>NC_053164.1:18532070-19132070 GCF_016835505.1 Polypterus senegalus | reverse complement strand
GCAGATGGAAGGACATAACAGCTATATATTGCAAAACACACGTTTGTCTACTTAACTTACAATACTTGTGCACTGTCGTTGGTCAGATAACTGTACTAACTGACAACTCGCATTATACCAGAGGTGACACGTTTGCGTCTTATCCATCCATGTCATGCCCTTTTCACGAGCTTTGAAATGCTACTAGTTGGAATAAAAACAGTGGCCTTTGTAGTTTTCTTTTATTTGAAATTTTCAATGTCTGTTTATGGGGGTAAACTGCATTGCTGGTCATGTTATTTTAATTTTGAGTTTGTATTTTGGTTTAGCAAATGAATTGAGCTTCCTAATCACAATAATGAATATTCAAAGCACAGTGCATTCCTTTTTACATTAACATTTAGAAACATGTTGTCTTGGTGATCTTCGCATCTGTTAAGATTATTGGTGGAAGTGAACTGTACAACCATATTACTTAGTAATAGCCAGATAAAATACAAATTAATGGCATAAAAATCTGTGTGGTTTTATAATGCCACATTTTAATAGGAAGAAGTAAATTCTCTGTTTGTTGGGATTGAAAGGGAAAGTAAAGTGACTCTGGATTGTTGCATTCCTTTTTAAAATAGCCCCCCTCCTTAGAATTTTAGGCGTCCCTAACCCTAACCCTAACCTTAACCTTGTCACTGGCCCTGTGAGGCGCCTGTCTGTACTGTAGAGAAGGGAGGATTCAAGAAGCTGGTAAGAATACGAGTTGCCTGACCACAAATACTGTACTTTGTATGCTTATGACTGTTACAGATAAGAAGAAAGGGCGTTTGGAACCATCGCAAATGATTTAAATCATAAAACAATGGAAGCATAATTTTCACATGTACATGTATCATGAGCTGTGACTAGCCCTGTAATGAATCGAGAGTTTTGTCTTTCATTATACTGTATGAAACAGTCAGAGAGAGAGAGAGAGAGAGAAGCGGCCATGTTTACTGACTGGCAGACACAGACACCATTAGGCAGATAATACATACGATGGAAACGGTAAAATAACTAGGGGAGATCTAAAAGAAAAATGGTTGGCAAAAGCGCATTATTTGAGTTGTTCCTTTGAGGCACAGCTATTCAGAAAATAGTTCAATTTTCACATTTCCTTTTCTAATATTTCATATTATTATTATTGTAAGAAAACACACCAGGTTTTGGATTTGTTTTGAGAACATATTGAGATATATCAAACATCACATTTTGGATCAAATTAATTGCAATATCCATTTAAGTCTGCATTGCCCAACCCTAAGCATACAGTATTTGGGCCCCGGCCAGTATTTGGAGTGGAGACCATCTAGGACAAGCTGGAAGTGGTGTTAATGAGTCCAGCAGGAGTCGCTTACCCTGTGGTCAGTGTGTGGATCCCATTACTCCACTGCAGTTGTCAAAATGGCGCCATCCTTTGGATGAGACTTAACACTGAGGTCTTGACTCTCTGTGTGCCTCTTTCAAAACAGGAAAAGTCCTGGCTAAATTGCCCATCATGGCCTAGTCATTCTATCCTCCTAATCATCCCCTGTTCTTTAATTGGCTTTCTCTCTCACCCCTTCACCGCCTAATAGCTAATGTGTGGCGACTGTACTGGCACAATAACGGCTGCTGTCACAGCATGCAGATGGGTGCTACACGTTGGTGGTGGCTCTCCTCTGTCTATGTAAAGCACTTTGATTAGTGAGAAAAGCACTATATAAATATCTCTCTATTATAATAAAAAAATCTTGGGACGAGATGAGACTAATGCTACGACGAGACGAGACTTTGGAAGGAAGTCCCGCGAGATGGAAACTCATGAGATTCTTTCTTAGTCACGCCATACTTACAACCTTTGGAAGCAAGTCACGTGAGATGGAGACTTTTGCCATGAGATTCTTTCAAGTCACGCCCTACTTACAACTATTTTCAAACAAGACCACGACCATCAGGTGCATTTCGGCACTTAACCAAAGGGCTTACTTATGAACACACACACACACTTACGAAGAGCCAGTTTAGAATCACCCATTCATCTAAATATGGCAGCGAGAAACGATTAAGTCAAATGAATTAACGCGAACATTGTCGATTGGTTACACGGCAAATTGGTTAAATGCGTATGAATAAATGATGCTGAAACAGTTGGTGGTGATGTTGTGGAAGATGAAAACATCAACTTACAATATCACAAAGAATATCTACAACCGTTAACACCGTCCGGTTGAAATACTGTTGAAAGAAGGATGTATCTTAATGTTATTGCGCTATTTATGTCTGAGTGATGGGCAATGCAATAGGACAAGATTAGTTGTATTCAAGATTGGTTGAACAATTCTGACATGTAAAATCTGAACAGGTGATAAGAAAGGTAATGTAGTCCATCTTCAGGGGATAACATGAGACACCAAAGGAGATCTTGATATGCCATTCATATTAAAACATTTATAGTTTCCCATTAGAACAGCTTTTGCAGAGACAACTAACAAAGCACAGGGACAAAAATTCGAAAAAGTCGGTGTATTTATTAGAGAGAAAGAAACGACATTCACTCACAGGCAGTTATACGTTGCATTGTTACAATATAAATCCAAACATGGAATCAAAATTCAATGCGATCTTGATGCAAAGTTAATTCCAAATATTGTTTTAACTGAAGTTTTAAAGTAAACGTGAAAATATATGTAACATATGTAACAATTCCCATGAAAATAACAGTCTCTTTAAATTGTATATCCGGTTAACCAGACCCTGGGTGCGGAGCCCCTAGTAATTTATTATTATTATCCATCCATCCATTATCCAACCCGCTGAATCCGAACACAGGGTCACGGGGGTCTGCTGGAGCCAATCCCAGCCAACACAGGGCACAAGGCAGGGACCAATCCTGGGCAGGGTGCCAACCCACCACAGGACACACACTAGGGCCAATTTAGAATCGCCAATCCACCTAACCTGCATGTCTTTGGATTGTGGGAGGAAACCGGAGCGCCCGGAGGAAACCCACGCAGACACTGGAAGAACATGCAAACTCCACGCAGGGAGGACCCAGGAAGCGAACCCGGGTCTCCTAACTGCGAGGCAGCAGCGCTAACACTGCGCCACCGTGCATTATTATTATTATTATTATTATTATTATTATTATTATTATTATTATTATTATTATTATTATTATTATTATTATTATTACCCTTGGGGCATTGCACTGTAAATTCTAAGGGGGCTCATTGTGAAGACTCTTAACATGCCAGGGCATACACTTAGGAATGTGCAATTCAAACATTAAGACCCTTCAGTAGACCTTGTAACACTAGATGGCGCTATACCAGTGCTTAACCCAACACACAGACACTGACCACACGTCTTAAAAGCACCAAGAGGTTGTTTTGATTTCTTTTTTTTTGTATAGTGCTCCTCAAACACCACCACAACTAATAAACAGGCATATAAATACACTAATAATTACAATTCTCTCCTCTACACCTCCCAGCAAGCTCTGTCCTCTACCTCCCAACTCTGGCTCATTTACTGGGTCTCCAACAGTCCTTTAAATAGTCCTTGACCCAGAAGTGCTTCTACTCTTCCATCCATGTCACTTACCAGCATTTTAGGGTTGACGGAGAATTAAAGTTCTTTAATCAGCCCAGGAGTACTTCAGGGCTCCCGTCCTCATGACTTCCTCGTTCTTCCGGGCTAGGGATGAGGCATGGCTCCTCTTGGCGGCACCCACGGTACCCAACAGGGCCGAGCAACTGAACTCCAAATCCCAAGATGCCCTGTGGGAATCTGGGGCACCATTACACTCCAGGGGAGCTGCCATCTACTGTTTTTGGGGGAGGCAGTGTTCTTGGTTGAGCTGCCAGCCATCTCTTCCAGCCTCTATTCTGGAAAGGTGGTGTGAATGTTATAGTCTGGCAGTCCTGCATGTTGGACTATAAAGCATAAGGTTACGAGTTCAATATGTATCCCTGAGTTAGTCAGCTAGTCTGGTAAAGGAGTACATAGCAGAAATAGGCAACTGAAAGCAAGAAGCCTTAAAAAAATTCTGACATTTATAAGGCACTATATATTGTGTGGTCTAATGACGTTGGACCATAAACTGCAAAGTCGTAACCATCAGTCCCCAACACTACATTGTGTAGCCCCCAAATAAATCCCATCAATAAGGGTGCAGGTGTCCAGTCTCCCATAGGACCATAACTTTGCAACCCCCATTAGGTTTACTCACCCCAGCACTGTGCTAAATGGAGTTTATGTTTTCCTTTCACCTCTTGTTTTCTGGACATGTCTTTGTTATATGGATCATGCATTAGGATGATTTCCATGACATGTTAGCCCACATTTACACCACCTCTCTGCTACTTTTCACTTTAATTGGTGAGTGCTTATTCATAGAAGTGTTGCTTAGTTACACTTTGTACCCAGTGCTGCTGGAATAGACTTCAGCCCCCCATCATGTGGGGTTTGTGAACCTTATGTTATATTATGCCTATTGCTGTACTTTTATGTTGCTGCGTTATACAGTGTTGTACAGAAACATTGTAGAAACTGAATTTACTTAATAAACTGTGCTTCAGTATGGTTTGAGAATAGGTAGGTAGATAGATAGATAGATAGATAGATAGATAGATAGATAGATAGATAGATAGATAGATAGATAGATAGATAGATAGGAAAGGCACTATATGATAGATAGATAGATAGATAGATAGATAGATAGATAGATAGATAGATAGATAGATAGGAAAGGCACTATATGATAGATAGATAGGAAAGGCACTATATGATAGATAGATAGATAGATAGATAGATAGATAGATAGATAGGAAAGGCACTATGATAGATAGATAGATAGATAGATAGATAGATAGATAGATAGATAGATAGATAGATAGATAGATAGATAGATAGATACTTTATTAATCCCAGGGGGAAATTCACATACTCCAGCAGCAGCATACTGATAAAGAACAATATTGAATTAAAGAGTGATAACAATGCAGGTATAACAGACAATAACTTTGTATAATGTTAACGTTTACCCCCCCGGGTGGAATTGAAGAGTCGCATAGTGTGGGGTCTCCTCAGTCTGTCAGTGGAGCAGGATGGTGTCAGCAGTCTGTCACTGAAGCTGCTCCTCTGTCTGGAGATGATCCTGTTCAGTGAATGCAGTGGATTCTCCATGATTGACTGGAGTCTGCTCAGCGCCCGTCGCTCTGCCACAGATGTCAAACTGTTCAGCTCCATGCCTACAATAGAGCCTGCCTTCCTCACCAGTTTGTCCAGGCGTGAGGCGTCCTCCTTCTTTATGCTGCCTCCCCAGCACACCACCGCGTAGAAGAGGGCGCTTGCCACAACTGTCTGGTAGAACATCTGCAGCATCTTATTGCAGATGTTGAAGGACGCCAGCCTTATAAGGAAGTATAGTCGACTCTGTCCTCTCTTGCACAGAGCATCAGTATTGGCAGTCCAGTCCAATTTATCATCCAGCTGCACTCCCAGGTATTTATAGGTCACACAGTCATCTCTGATGATCACGGGGTCCATGATGATTTTACTTCCACCTCTGTTGCCCTCCCCTGGGGTGTACCACAGGGCTCCATCCTGGGACCTCTTCTGTTCTCCTTGTACCTGCTGCCACTTTGCGCTATTTTTCGAAAACACGGTATTTCCTTTATGTCCATGTTCTGTCCAGCCCCTGCTTGATTGCCTTGTTGACATAAGGAGTTGGATGGCATTACATTTTCAAAATTTTAATGAGAACAAGACAGAAGTCATGCTATTTAGACCCAATGGCACCAGCGGGAACCCACCCTGCATCGACCTTTCCACTGCGGTTCAATTTGAGAAATCCATGATCACAAATTTAGGGGTGAAAATGGAATCCACTTTAAAACTTGATAGCCATGTGAACGCAGTGGTAAAATCTCGCATTTTCCAGTTGAGGCGGCTGTCAAAAATCAAGCCTGTTTTGTTTAAACGCAACCTTGAAACAGCGATACCTGCTTTTATAACATCTCGTCTAGATCACTGCAATGGAATTAGCCAGGCCTCCATTGCTCGCCTACAGCTGCTGCAAAATGCTGCTGCTCGATTTTTAACTGGCACAAGAAAGCATGAGTACATTACCCCGATTTTGGCTTCCCCTTACTGGCTTCCAGTTCATTTTCGAATCCATTTTAAGATCTTTGTATTTGTTTTTAAATCCTTTAATGATTGTGCCCCATTTTATTTGTCAGAACTGCTACGTACCATCTCGCTCTCTCAGGTCAGCAGGCCTGATGCTTTTACGTGTTCCCAAGGCACGATGCCAACTCTGAGGTGATGAGACTTTTTCAGTTACAGCCCCAAAACTCTGGAATGATTTGCCGTTGCACGTTAGGCAGGCTCCTTCACTGGCTGTCTTGAAATCTTATTTAAAAACACAAAGACATGCGGGTTCGGTGCATTGGCGATCCTAAATTGTTCCCTAGTGTGTGCTTGGTGTGTGTGTGTGTGTGTGTGTGTGTGCCCTGCGGTGGGCTGGCGCCCTGCCTGGGGTTTGTTTCTGCCTTGTGACCCTGTGTTAGGATATAGCGGGTTGGATAATGACTGACTGACTGACACTTTTACTCCCTGGCCTTTAACCCAGTATGATATGTTGACTATCTGTGTACTTTTTATTATGAATCTCTTCAGCTCTTATGTGTTTCTCTTTCTTTTACCCTTTGGTTATTAGGTGTCTGATATGTTGGGTTTATATTGTACAGCACTTTGGTCAGCCTTGATGTTTTTTTTAAAGTGTTTTATAAATAAATAAATACATAAAATAATTAACAACAAGAACTGGCACCTCATTAAGCAGCTGGTTGGACTGAAACTGGTTGGAGTTTGAGGCCCTGACTTAAGTTGGTCTTCTGTTGGCTCCCTCACTTCACATTTCATTTCTGTTTGGCTGCCATTTAAGGAAATAAATTCAGGGGAACAAATCTTAAAACAGCAATTCAATTAAAATGAATTCACAAGAAGTTAATTAGCCGCACAAACAGGGCACTCATTAAATAAAAGGGGTCAGAATGGAAGTCCTCCAGGACCGGACTTGGCAACCCCTGTTCTATAAGTACTAACGGTTTGAAGTTTACTGTCAGCGAAGAACACGGCAGCAGAATAAGAAACAGTGAACTGAATTAGAGCACTAGGGGGCGACATGGTGGTTTTGTGGTTTGCGTTGCTGTTGTCGCGGTTCCGGTGTCATCCTATTGCAGAGTCACAGCACCACATGTCACCGCACGTCTAGGCCAGCTCTTGTGAGGAACAGCAGCTTCTGGATGATGGTGGGGAATCCCGCATGTTGTGTTATAGTTATTGCTTCCAATATTTGTTTTTTACCATTTTAAGTTAGACCATTCTTGCAAACTAGAGTTATAACAAATATCAAAGTTAGAAAATGAAGCGATTAAAGGGAAGGAAAAAGAGCAAATCAAACCAAACTGTGGGTATCGCATTGATATGCTGTGTAGAAGAGTGTGGGGCGGAGTGGTGGCTCTGAGGTTAGAGATCTGCACTGGCAACTGGAAGTTTGCTCGTTTGAATCCCGTAAACATCAAAAGTGTCTCTGCTCTGTTGAGCCCTGGAGCAAGGCCCTTAACCTGCAGTCGCTCCATCCTGGGTATGACGTTAATCTGCATCCATCCCTGCATGGGAGAAATCTGGGGGTTGGTGGCAGGATTGGCACTCCAGCCACCATAAAAAAAACCCTCACACTGTTCGACTCCATCTGAACTAGTGTGGTGCTGAGGTGTCACCCGTCGCATGGTTGGCAATCCTGAGGTGGTTTGTCATGTGGTGGGTGCGGCAATGCTCCTAACCCTTCTCCTCATAGAAGACAGAACTGAGAGAATTATCTTCATGCTTCAGGAAGAAAAATGAAACTACGATCTTCTGTACATTACTGCATTACAGTGGGCGGCTATCCAAATGATCAAATATGTAAGAACATAAGAAATTTGACAAACGAGAGGAGACCATTCAGTCCATCAAGCTTGTGTGTTTGGCTAACAGCTAAGCTGTCCCAATACCTCATCCATATTCTTCTTAAAGGTTGTCCAGGTTTCTGCTTCAACTCCATGTCTTGGTAGTTCATTCCAGATTCCCACAACCCTTTGCATAAAGAAGTGCTTCCTGGCTTCAGTCCTAAATGCGCTTCCTCTTCATTTCCACTGATGTCCTCCACTACATTATTCACCGTTTAGCTGAAAGAATTCTGCTGGATCTGCTGTATCAATGAGGATTTTAAATACTTGGAATGTATTTGAGTAACATATTTACTGACTTGTAAAAACACAATATTACATCAGAATAGATTGGACAGTGACAAGACAACCTCAAATTAAAAAAATGACAAAAAAAAGCAAGATGGTTTTAGCAACTTTGACTCTGTACGTACAGCAAGACCTTGTGATACACATCAAAGACATTTTACTGAGTATTTTCCGTTAAGCAAGAAAACAGACGTGAAGTTTGTGTGAAATTCCCTTTTATTGTAATTTCCTGATAATATAACATTAGGCGTCGATTGCCTCAGTTTTCATGAGCCAGCATTAACTGACAAGATAACTTGTGTTACATAAAAACGTCTCTCTCCAGACAAACACAACGGTATAAGTTCAGTGTTCACATATTATAACCAGCATAACATGTTTGTAGAGAACACATAACATTCATTAACTTGTCAATTTGTTTAAAAATTCTGCATGAAATGATCTGTAGCTGTGCTTCTCAGCCTCGGTCCTGGGGGCCACTGTGGCTGCCGGTTTTTGTTTCAATGAGATGCCTAATGAGTGACAACGCCTGATAGCACCGACCTCATTTAATTAGCTGGGATTATTTTTCTTTTATTCTACATTCAGAAAAGCACAGCAGCCTGATTTTTACATTTATAAGACGTTTAGAAATATTTCTGTTTTTGCTGTCGTTTTACATGCTTAACTCTCTTTTGTTGATTTCATTATATTTCGCCTTTTCTCTGTGCAGTTTTTCCCCTTCATTGTATCTTATTAATAACAATTAAAAACGAGCAGAGCAGACAACACTGAATAATCAAAGGCTGCAAATACGTTAGCATCAGACCCACTAAATAGTAAATAATGGATTAATTTAACAATTAAAACACCTAGAAGAGTAGAATGAAAATATTGTTAAAAAGAAAAAAAAATACATTATTCCCATATAACTGCTTGGTACATTTTAATACGGTTGTGCTTGAAAGTTTGTGAACCCTTTAGAATTTTCTATATTTCTGCATAAATAGGACCTAAAACATCATCAGATTTTCACTCAAGTCCTGAAAGTAGATAAAGAGAAACCAGTTAAAGAAATGAGACAAAAATATTATACTTGGTCATTTATTTATTGAGGAAAATGATCGAATATTACATATTTGTGAGTGCCAAAAGTATGTGAACCTTTGCTTTCAGTATCTGGTGTGACCCCCCAATAACTGCAACTAAACGTTTCCGGTAACTTCTGATCATTCCTGCACACCGGCTTGGAGGAATTTGAGCCCATTCCTGGGTACAGAACAGCTTCAACTCTGGGATGTTGGTGGGTTTCCTCACATGAACTGCTCACTTCAGGTCCTTCCACAACATTTCGATTGGATTAAGGTCAGGACTTTGACTTGGCCATTCCAAAACATTAACTTTATTCTTCTTTAACCATTTTTTGGTAGAACGACTTGTGTGCTTAGGGTCGTTGTCTTGCTGCATGACCCACCTTCTCCTGAGATTCAGTTCATAGACAGATGTCCTGACATTTTCCTTTAGAATTCTGATATAATTCAGAATTCATTGTTCCATCAATGAAGGCAAGCCGTCCTGGCCCAAATGCAGCAAAACAGGCCCAAACTATGAGACTACCACCACCACCACCATGTTTCACAGATGGGATAAGGTTCTTATGCTGGAATGCAGTGTTTACCTTTCTCCAAACACAATGCTTTTCATTTAAACCAAAAAGTTCTATTTTGGTCTCATCCGTCCACAAAACATTCTTCCAGTAGCCTTCTGGTTTGTCCACGTGATCTTTAGCAAACTGCAGACGAGCAGCAATGTTTTTGGAGAGCAGTGGCTTTCTCCTTGCAACTCTGCCATACACACCATTGTTGTTCAGTGTTCTCCTGATGGTGGACTCATGAACATGAACATCAGCCAATGTGAGAGAGGCCTTCAGTTACTTAGAAGTTACCCTGGGGTCCTTTGTGACCTCGCTGACTATTACACCTGTGCCTTGCTCTTGGAGTGATCTTTGCTGGTCGACCACTCCTGGGGAGGGTAACAATGGTCTTGAATTTCCTCCATTTGTACACAATCTGTCTGACTGTGGATTGGTGGAGTCCAAACTCTTTAGAGATGGTTTTGTAACCTTTTCCAGCCTGATGAGCATTAACAACTCTTTTTCCTCAGAAATCTCCTTTGTTCGTGCCATGATACACTTCCACAAACATGTGTTGTGAAGAGCAGACTTTGATAGATCCTGTTCTTTAAATATCACAGGGTACCCACTCACACCTGATTGGCATCCCATGGATTGAAAACACCTGACTCTAATGTCACCTTCAAACTAACTGATCATCCGTGAGGTTCACGTGCTTTTGCCACTCACAAATATGTAATGTTCAATCATTTTCCTTAATAAATAAATGACCAAGTATAATATTTTTGTCTCATTTGTTTAACTGGTTTCTCTTTATCTACTTTCAAGACTTGAGTGAAAATCTGATGATGTTTTAGGTCATATTTATTTATTTTTATTTTTTTACCAAACGTAGTTTTCTACACAGAACCTGGTAAATAACACATCACTTAATTAGCCCAGGAGTCCAATTAACAACAGAAGCCCTGCAGTGACAGGGGGTCCCCAGGGCCGAGGTTGGGCAGCACTGCCCTACATCACATGACTGCTCTTTTGGTCTCAATCTGTGACCCTGAGTTGGCCATCCAACCATCCCTGTGCTTCTGTCATAATAAATATGTCAGGACATTTGTAAAATATCCTTATCTAGTAAGTCAAGTAGGCTAAAGGTGTCTGCCTTTAAAAACCTGACATCTTTAGCGTCAGACCCACACATTAGTAAATAATGGATTAATTAAACAATTAGGTCAACTGTAAAAGTAGAATGAAAATCAAGATGAAAATATTGTTAAAAAGAAAAAAATACATTATCCCCATAAAACTGCTTGGCACATTTTAGCATATATATATTTTTTTTTTTACCAAACTTAGTTTTCTAATTTCTATATTGTTCCCAAAACACAGAACTTGGTAAATAAAAGTTCACTTAATTAGGCCAGGAGTCCAATTACAAACAGAAGCTGATTGGAACAAAAACCTGCAGCCACAGGGGGTCCCTGGGACCGAGTTTGGGAAGCACTGATCTAAACGGCACTTCTGTGTAAATTACACTTTAGCGATACTGCAGGAAATGGAAGATTATACAATACAGTAGAACCTGCACTACTATACAATAAAATATCATTAAGTATATTAACTTATGTAGGAGTTTATATGTACAGAAATGTAGAGTAAAATGAACAGGAAATCGAATCAAATGAGCAACTTCAATAATATTTCATTTGAAAGTAAACACCGTGGAGTAACTTGTGGTGTGACTTTTTGCCTCGTTTATTAGCAAGGCAACAGAAATGATAATAACGTTCAAAGAACTAAACACACGCACGTGGGCGCCAGCATTTCTCTATTAACTGATCTGATTGGGAGCTCCGTCCAGCTGAAGGCTCAGGTCACATGTGAGTCACCTCCTTCCAAGGACTCCTGTTTTTATATGCTCTGGACTGGAAAGGGCGGGGCTTTTGGAGGTGATGGGGGCGTGGTCAGTCAACCCCCTGGAGCATCTTCTCTGATCTGAGGAGGAAAGAGCCAGGAGAGTTAGTGACAGTGACCTCCTCTCACCTCGGGGTTATACCACATACCTGATCAGAGCCAACAAAATGGTCCTCAGATGCACATGCAGTCAAATGATATATTTACATTTATTTGTTTGGCCAATGCCTTTATCCAACGTGACTTACAACATCTGAAATACAATCGGTTACATTTCTTTCTTTTTTTTCCCCCAGTTGGAGCACAGGTGGGTGAGGTGACTTGCTCAGGGTCACACACTGTCAGTGCTGGGATTTGAACCCACAACCTCAGGGTCTGAAGTCCAGAGCCTTAACCACAGTGCCACACTGATGTAAACAAGCTGCGTAGATAGACAGATTGGCACAGAGGGTGGCTTAAAGCCTCTGTCTACGTTAACCTCTACAGATCTAAGTGTCTGTATGTGTGTTCATTTCTTTCCCTCCATTGTCCAGCATGTGCTCTGGTTGGGCAAACAAGTTGTCAGTTATCTGCATGTGCCTCCATCCATGTATAGATGTATATTTAAATACATTACAGTATATGACAAAAATTTTGCAAATCAATAGGCCTGGTCTCATGACCAAACAATGCAGATTGTAAAAATCTGAGTTAGATTAAGCCATTTCTATGGCAGTTATTGCAGGACACCGGTCAAAATATGGGGATAAGCCCTGGACCAAACTGGACCACATACATCAGACCTGGAGCCTGTGACAACATAAACACAATGCAGCTTGTTTGAAGGACGCAGGTCCATTCCTTTAGAAGTTATCATTGTAGAGGGGTCTCAGCATTCAGGGCGGATATCTCTGAAACCACTTCTTCTAAAATGTTCAGTCTTCACTTGGGACGCAGTCATCCAGGAGCTGTACACAATGCAAAATGTTTTGTTCCAACAAAAGTTGTAATTTTGAGACATACAAATCAATTTTGATTTTCCACACACACACACACACACACACACACACACACACACAAAGACAGTATGCTAAAATCAACCTTTCTGGGCATTTTGAACGTCACAGAATCAGAATCTAAACTTAGCTGAATTGCGAATTTTTAACCTCATCACCAAACTTCAATTTACACGGAAGTAAAAACATTATTATTTTGGATGTTCCTGTCTGTAAATCTCCCTCAGGAAACTCCTGGTCTTCAACTGCTGGTCTAGACCTGTAGTGATGTGTGTTGCTCTGGCTCTGTAAATGGATGTATCTCCGTGGATCCAACACCCTGGCTTCAAATCCCCCATCTGGCTGTTGTCTATGTTGTGCTTGCGTGTGTTCCCTTCTACTCTGGATTATGTCCCACATCCCCAAAGACAATCAGATCAGGATAACTGGGGGATCTGAACTGCCCCTGTGTATGTGAGTGGGCTCTGTGATTGTTTGCCAGCCCATCCAGTTGCTTCCTGCCTTTCTGCTCATGGAAGTTTCAGTAGAATTAATCAACTTTGAGACTGTCAGTTTATTTTATGTTTTAGAAATATGACAACAACCTTAGCTTACATGTGTGACATGTAATTCATCTTGGATAAAAAGACTCGTCTAAATTTATAGTCCAAGCACATGGGACTAGATGTTTCAATCCTGATCCTAACTTTAGGTCATAGCATGGGCATCTTGAGGTGGAGTTTAATGGATGGCAGACACCAGGAGTCATCAGGAGGGCACTCCTCTCTTAGACGTTTCATTGATTTAAACCCATTACCCCTCTCAAGGTATCATGCACCCTGGCGTCCCATGTGCACCCCCCTTCCACATCCCACCACCCGCATATATACCCGTAGATCATTTTGGGACAAAGCTGCTATCACTCCTCTCCTCTCCTTTTCATTCATAACCAGTGATTGCTTTGCTCAGCTCTCTCCTAAAGCTGTTTTATAACTTCTTGCCAGTCCTGGCCTCTGACTTCCTACCTCCTTAGCAGTCTAAATAGACAGAGCTTCATTTGTCCCCGGGGGAAATTTGGCTTAAACCTTGATAGATAGATAGATAGATAGATAGATAGATAGATAGATAGATAGATAAATTTGGCTTAAATCTCAATAGATAGATAGATAGATAGATAGATAGATAGATAGATAGATAGATAGATAGATAGATAGATAGGAAAGTCACTATATGATAGACAGATAGATAGACAGTGTGGCAGTAGGGGGCACTATCGCTCCCTTGAACCCTCAGGTACCACGCCAAACACCAGGTAAAAATCAACAATTATTATTTATTATAATAATAAAGTGCACCAAGCATCACCACTCTACACTATACTCACAAACAATTATTAATCAATAAATCACAATCCTCCACTCCCAGACGCGTTGCCATCCTACCACCCAGCTCAGCTCGTCGTCTGGGAGCTCCCACAGTCCTTTTATAGTTCACGACCCCGAAGTGCTCCTTAACCTGCAGTCCATGTGACTTCCTAGCACTTCCGGGTCAAATCAAAACTCTTTCTTCTTCAGCCTGGAAGCACCTTCTGTCCTCGTGACCTGCAAGTACCTCCGGGCTGTAGGAACACCAAATGTCTCTGTGCCTCCCTGCAGCGTCCCCTGGCGGCCCCAACATTATCCAGCAGGGCTGTGTATTACAACTCCAAAGTCCATGATGCCCTGCTGGAATTCGGGGCATCTCCACATTGCAGGGAGGGCTCCATCTGACGACTTGGGGGTCTTGGCAGTCCACAACAGATAGATAGATAGAAGATAAGCACTATATAATAGATAGATAGATATGAAAGGCACCATTAGATAGATAGATAGATAGATAGATAGATAGATAAATAGTACACACACATTATAGTCTGAACACACATCAGAATGACTGAATAGGAAGTAATTTAAACAGAAATAAAAACCTCTGACTTCCAGTGACTGCGGTGGGTTGGCACCTTGCCCAGGATTGGTTCCTGCCTTGTGCCCTGTGTTGGCTGGGATTGGCTCCAGCAGACCCCCGTGACCCTGTGTTCAGATTCAGCGGGTTGGAAAATGGATGGATGGATGACTTCCAGTGAGGTGCTGTACTGATGTATTGCTGTTGGTATAAAGGACCCCCAGTCGCCTTTATTCTCACACTTCCGCTGAATAATTCTTTGTCTGAAAGTCCTCAGTGTTATTGTGTCACAGAGAGGATTTGCAGCATTGATCATATTGGCACTCAGTTTTGTTTTAATTTCCTTTTGCTATGATCTTCGGGGGTTTCAGAGTGTGTCCTATAACTGAGCCTGCCCTTTTAATTAGCTTGTTGATTCGGTGGGCCACATCTTGAAGTGATTTGACCAGCCCTGCACACCACAGTGTAGAAAATCACCCTGGCCATCACAGAGTTATAGAAGATTTGAAGGATGTCACTTCCCACATTAAAGGAACGCAATTTCCTAAAAAAGAGCCTGCTATGCCCTTTCTTCTATAGTTCCTCCATGCTATGAGACCAGTACAGCCTGTCATCGAGGTGGACCCCCAAGTACTTGTAGGAGAGGACCACGTCTACATTCACTCCTTGCATTGTCACTGGACATAGAGACTCTTTGGTGTGGTCAAAGCCAATGACTAGTTCCTTGTTATTCTGATTTTAAGTTGCAGACAATTCTTTCTGCCCCAGTAGTCTGGAGACTCCTCTCCTTTGTCTCATCCCCTTATCAATAAACCCCATAAATTCAGAATCATCTGAGAATTTCTCCAAATCAGTAATTGCATATATTCAATTAATCACATATATTCTTGAAGTGGTGGACAGTGGGGCCTTTTAGGGACTCAACTTACTATTAAGACTGCTTTGGACAATCTAGGTGAACAGGATGGGTTCAAATGTTCCAATTAAAAGAAAATTAGCTCTCAGTAAAACATCACATTCTCAGACCCACTTAATTCAAATCAGTCTTGCTGGGAGCTCGAGGTGGCACCACTGGGTTCAATACAGGAATAATCTCTGGATGTGGGCACCTACTCCTGCACAAACCCACTGGAGCCATTTCAAATCACCAGTTAACCTCACACTTACACACACACTCACACACACACACGTATATCTTTGGGGATGGGGGTTGCATGAAGCAGATATGAGAACGTGCAAACTCCATACAGACAATGATCAGGTACAGGATTTGACCCCAGAATGCTGGAAGTGTGAGGCAGCTGTGCTGACAACTGTGCCACCATGGTGCCCAGCATTGTGATTATTCAGTTTGGTTCGTTTTTTTCTTAAGGAGTGTTCTTTGCTGACGGCAGTCTCAGAGCTGTAACATTTTGTTATACATTATCTTGCCATCACCACTTGCATCAGACTTCATTATTATTTGAATGAACCTCAAAATGCATCTGAGATTATTTTTCAGTCATCTTTACTTTTTATCCCCCTCTCCATTTGCTGACCCACTTATCCAATTCAACACTGCGTGACGTTAAGCTTTTTATCTAGCCAGCCATCCATGCCTTTTCTGAGCCTGCTTAATCCATAATGGGGTCACAGCATGGAGTGCAAGGCTGGAGCCCACCCTAAATGGGAATACCAGTCCATTTTAGGTTAGTCTTACTCACAATCCCCACAACTCGCTCATGACGGATCACCACTTTGTGATTTGGGGTACCAGAGTCCCTAAAGCAAAACCCACAGACACAAAGTGAGAATGCTCGAACTCCACTTAGGAGTAATCAGGCTAAGAACTGGACTTGTCGTTTTGGAAATGCAAGGCAGTGGTTGTCAAAAACAGCTGTGTCAAAAAATGGAAAAAAAAAAAAAAAACATGCTTAATGTTAATTAGGTTTTGCATATGCATATTTGTGTGTAATTAAAATGTGTGAGATGCAGCTGTACTTTTTGCCTTTAAGACTTTTATCTCACAAAAATGTACTGTTAGAATGTAGCGATTGGAGGTGTTGCTATCTGCCAGATGTGATCCTGTGCAAACACCCTACCAAAGTGTGGAGGTGAGATAACAGGCCTTATGAAGGCACCACCGGGAGGCCGAGACGAAGAGGAGATTTCAGACGGGGACGCCCCCCCCCAACCCCGGCTTTAGAGCGATTTCAGCCTTAAGGCCGACTGATCAGCCCTCTTTGTCTCTCGGAGGTTTGGGCAAACGGAGGCACGGCAAAATAAGTTGGGCCGCGTTTCCTCTCCTCTGAAATGCAGAACAAAATTTTGGAAGCGGTGGGGTATACCTCAGAAGATCCTAGTCAGACCTGCTAAGTGCTGATCCTTTCGAATGCAATTAATGAATTAATCATACATCTGCTAAGTTCTGATCCTTTCAAATGCAATGAATGAATTAATTAATTAATCAAATGCAATTAATGAATTAATTTGAATGAATCCTTTCAAATGCAAACTGTGCCAAGCAAATTAAACAGAAAATTTAAAATCAAGAATCACATGATAGTGTCATGAAAGGATTGCATATGGTGATTGATTTGGAGAAGACTTATGATACGATGCCACATCAAGAGGCCTAAGAGGTGCATTAGAGAGAAAGGAGGACCAGAGGGGAATGTGAGGATTGTCCAGGATGTGCATAAGGAAGTGAGGACCCAACCCCAGTTAGAGGAGGTCTGCACCAGGGATGTCCTTAAATGAAGTCCTTAAATGTTTGACCTGGTTATGGATGTGTTGACCCATACAAGACCAGTCCGCCTGGTGCAGGCTGTTTGCTGATGACATTGTGTTGTGTAGCACCAGATAAGAGGAAGTTGGAAGAACGGAGAAGAGCTTTGAAAGATGGAGGATTGAAGATAAGTAGGAAGAAGAGATGATAAGCAAGACTCAGAAGTTAGCTTGCAGGGAGAGCTATTGAAAAGACTGAATACATTTCAATATCTGTGATAGTAGTGCAAGATGGAAAATTAGAAGTAGAGATAACTCATAGAGTGCAGTGTGAATGGAACGAAGGAGTATTGTGTGATTAAAGAATTAAGGCGAAGGTTAAAGGTCAGGCTTGTGAGATGATGGTAAGACCAGCAGTGATGTATGGAGCTGAGACATGGACGGTAAAGGGAACCTTTACTGACTTGCCCGGAAGAGACTCCAACAGACTAGTTTGAGCCCTGACAGCTACCTGTTGGCTTCGCGCCATGCAGGCCTAAAAAAGGGAAGTTGGCTTTGGAAGTTCAAAAATATAAAAGTCCAAGACTATACAGAAAAGGTCTAACATATAGAGATAAACTGTGAAATCTGCAACAAAAAATCGTTATAAAGGAAAATATATATTGCCAAAACAAAAGAAAGAAAAGAAACATGTAACAAAATGAGGCAAAAGGGATTTGCCTACAAAGGTAACCCAAGGTAATCCAGTAACAATACGAAATCCGCAAGCAAAATCCAATAACAGACGTGAACATCCAGAACAAGAAAATAATCGAATATCCTGAAGTTTAACAAACAACTCACAATCATCCACTGGCTGGGTGTCTCACTCAGACCTCCTGAGAAAGGCAGAGGGAGGAGCCAGCAGCATTGAAGTCAGGGTGGCCCCGCCTCCTGGGACTCCACCCTCAAAATGTGCCAAATGGAAACACATATAAAGACACAGTGTAATATTAAATAAGCCAACATAGCAGTAATTACATAAAAAAAATATTATTTAAATGAAACAAAAACATAATAAAACAGAAAATAAATGCAAACCGGAGAGAAAAACGTGGCTGTAGCACAGCATTTTTAGTCTTTACTTGTCATGAAATCACATGAAGTGCAATGTTACTGGGCTGGCCTCCTGACCAATGAAAGAAGGGAGGGGGCGGGTCTTCAATTCAAATGCCCTTTCACATCTGAGTGTTTTCCAAAAATGGTTTGTTTAACACAAATACATGTTTTTCAGGACATTGTGAGCATACTGGATAACTTGACATGTGGATTATACAACACAAGTATTTATGGATGACTAGCTGTCCCCTGCAGCTCTGCCCCACATAGTAGTGAAACAGGACAAACTTTAAAAACCAATAAAAAAAAAAAATGTAATAATTTGAATCAAGAAAAATTTATATTGATAGCTTTTGTATCCAAGGACCTCTTGCTATGCAATATTTTTGGATTTGCTATCAGGGGCGAGAATGTAGCTTTGATCGCTTAACCAAAAATGTAGAAACTTGGCAAGGTATCTTTGACCAGGCAGAAGGTGGGTACGCTCTAACATCAAATGTTGGCACTGTATCTTGATTGTGTTCAGCTCTGACGGGAGAGCATCCTCTGCGTGGCCGTGATATTTGTGCCAATGAGCAGCTACCCACTAAAACACACGTAGCTCTGATCTCTCTCTGAAAAACGTCAAACGTTACTCCTTAACAATCTCTGAATGATAATGTCTGCTGAACATACATGTATCACTAGCTAAGCAGAGGCAACATACGCTCCAACACGTGGCGAGAGGTAGAGCGACTTGACTGGCGCGCGAGTGAGGAGGGCCCTCCCTGGCTCCCTACTCCTGAGGCCCCACATCCCTCCCCTCGGCCCGCAGCCTCTCTCTCAGATTTGCACAAATAAACTGGTACCGCAACCAAACTAGAATATTTAGTGCAATGAGAGAAGTCGCAAAATCAACCGGAATGTTCAAGTAAATTATAGGAAAAAAAAAAAACGATTCAAATCTGTTAAGTAGTTCTCTCGTGAAAAGTGGACAGACAGACAGACAGTCGTTGGATTTTATATATAGAGAGATTTTAATATTGTTTGCTGTTATTCAGCATTGGTCAACATAGACACCCATTCTATCTGAAACTTGTTATGTCCTTTCTGCATGAAAACTTGAGATTACAATTTTTTCTTGGTCATCACTATAAGCTGTTTGGATTACTTGGGGTAAGTAATGGGCGCGGGACTCCTTTAACAGCAGGTCTTTTCCAAACAACACATTTCTGAGTGTCTCTTTTAACACCAGGGCTGTTTATTTCAGAATGTTTCTTTTCGTAATGGTTTTGTCATTTGTCAATCAAGACCAATGGGTTGAACATATTCCTGTTGGTTAATCCATCGATCCAACCCGCTATATCCTAACTACAGGGTCACGGGGGTCTGCTGGAGCCAATCCCAGCCAACAAAGAGCGCAAGACAGGAAACAAACCCTTGGCAAGGTGCCAGTCCACCACAGGGCACACACACCAAGCACAATTTTGGATCGCCAATGCACCTAACCTGAATGTCTTTGGACTGTGGGAAAAAAAACTGGAGTACCCGGAGGAAACCCACACAGACACGGGGTGAACATGCAAACTCCACGCAGGAAGCGAACCTGTGTCTATTAACTGTGAGGCAGCAGCGCTACCCACTGTGCCACCGTGCCGCCCATTGGTCAATCCTTTGCTGTTAGTTACTTTTGCCCGATTGTGCTTGGTAGGATATTTTAGTGCTACTTTTCTTGATTTCAAGGTGGCAAAAACATTGAGGATGTAAGAATTGCTAAAGTTAATTTTGCAGGTGAAATATTTGAACATATTGGAACTGGTCAGGCAGCATCAATTACAAGGCAGGAGACCATCCTTGAGGGGTGACCCCATACTTACGGATGTGGCAGGAGGACCAGAATAACCCAGAATGACCATATTGCCACATCAGTAGAAGAGAAAAAGAATAAATTGATTCAAGAAATTCAGTTTAAGATCATTATAGACAAACCAATATCCATTTGACTTGACTCGACTTTCTCTGTACGTTTACCATTCGTTTCCTCAGACGTTGATGCGCTTGCTGCTTCCTAAGCAGCTCTTCTTTTCTCCACCCTAGCGGCCCGCTGCTTCTCTTCTTTCGTCGACATCTTTCCACGTTAAAACTGATGAAGTCAGTGCTTGTGTTGCAATGACTTAGTACTTTTTCTTAATTTTTCACTTAAGCTGGCACTTAAGTCTTCAATCTGCCTCAAGAATGATTTAAGATATTAAGGTGGTAGGGATGAGAACGGCGCCCGTACACATGCGCCGCCCTGCTGGCCGCTGCCAAGAGTTGATTCTATAATAAAATAAAATAAAAATAAAAAAATAGAGGAATAGCCTTGGAGGTCAATCATCTCCCCGAAAGTGGATAGTAGACGTCACGCAGTATATGTGTGCCAAGTTTCAGGTCAATAGGTCAAATGGTTTACGAGCTACAGGAGATTTATAACCCTGGACAGACTAACGGACAGCCACGGTAACGTATTATATAAGAAGATACAGCTTAGTGTCATCGATGTTTGAATGAAGTGTAACGTAATAATGGTAGATTGTGTTGTAAAGTGTGTTCTGAGAGCTTTCAGAGGTTCTGAGGTGTAGTTCCACTCACTCATCATGGTGCTGGAGAGCATGTTGATTAGCACACGCACTGCACTCTCCATACGTCACAATAAGGACCAATTAGAGCTGAGCTCTTCATTCATGCCAGAGAGGCTAGACAGTGAGTGGTGGGCATGTTGTTAAAATATGAATGTGGAGTTTTAGGCAGGCAGGTCTTTGTGGACTTGGATCAGAAAAGACTGTACCAGCAGGGGGCAGCCTTTCAGTCTAATCAAAAGTGCAGTAGTTGACACCCCAGACATATAAAATGCAGAAGCTGATCCATCTTCGCTTAATTAAAGCAGACCAGCAGCTGCCTCCGTGTGCTTTCACACATGAACGACACATTCGCTGTAATGTAGTGATTGGCACATTCAATGTAATGTCACGTACAGAGTTAAGAAAAACTGGTTTGTCCAGCTTCTCTACTTTTTCAGTGTGATATTTACATTTTGCCTTTATCTTCATGGTGAAGGCAATTGGCAGAGGAGTGCAGAGGAGGCCATGTCTGATTCCAAATCGCATTCAGAAATGCAAAGAAACATTGGAAAAAATGGATGATGGTGGCACAAATCAGCAATCTAAAAACTCCTAATATTTACGTGATATGAGAGCTGGACAGGAAATGCTGATTTAAATGAAACAGACCGAAACCAGAGAAGGGAGACAAGACTGACTGGCTTCGACAGAAGGTCAAGGACCAGTAAGAATAGCACTACTATATTTTCCTTTAAAAACGCAGACATCAGTCTCTGTTCTTTTGCTTTTCGTCCACACTGCTCCGGCTTTTTAAATCCCTGAAAATGTCTGCTTCTGAAAAACGCCGTCTCAGTGTTGTAGTACAGACGGGTGAAAATTCAGTTTCTGAAAATGCAGAATATAATCGCGTTCTGATTGGGTTGTGCTTGTTATGTGGCCCTTCCCTGATTGGATTCTGCTCATTGCAACGTCTCAATCCCTGATTGGTCACCCTTCATATTCCAACGTAGCAGACTTACAGGAGTGCTTGTTCTGTTGTCGACCTGTATGCGTCTAAACTGCATTTTATACGGTTTGAGTGCTGCATAAATACGCAAAAACTCAAATCATTTACTGGTTGCTACAGTCTTGCAATAAATCCTGTGACCAGTGGCATTTCCATTGTAGAGCCCCATGAAAATCAGACTGTAAATGACTCAGTTGTCACCCTGTTATCAATGTTTATCACTTAACCTCGATCCATTAAGTAGGCACGTCTCTCCAGCGAAATTAATAGCAAGGCGCTCCACGAAGTGAACGGGTCGAGAATGCAGCCGAGCTCACAAGAGTACAGGACAGAGAAAGAGAAACACAATGGAGTAGTAAAGTGAAGACACAGACACACATTTATTGATGGATTGATTGATTGATTTTCTCTGATCAGTTAGTTGGGTACAAGATGCATTCAGATTGCTGTGAACACCTTATAATCAGCCCTCATAAACATCATTTTTTTTTAAATGTAGCTTTACCATTTACTGTGTTTTTATTTAATGCCAAGACTCCTGTAACAATTTACTGCTACTTTCAACTGTAATCAGTACATCAATGTGACACGGGGGCAATTCGCTGAATCTCCTTTAAGAATTTTTTTTCTGTGGCGTGACCGCACCATCAGAGTCCATCGTGTGCTGATTGTTTCGAAAGTAATAGGCACTCACATAACGCACAAGGAAATGTAACTTTCACAAGGATTAGATAGATAGATAGATAGATAGATAGATAGATAGATAGATAGATAGATATGAAAGGCACTATATTATAGATAGATAGATAGATAGATAGATAGATATGAAAGGCACTATATGATAGATAGATAGATAGATAGATAGATAGATAGATAGATAGATAGATAGATAGATATGAAAGGCACTATATGATAGATAGATAGATAGATAGATACTTTATTAATCCCAAGGGGAAATTCACATACTCCAGCAGCAGCATACTGATAAAGAACAATTTTAAATTAAAGAGTGATAACAATGCAGGTAAAACAGACAATAACTTTGTATAATGTTAACGTTTAACCCCCCGGGTGGAATTGAAGAGTCACATAGTGTGGGGTCTCCTCAGTCTGTCAGTGGATCAGGATGGTGACTGCAGTCTGTTGCTGAAGCTGCTCCTCTGTCTGGCGATGATCCTGTTCAGTGGATGCAGTGGATTCTCCATGATTGACAGGTGCCTGCTCAGCGCCCGTCGCTCTGCCACGGATGTCAAACTGTCCAGCTCCATGCCTACAATAGAGCCTGCCTTCCTCACCAGTTTGTCCAGGTGTGAGGTGACCCTCTTCTTTATGCTGCCTCCCCAGCACACCACCGTGTAGAAGAGGGCGCTCGCCACAACCATCTGGTAGAACATCTGCAGCATCTTATTGCAGATGTTGAAGGATGCCAGTCTTCTAAGGAAGTATAGTCGGCTCTGTCCTCTCTTGCACAGAGCATCAGTATTGGAGAGATATTTTTCCACCATGTAGATAAACACAATGGTGTAACAAGTTTGGTGTCCCCCACCACGGTAACCAAAACCTGCTTTTACAGGGGTGGCAAACTCTATGCCTTGGAGTGGCTGCAGGTTTTCATTCTCACCCTTTTCCTAATCAGTGACCAGTTTTCACTGCTAATTAACTTTTTCCCCATCATTTTAATAGCCCTGTTAGAAGAGTTCAGCCCTCTGAATTGATTTCTTTCTTCATTAAATGTTAGCCAAGCAGAAATGAGACGTGAAACGAGCCAACAGATGACCAGCTAAACGAGCTTCAAACTCCAACCAATTTCACTCCAATCACTTTCTTAATGAGAAGCCACTTCTTGCTGCTAATTGAACCCGTTATTTAATTCCATGGCTTGTTGCTGCTCTCATTCTGCCACAGCAGACATTTCGAAAACTGTTGTTTTTCTTTTCTTTCTAAGAGCACCGTCAAAATGTTTTGGTGACCTGAGAGATCAACCTTACCAAGACCATCACCTCTCTTTAATTTCAGATATTGTGTGATGGGCACAGGGAAGCTGGTCATGTGGTGGCCTGTTTTGTGTCTCATTATTGTCAGTCAAGTCAGTCATTTTCCAACCTGCTATATCCTAACACAGGGTCACGGGGGTCTGCTGGAGCCAATCCCAGCCAGCACAGGGCGCAAGGCAGGAAACAAATCCCCGGGCAGGGTGCCAGCCCACCAAGGGCACACACACACAAAGCACACACTAGGGACAATTTTGAATCGCCAATGCATCTAACCTGCATGTCTTTGGACTGTGGGAGGAAACCCACACAGACAGGTGGAGAACAGGCAAACTCCACGCAGGGAGGACCCGGGAGGCGAGCCTGGGTCTCCGAACTGCGAGGCAGCAGCGCTACCCACCGCACCACCGTGCCGCCCCTCATTATTGTTTGGCTGCTAATTAAAGAAAAAGAAACAACTATGGGGCATGAGTAACGTTAATTAAAATAAGTAATCAGCAGCAAAAACTGGTTACTTATTAAGAAGGTGGTAAGAATGAAAACCAGCAGCCATTGCGGCACTCGAGGCCTGGACTTTGCCACCCCTGTGCTATTAAGACACCCACAGGCCCATGGATGACTTTATGAACAGAGCTGCTTAACAGAGAGTTGATTAAACTTTAAGCACTTGGCCATTTAATGCCCTGCGGTAACTCCCACTATACTCTATTGTTTCATCGTGCATGTGTGGGGAGTTGTCCTCCTCAGAGGTGGTCTTAGGGCTGACCAACTCCACTCGGGGCCAGTTACATCAAACGCTGTTACTGGTATGTGTGGACTGTATAAACTTGCGTGTGAATTTAATGAAAATAATGTTAACATACAATGGTTTTTCTCATTACAGTATTCAGCTACATTTTTCCAAGATTTCACACGATCTTTATCAAAATATAACCGGAGAATATAACTTCACAAATCTGCTCAAATGGGACACGCGGACCTCAAAAGCGGGGCCTCTCCTTATGTGCGGGGCCTGGGGTGGTCGCCGCACTTGCCACCCTCCAAAATGCCGCTCTTGGTCCTCCTTGATGAGTTCAATTCATGGAAACCTGATTGTTTCATCAAGTGGAGAAAGGGAGGTTCTCCCTTAGCTGATTTCAGCGCGAAACACTGCACAAAAAATTTATAGACAGTCATTTGGGTGTTACCCCCTCTGATGACATCCCGAGATGTCTACATCTACGTCATATCCATTTTTCCATAGTTTTGGCGTGGACAGGGACACTTTTGTAAACCATGTGAAAATGCTTGTGGGGGCAGAGATTGTTGGTGTGCAAAATGCCATTTTTAAATGAAAACTTAGTAGTGTGGACATAGCCTTAGGCGGGCTAAGCGGGGGAACTGGATGATGGAAGGGCACTTTGGGTGTATCAAACAGAGAAAGTCTGGAAAAGAGGGACATTTGGGATCAGTGCTGCCAAACTGGGACCCTAAGGAGAATCTTCTTACATTATAATTCAGTGAGGTTACGTGATACGCCCAATTACACTATGGATAAGATTGTGGGAGGAGTTATCTGAATCAAGTCAAGTAAACCGTGCAATCCGATTGGCTGTCCAGCGGAGCTCCTGAATCAGGGAGGTCTGCAAATCCTCACCAGGCCCCTCCTGAACGTTTCCTCGATTGCGGGCCCCACACACAGTGTGTGATCTGCACATCCAATCTGTGTTTGGTTTGGTAAAACCAGATGTACAGAGATAATCATAAATGAATTTGGCCTAAATCTGGGTGGAAACAATTGGACTGTAATGATTAGGTGTGCGCTTTGCGTGTTTATTTATTTTTTTTCCCCTTTTGAGTGATCTTACACTTGTTTTGGGGGTTATTGGTGTCATAACATCCATCTGTAGTTTTAGTTTTCATTCCCTATTTACTTTTCCAGTTCTATAATTTTTTTGGCTCATTTTTTAATGCCACCTTGTATTCCTACAATCACTGACATGTTTGTTCACCATCAGTAGGACAGCCTGGGGCGCATCCTCTGAGGTTGTGAGCCACGAGTAATCGACACAACGAGTTAAAAGGTCATTGAAAAGAGCACTTCCTTATGCGAGCTGCAGATTCAAAACCATTATTTAACAGCTTTGCTAAAAATCTTTTCTTCGTGGTGTTTCTGGTTTTCTGACCCTTTTGCAAATGTACTTTTGATTTTGATTTTTCGTCACACATCTCAACACCTTTGCTTGTGTTCTTGTGTTTCCTGGTTTTATCACATTTTGCTATTTTATGTCCACTTCCTGTTTATCCCAAAAAACATCTCATCAGCCTCTCTGGCAGAACATAGAGAGTTTACTGGGAGTGACATTTCTAAACCAGTCCAATCCCTCAGTTAGGTGGAACTAAAAGTAGGGGCTATGATTTAAACTGTGAAGAGCAATAAACTGACAGCAAACCTGTGGTTATGGTGGATAAGCCATCTGTGGCTGAACGGTCTTCCTAAAACATACAAATGTGTGTCATGTATGTGGGGAACACATTACATATGTTAAAACAAACCAATCTGTAAAGATAGATTATAGTTTGGCAACCATTATCAAGTCTGTGGCTATGATAGATAATGGCTGAAAATTCACACAAAAAGACCCTGTGGAACATGCGTGTGGGGACTAATTGTGCCGCCGGCCGTGTGTGTTCTCTGTTGCTCACAGTTAGGATGATACAGTTGGAATAACTGTGAAGCTAAAAGAATTGGCGGCTTTGTCAGCAAAACGTCCTTTTGTGCTAAATGGTCTGCCGTCACACTCACATACACGAAGGTGAGAAGAACTCCTGTTAGGTGAGCTGATTACAAAAAGCCACACAAGATACAGATCTCTGTGTTATGGTAATGGGGTTTCCTCCAAGGCAAAATGGGTGAGGCTGTCTATTGTCTCTGAACACCGGACAATGAAAAGTAGTGTCGAGAAAAACACGGGCAAGCAAAAAGGTTTGGGGCCCCCACAGGCAAACCCACATAATCTCTCCAAATATAAAATCCAACGTCTCTCTGTCTGTCTGTCTGTCCGCTTTTCACGAGAGAACTGCTTAATGGATTTAGATCGAGTTTTTTTCCATAATTTGCTTGAACATTTCTATTGATTTTGTGACTTCTCTCATTGCGCTAAGTATCATAGTTCGCTTTTGGTACCGATTAATTTGCGCGAATCCGAGAGACACGCAGCAGGCCGACTACCCTCCTCACTCACACGCCAGCCTCAGGGTGTGTTCCTTACCTCCACTTAGCTAGTGAACAAGAGAACTACTTAACGGATTTAGATCGAGTTTTTTTTCTATAATTTGCTTGAACATTTCTATTGATTTTGTGACTTCACTCATTGCGCTAAGTATCATAGCTCACTTGCGGTACCGATTTATTTGGGCAAATCTGAGAGAGATGCAACAGGCCGAGGGGAGTAGGTGGGGCCCTCCTCACTCACACACCAGCCTTGGAGCGTACCTTACCTCCGCTCAGCCAAAGAACGAGAGGACTACTTAACAGATTTAGACCGGGTTTTTTTATAATTTAATTTAGATAGATAGATAGATAGATAGATAGATAGATAGATAGATAGATAGATAGATAGATAGATAGATACTTTATTAATCCCCAAGGGGAAATTCACATACTCTAGCAGCAGCATACTGATAAAAAAGCAATATTAAATTAGAGTAATAAAAATGCAGGTAAAACAGACAATAACTTTATATAATGTTAACGTTTACCCCCCGGGTGGAGTTGAAGAGTCACATAGTGTGGGGTCTCCTCAGTCTGTCAGTGGAGCAGGATGGTGACAGCAGTCTGTCTGTCGCTGAAGCTGCTCCTCTGTTTGGAGATGATCCTGTTCAGTGGATGCAGTGGATTCTCCATGATTGGCAGGAGTCTGCTCAGCGCCCGTCGCTCTGCCACGGATGTCAAACTGTCCAGCTCCATTCCAACAATAGAGCCCGCCTTCCTCACCAGTTTGTCCAGGCGTGAGGCGTCCTTCTTCTTTATGCTGCCTCCCCAGCACACCACCGTGTAGAAGAGGGCGCTCGCCACAACCATCTGGTAGAACATCTGCAGCATCTTATTACAGATGTTGAAGGACGCCAGCCTTCCAATGAAGTATAGTCGGCTCTGTCCTCTCTTGCACAGAGCATCAGTATTGGCAGTCCAGTCCAATTTATCATCCAGCTGCACTCCCAGGTATTTATATATAATACTATAATGTAATATAATTTTCCAATAATTGGGGTCCTGCTCAGCCACACACCAGCCTCAGGGTGTGTTCCTCACCTCCACTTAGCTAGCGAACGACAGAACTACTTAATGGATTTATATTGGGCTTTTTTCTATTATTTGCTTGAACATTTCTATTGATTTTGTGACTTCTCTCATTGCGCTAAGTATCATCGTTCACTTGTGGTACCAATTTATTTGTACAAATCCGAGAGAGACGTAGTGGGCTGAGTGGAGCACCAGCCTCGGGGTGTAACCTTACCCCCACTTAGCTAGTGAACGAGAGAACAACTTAACGGATTTAGATCGTTTTTTTTTTTGCTTGAACATTCCAGTTGATTTTGCGACTCCTCTCATCGCACTAAGAATCATAGCTTGCTTCCAGTAGCGATATATTCATGCTAATCTGACGTCAGGAGTGGGGAACCCTTGTCACTGTCCTGTTTCACTAATACGCGGGCGAAGCTGCAGGGGATGGCTAGTTAAAAATAAATGCGAGTTATAAACACATTGAAAAAGGGCAAAAGACATCTTTATAGAGTGATTGCTCCAAGCTCCTGACACTTCCAGTTAAGTACAGGCCAGACAGGAAGAAGTGGGTCCAGGGGGACAATTACTAGTGGTGAACAGCAAGTGGTTTAGCATTTTCAGCATTAAGAATATAAACCATCTTAAAAACATTGTAAAAATCAGCAATAAAACGATTAGTTTGCAGCAGATGTCTGTCACTGAGCTGTATTATAAACAGGAGAGGAAGAATGCCAAATCAGATTATACTTTGGCATTCGAAAACATCACTAGTCTAATGGCAAAAGTGACCAATACATTGTCGCCGGTGCTGTGTCTACTGTCTGTTCAGTTTAGAAGTTGATGTAAAGTTGAAAGAGTTGGCAGAAATCGTTCATTAAAATACAAATTGTAAGATATGCTTTCAAAGTAATCGGTGTGTCACACCCCGTCACAAGGACTGCCATTGAGAGAGTTGTTAACAAAGAGCCGCAGGAGATGCAGATTTCAGTATTCAAAACACCAGAATCAGTAAATATGCCTAATGACAACAGTAGAAGTACAAGGCTGCATAGCATCCACATATCTGACTTCACGTTTAAATGAATAACTAAAATACGTTAACATTACTGCCTAATTGGAAATGCAAAAATGCCTTGCCGGAGTAGCCAGAGTGTTTTAATACGTAGTACATATATTCATAGACCACAATGCTTATCTAAACTCTATTTGCCGCTGCTATGCTCCTGAATAGTTAATTTTAGCCTTTTATTTTCTGTCAGAGTCAGTCTTTTGTTCAATTTCTTTCACCTGGCGGTTTAAATTATACAGACTAGAGAAACCTGGGGGTGGGCTTTTAGGAAAAACACTGTGGGCGTAGCCTTTGCAGAGGTGAATGTCACTGCTATTTGGTACAAGCTTTTTAATGAGTTGTCCCCAAATGTGTATTCTCGTCTGGCCCCACAAGTTGAAAAAAACTAATACAGAAACTCCATACACAAATGATTACCACTTCCGAGCCTTCACAACCAGTTTAAATATCCTAAGGGCGGACTCCGAATTGGTGACGTCAGGGTGGTCCCACCTCTTGGAGCACCAACCTCAAAGTACATGGAACAAGAATAAATTTAAAGAGAAGGTACACGATAGAAAAGTATGTAAAAATAAAACACATGATTGCTAGAAAACATCAAAAATAACAATAACATACATACACATACAACAATATATAGCACTGTAGTCATAATACCCAAAAAAGTAAATGTACCTAACAACTCTGACACCGCAGAACTGCAGACCACGGATGAGGCTACACAGCACCCAAATTCTGCCTGTGCATTATCTCCAAGAAGATAGCACCTGGGAATCTATACCGACGAAGCCAGTCGTCATCATTTTCTATTGAATTGAATTGAATTCTTTTATTGTTATTGTATGGTAGAATGAGATTCAATATGCAAATCCTCCATAAACTTATTTTCATTTAAAATGGCAAAATAACAACAACAATAATAATAATATGATAAAAAACAATGAAAAATATACAATATGAAAGGATAAGTGGCTGAGTTTGTGTAATATTACAACTGTAATGCAAGTTTACACTGAGGTGCTTATTATCTTATTAATAAGTACAGACAGTTCTACCAGGAGCACTTGATGGACTGATTGAGTGTGTTTAGAGCTCTTGGGATGAAACTGTTTCTGATCCACGTGGTCCCTACAGGAAAGGCTCTGAAGTGTTTGCCAAATGGGGGAGGTTCAAATAGACTGTGCGCATGGCTGAGGCAGCATGTACTAGAAGCTCTATCCCAATATTTCTCTTCGCTCTGGACACAATCTGCCGTATAGCTTTCCGATCAGCTGCTGTAGAGCTATGATTCCCCACTCGGATACAATAGGTTAAAATACTCTGAGTGGTGCACTGAGAGTAACAACACTAAAGCAGCTATGGTATTTGGAATAGTCTGGCCATTCTGTGGACCATTATATTGTTACAGGATGATTACACTCAGATGCCTTAAACTAAAAAACGATATGCGGTTAATTTCAATGTATTTGATAAAGCCCCGTCAGGGATGTGAATCTAAAAATGAAAGGGAAATCCCACATGAACAGTAGCACTGCTTTGATGCTAGGTGCCGCCAGTTTGCAAAACCGAGCCGAAAACGCTATGGTTTGAGCTGGCGTGAGAATGTGTGTGGCTTTATGCCAAGTTTAGTTTTCATACATCTTAAAGTGAGCGTGGGAACGGGTGTATGCAAAATTTTTGTGTATACGCATTGTTTATACATGAGGCCCCTGGAGAGTATTACAGTTCCAAAAATCATAATTGAAAGACTCGAAAATCAAAATTACCATGAAGTCAAAACCAGTCGAGCAACAAGATCAAAACGGGGCAAAACGAAGTTGAAGTCAAAAACAATAAATAGTGAAGAGAGGTCAAAACCAGAGTACCAAAACCTAACGCTAGAACGTCCTTGGGAAAAGAAGCTAAAGAAAATCAAGATGGTAACCAAATATAACTTTTTATAAATGACTTCAAAACCATAAATAAGAATATATATTAAAAAAATCTTGAACACAGAAATACACGCTATCATTTTGTAAATGAAAATGGACAGACTACCACAAAGGGATGGGGACTGGTCACGTACCCCATTTAATAACAAAACTAAAAATAATACTAGAAGGAACCAGAATGGTAGGATGATTTAGGACCTTGTAGGCTCCTTGATTAAAGGTGTGGTCCAAGTGGGCACTGACTTTAGAACATTAGAAAGATGTAGATGAGAACAGGCGATTTAGCCCAACAAATCTTGCCAGTCCTATCCACTTAGTTCTTCCAAAACAACATCAAGTTGAGCTTTGAAGGTCCCTAAAGTCCTAAGACTTCCAGTTCTGCAGTTGTTGAACTCACTCCCGAGGTGGAAGGGGTGGATCCTCCCGAAGTGTAGCGTAAGTGGCGTTACTGCTCTTCTCGACATTTATTGTCTGTTCAGCAGAGAAGAGAGACAATAGGTTGTTAATATTTGCTCCTATTTTTCATTTGGTTAGGCTGTTCTGACACTCCGCCAGTCACTCGCATGTGACAGCACATAGACGTGTGTGTATATTAAGGACCCTTCTTAAGATCTTAGCGAGTTGTTACCAGAAGTGTATTCCTGTTTTAGTGAATTGCATCTGGCCACTTAGACTGATGGTCTCATGGGCTATTGACAGTGTAGAAGCTGATGGTGTGGGGTGTAAGGTGCACAATGGATGACTAAACAGAAGAATGGTCCACGGCTCATACAGGAAGCAAGATGGGCGAAACTGCCAGGGCTGAAATTTCGTGAGAGACAGAAATCTCAATTCATTTAATGAATATTTTTATAGCCCACCTCTCATACTAAGCCTGTTTTATATAGCCCCATTAATAGGAGGCGGTTTAGTAAAACATCACTCACCTTTATTTAGCATCTTTCAGATCACAAACAATCACAAAGCACCCTTTTATCGTATCATAAAGCCATTAACCTTTGTTATTTCTAGCCACCACCACAAAGACATTCCTTGGTGTTTTATGTACAGTAGCAGTGCTTGATGTGGGCTTGATGTTTAGAGTACTGGGAGTTTTTCCAGTGTTTGAAGTCAGCCTGGACCTACCAGTATGCAGTACTGGCACTACTCACAACCTCTCATCATTATAATGCCACACACTTTAATGGGCTGCTATTTCCTGGGAATCATAGCAAACCCATCTCTTTACCTTGTTCCTTATACTGTATATGTAAACAGAAGTATATATTATGTGTTTGGAGGGGGCATCTCAGATCCCCAAACACCTCCAGGTCAAGCGGAACCATTCTTAAACACAGGATCCTCCTCCCTGCAGCTCCCCCTGGTGGTTTCTAAGAAACCCAGCCGGGCTGTTCATCAGCACAACAACTCCCATTCAGCCCTGTGGGTGTGCACACATGAGATCTATTAGAGGGCCACATGACACTGGGAACGCATGTAACCCCAGGAGGCCATCTCTTTCCATGCATCCATTATGAAAGCCTCCCGGTGTGTTAAGGTTCCGTCCATCCCAGTCAGGATGCCAGGTCATCTGAGTCCTCTATGACAATTGAAATAAGAGATAATTCATCTCTCTGGTGAACTGCTACCCTGTCTTGAGTTGATTTTTGCCCTGTGCCCCATGGTGCTGATATTGGCCTTGGAGAGAACTCCACACAGACATGAGGAGAATGTGCAAACTCCAAATTAACAAAGCAAAGGGGCTTTGGACTTGAACACAGGAGGCAGGATCTGCCAACCATTGCTCACTACTTAATTGGCAATTCTAAATTGACCAGACATGAGTGAGAGTGGGTATAAGGACTGGTCTTCCATCCATGCCTTGCAAAAGAGGCTGCTGATAGAGGCTCTGGCTCACTGAGACCCTACAATGTGACAAGTTTGTCAGTCAGTTGTTTTGAATCCCACTAAATCCAAGGGTCATTGGGGCCAACGCCTATCCTAACCACATTGGGCATAAGGCAGGAAACAACCACTAGCAGGGCACCAGTCCATCACACCCTGCCACTGTTTTTGGAAGAAAACAAACATACCAGACGAAAAGCCCACATAGACACAAGAGAACATGCAGACTCCACATGGGCAGCATCCAGGCCCATGATATGAACCCAGAGGATGCTAGCAGCAGTGACTGCTGCCTAACTGTGCCCACCTAACATTTAAGTAAGTGGGTGCAGGAGTGTGAGTGCATGTGGATTTAGCCATCCCCATATCTCCTTATGCTTCTCTCATTCAGACTAGTTGGTGGCTTTAAGATAAGATTGTGAGAGTCCCCTGGGCTGGTGAGGTATTCTTTCTAGGGTGTTTTGCTGCCCTTGTAACTCTGACATTGTATTAAGCAGATGGAGTATGGGTGGGTGGCCTTTATTACTCACTCCCCCCCAAGTTATCCCATGGGATAAATGCACTTTTCAACAAGCCACATGATTTTGGCTTTACTACCTGTGATGGAGGTTAACACTAGAGAGATATTCTGGTCCTCTCAGCTTGCCAGCTGTAGTAAAACTGTGCCAGGGAAAAAAAAAGTCACAGACTGGGCACGTTTAAGTCGTGCGAGCTCCATGTTTTCTGATTGATTGCCAAGACTGAGATTGAAAAGTAGAATGTTGAAGCAGCTGCTGTTGTAGTTATGTCAGAAAGGGAGGGAAAACTCACCTGAAATTGGTTACTGATTTATATGCATACTAGCCGTGCTACCTGTCGAGGACAGGTAACAGAATAATTTCAAAGTGTTTCCTCTCGGTTGCCCGGCACGTACCTTCAGCATTTTCCTTAGTAATGGCGTGTGTCTGAACTCCTCTTGACCGGCGCTCTCTTTCTTGAGCGTGTTTCCTGCTTCTAATTTCTGAGGTGCTTTTCCCGTCTCCTGTCCACTTTTGTACCTGTCGTCTTTGAGGACGACTCTCTCATGTGTCTCACACTCGCACTTCCTCTTTCAATTGTGTCGCCAAAGCCAAACTGACCAATCACACTAAAGCAACAAATCAGATAGATCTTAGTGTTTTATTATATAGTAGACTAAAAAAAATGAGAGAAAATGTCTGTGTTTCTACTGTTTACCGCTTGTTATTAAAAATGGCCTCAGCACAGCAAAGAAAATTAAAGAAATAATCTACCCAAAAATATTTTTTACTTATTACTTACCTAGTTTGTACTAATGGCTCAGAAAAAGTTTTACTCTCATGTTTTTATTCATAATTTCTGATAGAGTAGGCATCTGTGGTGACCAATGCTGGACAACAGCAAACAATATCAAAACGTCCATGAGAATTCTTACGTTACTTGTGTTACATAATCCATGTGTCTAGTCATCCAGTTGCATGACCTCAACCTCACAAACACACATTTTTTTAGTAAAATATTGTTAAACTAGCTGTGTCAGCCCATGCTGTAAAAAGCCTGGGGTCCTAGAAACTATTGAAATCGTCAGGAAGAAAATTGAAATGTAGAGAGGTCAGGCAATTGAAAGGAACCACTCTGGGCGTCTCTGTCCTAGGAGGTTTCGTTTTGCCGATGTGCTCGCCTCGCTTGTGTATTAGTGGCTAAGCGAGTGACTCTTTCTTCGGAGGTTTCGTTTTGCTGATGTGCTCGTTTCGCTTGTGTATCCTTGGAAGTGGAACCCGACTCCACTTCTCACTTCTGTGCCAGACTGACAGACAGACACACTTCTATGCGTAGACGTTTATATATAAGACTAGGGTGCCCCGCCCCCTGCTCACTTCACTCGCCCACCCGGGTTTGGTTTACCGGATATACAATTTAATGAGATTGTTATTTTCATGGGAATTGTTACATATGCATTATTTTCATTTTTACTTTAAAACTTTTGTAAAAACAATACTTGTGATTTATTTCCGGCCCCGGGCGTGGTTAAAACTCTTTCTCACAGGACGTTTAACGGTGCTCGCGTTTTGAAGAGGGGGTGCTGAACGAATGCTAAGGAGATGCCATCGGATCATCTGCTGTCTTTCTACTGTGGCTACTGCTGGTGAGCTGCCTGTTCTGCTTGTCGCTCGTCGTTGTTTTAAGAGCTGGCAGCACACGAAGGAATGCCAAAGCATTCCAACAACTGCTAGGTTAGATGTCCGTGAACTTGTTTTAAATGTTATCTCACTGCCTTGTCTCACGTGATGTTAAAGTGTCTCTCGCAGGACGTCAAATTGTCTTCTGAGAAGATCACGTCTCATCTCCCTAGTCTCCCTCCCAAGATTTTTTTTATAATAGAGAGATTAGTCAGTTAGGATTTAAGGGACCTTCAAAACTCGATGTTATTGATGTTATTGTACAAGAATCAATTGGATAAGACTGGTAAGCTTTGGTGGGCTGAATGGCCTGTCCTCGTCAGGATTGTTCTAATTTGGGAAAGCGAAAATGCAGCATGCTCAAACATGAACGAATATTTGAATTGTCGCAGCTGTTATGATGCGGAGTCACAGACAGTGAAAAGAGTAAAGAAAAATATGTTGGATGCCTCTCAAGGGAGAGAAACGTTGATAAAACTCTGGCTTGAAAGGACAAGGCCAACGCAGAATCTTTATAAATAAAGAAATTTATTTGAAAATTATAAAACAAAAGCTCAAAAAGAGCAAAAAAGAAGATTCCTAAAGCTGACATCCAATACCTAGAACGAACAACCTAAAAAGAATAAATCTAATACAAAAAAACGAAACAATGCCGCACGCTTTAGAGTCTCCTCTCCAGCTTTAAATAGCCAGAGGGAGGTCTCAGAAGTGGTAACACCAGGGTGGTCCTGTCTGTTGGAGTACCACTCATAGAACACAAGGAATCAACTCATATTTTAAATTGTAGTACACAATTTATTCAACATAAACAAAACCACCAGCAAAAACATGAAAAATATTCTTCTTTCGGCTGCTCCCGTTAGTGGACACCACAGTGGATCATCTACTTCCATATCTTCCTGTCCTCCCCATCTTGTTCTGTTACACCCACCACCTTCATGACCTCTCTCACCACATCCATAAACCTTCTCTTAGGCCTTCCTCTTTTCCAGGAAGTAACCTAGTATTAATAATAAAAACATGAAAAATAAAGATACAGTAATCCCTCCTCGATCGCGGAGGTTGCGTTCCAGACCCCCCCCGTGATAGGTGAAAATCCGCAAAGTAGAAACCATATGTTTGTATGGTTATTTTTATATATTTTAAGCCCTTATCAACTCTCCCACCCTGTTAACATTATTAGAGCCCTCTAGACATGAAATAACACCCTTTAGTCAAAAGTTTAAACTGTGCTCCATGACAAGACAGAGATGACAATTCTTTCTCACAATTAAAAGAATGCAAATATATCTTCTCTTCAAACGAGCGCCGCCGTCAGGAGCAGAGAATGTCAGAGAGATAGAGAGAGCGTGACAGAAAAACGAACAATCAAAAAATCAATACGTGCTGTTGGGCTTTTAAGTATGAGCACCACGATAAAGCAGCCGCAAAGAAGGGAGCAATGTGAAGGTAGTTACGGAGTAGCCTCCGTATCCTCTAGGCAAACAGCCTCTGTGCAAACAGCCCCTCTGCTCACACCCCCTCCGTCAGGAGCAGAGAACGTCAGAGAGAGAGAGCGAGATTAAAGCAATCAAAAAATCAATACGTGCTTTTGGGCCACCGCAATAAAGCGGCATTTCTTAGAGTAGCGTCCGTATCTTCTAGGCAAACAGCCCCTCTGCTCACACCCCCTCCGTCAGGCGCAGAGAATGTCAGAGAAAGACCGAGAAAAGCAAACAATCAAGCACCGCTCGGGGAAGCACATCGTATATCATTGAGGAGTTTTAGTTAATATGTAAAACATGCTCTGATTGGGTAGCTTCTCAGCCATCCGCCAATAGCGTCCCTTGTATGAAATCAACTGGGCAAACAAACTGAGGAAGCGTGTAACATAAATTAAAAGACTCACTGTCTGCAGAAATCCGCGAACCAGCGAAAAATCCGTGATATATATTTAGATATGCTTACATTTAAAATCCGCGATGGAGTGAAGCCGCGAAAGTCGAAGTGCGATATAGCGAGGGATTACTGTACATAAAATAAACACAAGCCAGGGAATAAAGCTCAGCTAAAACATAACAGTAGCCACATGACCGGCCATTTGGAGGAGCAGGTGACTTGTGTTAATGAGCAGGTGGGCCTAATAAGGTGGGCACTGAGAGCAGCTCAACACGGGCAGAGCTAGTCCTACTAGTTTTACTGGTGATCATGCGTTATTTAAAATTAAATTCTCAAAACAGAGCCAGTGTAGACAATGTGGCCCAGTGGCCACCACACAGGACTGTACACAGGTTACCGGCCCAAAATCTCACATGGAAGTACCGTATATCTCCCGCGGATAAGTCGGGGCCTGATTTGATAATTGATAATTTCTGGTATTTTATAATTTCAGTCATATAAGTCAAATACGGAAAACTCACACTATTGGTCCAAGAGATTATGATATGCTAACACCCGACCACCTGAGAGAGTCACCATGGAGCACACGGCCTTTTTGTTTTCTATGTATTGTGCCAACGTGATCACACAGTAATACCTGAACTATTCTGAAGCGACGTTTGCACTGTTTTGTGTTTTTTGTATCTCACCCCCTCATACACCTTTATCATAAGAGCATCCCTTATCTTCCATGAAGCGTTCAAAGACACATGATATTCTATATGGTGACCCACAAGGCTCTATCCTGGGTCAGCTGCTCTTTTCGATTTACATGCTTCCGTTAGGTCAGATTATCTCAAGGCATAACGTGAGCCACCACAGCTATGCTGATGACACACAACTGTACTTATCAATAGCACCTGATGACCCCGACTCTGTTGTTTCACTAACACAATGTCTTACTTGTATTTCTGAATGGATGAGTAGTAATTTTCTCAAGCTAAATAAAGAGAAAACAGAAATTTTAGTGATTGGCAATAATGGATCTAATGAGGTTATTAGAAATAAACTTGATGCATTAGGATTAAAAGTCAAGACGGAGGTAAAAAATTTAGGGGTAACTGTTGACTGTGACCTGAATTTTAAATCACATATTAATTAGATCACTAGGACAGCATTTTTTTCACTTAAGAAATATAGCAAATGTTAGACCTCTTATATCATTGATAGATGCTGAGAAATTAGTTCACACGTTTGTTTTCAGTCGGCTAGATTACTGTAACGCACTCCTCTCAGGACCACCCAAAAAAGACATAAATCATTTACAACGAGTGCAGAATGGAGCTGCTAGAATCCTAACTGGGAAAAGAAAATCTGAGCACATTTCTCCAGTTTTGATGTCACTACACTGGTTACCTGTGTCATTCAGAATTGACTGCTTATGGTTTACAAAGCCTTAAATAATCTCACTCCATCTTATATATCAGAATGTCTGACACCTTACACTCCAAATCGTAATCTTAGATCTTCAAATGAGTGTCTGCTTAGAATTCTAAGAGCTAAACTTAAAAGAAGTGGTGAGGCGGGTGGTCTTCTGCTGTTATGCACCTAAAATCTGGAATAGCCTGCCAATAGGAATTCACCAGGCTGATACAGCAGAGCACTTTAAAACACTGCTGAAAACACATTACTTGAACATGGCCTTCTCATAACTTCATTTTAGTTTAATCCCGATACTCTGTATATTCAATTAATTATCATTACTATTCATGGTGGCTCCAAAATCCATACTGACCCCTACTCTCTCTTCTGTTCTTTTACCGGATTTCTGTGGTGCTAATCTGCACCATCACCACCTAATCAAATCACGTGAAGTCCTTACATTGATGGATTAAATGCCAGAAGTCCACATGACCGTCAGCATCAAGTCCTTCCATGAGAACCCTAAATAAAATGAGGACTGATCATTTATTATAGGTAGAATGTCCAGAGGGGGCTGGGTGGTCTCATGGCCTCAGACCCCTTGCAGATTTTATTTTTTCTCTCCAGTCGTCTGGAATTTTTTCGTTTTTACTGTCCTCCCTGGCCATCGGACCTTACTTTTATTCTATGTTAATGAGTTTTGTCTTATTTTAATTCTTATTTATTTTGTCTTTTTTCTCTTTCTTCATCATGTAAAGCACTTTGAGCTACATCATCTGTATGAAAATGTGCTATAGAAATAAATCTTGTTGTAGTTCGATCAGAAGAAAATATGAAGCTGGTTTTAAATTAAAAGTCGTTGAAGTGGCAAAAGAAATTGGTAACTGTGCTGCTGCTGCAACAAAATTTGATGTGTCTGAGAAATTGATGTGAGATTGGAGGAGGCAAGAAGATGTAAAAAAAACAAAATTACGTCTCGCATTTTTGAACAGTCGGGATCTGATTTTATGATTGATTTTTCGGGTTTCAAAACCCAACTTATATGCGAGTATATACGGTAATTATACTGTACTGTACTTCTAAAGCACATTGGGATGGTGTTGATAAGGAAAGGTGCCATGAAATAAACTTAGTGTTGGCATCGTGGCTAACAGGTCGCCATGAAGAATAACACAGACTACCTGATCAAAATCTTTCATATAGAAACAATCATGCTATACTTGTGAAGGACATTTGGGATAATGTTGATTATAGAAAGGCACTATAAAATAAAGCTAGTATTGGCCTTGAGACTCAGTGGTTACCATGCAGAACCATACACAGATTACCTACCCAAAGTCAATCATATAGAAATAATGACACTGGATGGTGCTGACTATAGAAAGGTGCTATAAAATAAAAAAGAGTAGGCATTGTTGTTCAGTGGGCAAAATGCAATGCTGTACACAGATAACCTGCCAAAAATGTCTCATTTAGAAATAATTATGCTGTGTTTGTAAAGCACATCAGAGCGGAGTTGACTATGGAAAGGTGCTATAAAGTAAAGCGAGTTTTAGGTAATATGGCTAAATGGGCACCATGCAAGGCCGTACACAGATTACCTGTTTAGAATCTCTCATATAGAAATACTTGTGTTGTACTTGTGAAGCACATTGGCATGGTGTTGACCAGAGAAAGGTCATATGAAATAAAGGTTCTGTAGATATTGTGGTTCGGTGGTCACCAAGCAAGGCCGTAATCAGGTTACCTGCCGAAATCTCTCATATGGAAATAATTACACCGTACTTGTAAAGCACATTGGGATGGTGCTGGCTATAGAAAGGCACTATAAAATAGAGCTAGTGAAAGCATTGTGGCAAAGTGGACAACCCTGGAAAGCCACAGACAGGTTATCTAATCAGAATCTCTCATATATAAAATGAAGCCAGTGTAGGCATTGTGGCTCAGTGGTCACTGTGCAGGACTGTCCACAGATTACCTTCCACTGCTATGGAAGTGATTACACTGTACTTGTAAAGCACATTGGACTGGCATTCATTATAGAAAATGAAGCTAAGAGTAGCCGTTGTGGCTTAGTGGTTAGGGTGCAGGACTGAGCACAGATGATTTCTAGACAAAATATTTTTTATATAAAAATTTACAATGCTTCTGTAAAGCGCATTATGGTTGGTAAAGTCACTAATCATGACACTAGAGAGTTGTAACATGTTTCATGTTGATTAGCACATGTAACTTCTAATTTCACCGCACTCTGTATGTGTGACAATGTTGACCCAGGAGGACGAGAGGAGGGCTTGTGCCTCCTCCAGACCGCGAGGGGGCATCCGTCCTGGTTATGTTGGGGGCCTCGGGTAGAGGGCTTGGAAGCCCAGCCCTGTAGGGACCCGTGGCCACCGCCAGGTGGCGCCCCGATGCCGGTTTATCCCGTGTGGTCCTCGGCCGGGCTGGAGCCCGGCCGGGACGCCTTGGAGGACCAGAGGAGGGCGTGTGCCTCCTCCAGACCGAGATGGGGCGTCCGTCCTGGTTATGCAGGAGGCCTCGGGTAGGGGGGTTGGAAGCCCAGCTCTGTAGGGACCCGTGGCCACCGCCAGGCGGCGCCCCAGTGCCTATTTATCCCGGGAGCCGGGGAAGACGACAGGGGACACCGGACAGCTTCCGGTGCGCAGCGGCACTTCTGCACACAGGGGTGTGGCCAAGTCTAATTGCCGGGAAGCAGCTGGAGCCCATCCGGGTTCCTATAAGAGGGGCCGCCTCCCTCCAGTCATTGGTGGATGTCGGGAGGTAGTTGGCAGAGCTGGAGAGAGGACAGGAGGCGGCCAGAGGAAAGGCACAAGGACTGGGAGCCCTGGACTTTGGGGGAATCGGTGCAAGAGGCACTGGGGGTGCACGTGAGCACAAAACATTGTAAATAGTGTAAATAAACAGTGTGTTGGGTGAACTTATGATGTCCGTCTGTGTGTGTCCGGGCCAGCGACCACACCCTTAAAACCGATTAACCTCTTACACTGTTTGCAAAGGTTCATTCCAACATAAAGCGGGTGTTGGCATTGTGTTGGCGTTGTCACATAAAGGCCCAGCTATTGAATATGAAGCCACAAAGGATGCAGGATCAGTTCTTATTCCTCACACTGATTCCTTGTGTGACCTTGCTGGAACACACTGTGAAGGACAGCCGGGTCCCATGCCCGGCAGGGACACCCCTGCTGCTTATGTTCCGGGGGAGCCACCATGGGCAGTCCAGTACCTCCCCTGGGACGCTTGGTGGCAGCCTCCATGGCTGACGTGATTCCCAACCACCTGCAGGGCTCCATGGGAGATGGAGTCCTCCACAGCCTGGTTGGGGGCTCGGATGGCTGCTAGGGGGAGCTGCATGGACTCAGCAGCCTGGCTGGACGAATCTTCATCCCCACCTGGAGGTGCAATTAGGACCAGGTGGTCAAGCACCTGGAACACCTCTGGGTGGGTTATTTAAAGGGCCAGCCACCACCACTCAGGGAGCCAGAGTCGGGAGGAGGAGGACTACACTTGTGGAGGAGTGGTGGTAGAGGAAGAAGAGTGTGTTGTGCTTTGGGACTGTGTATTGCCTGTGGGTCACAGGGAAGACGTGCGCCGACGGGTGAAGATAGAAGTAAAGTCTTTGTGTTTTTATACGTGCCTCCGTGTCTTTCTGTGTCGGGTCAGGCGCCTATATAGCGCCTTTGTTACAACACACAATATGGTACTAACAGTATTGTCCACCTATACAGACAAAAAAGGTGCTCTAAATAATCATTTATATGATTGTATATGTCAACTCAGCCAGGCCCTACATGGTTGATAAACTGATGCCCCTAATCACAAAAAGTGGTCCATGGCCTTCTTTGGTAAACCCGCCAGCATCACATGCCTCTTCACCAGACTGTGCCCTCCCTTTTTGTGAGACAGTAAGTGCTAATGTTCACTGCAGAATGAACTCAAAGATGTTTATAACTGGAATAAAAAAAAAAATCATCTTGAATGACAGGAAATTCAACAGTCCATCTGGAAGGCAGCAGACGCAAAATGTGGCCGTCACACAACATCAGTCTTTATTTTATGCAGCAGCTTTGAAACTGAGCACTGTCTCAAAGAGCAGTCATGAAGAATGGAACAACATGCCAGGAGTGGCTCAGTGTAGGACAATGTCACTTCATAGTGCGCTGGCCTATGACGTGGCAGCCATACAGTCTGTAGCTGCTGTGACAGGGTTTGGAATTCTGCAAGAAGATGGGATGCCATTCTTGTAAGAGATCAGTTTGAAGATATAAAATGGGCCACGATTCATGACTGTTGACTGAGAAGGTTTTAGTACGCCGAGAACTCGTGTTGAATGTTCGCACTGCATGCATTAAGTTAGATTTGTTCCCAGAATTACAGAATAGGTGCAGCCAGATGGTGGAGTGGTCCAGTTTGGTTTCTCTGCTCTTTGCAGATGATGGAGTCTTGTTGGCTTCACCTCAGATGGTTTGCATCGAAGTGTGAAGTGCTAGGGATGAGGTCATGGTTTTCAGGTCATTAGAGGGTGGAGTGCCCACCCCAGTTTGGGAAAGAGGCGCTACAACAAAAGGAGGAGTTTAAATATTTTGGGAACTGGTTCATGAGTGTGGGAAGAAGGGAGCAAAAGATTGACAGGTGGATTGGAACGGCATCTGCAGTTGTGTGGACATTGTAACGGTCAGGGGTAGAGAAGAAGAAGTGCTGAGCAGAAAGGCAAAGCTCTCGATTTACTGGTTGATCTTCCTTCCTACACTCTCCTATAGACATGAGCTTTGGTTAGTGACCAAAAGAACTAAGTCACAGATACAAGCGGTGGAAATAATCTTCCTTTGCAGTGAGTCTGGGCTCAGCCTTTGAGACAGGACGAGGAGTGAGGAGCATTCAAAGTAGAGCTGCTGCTCCTCCTTATCAAAAGGAGCCAGTTGAGATGGTTCAGGCACCTGATTAGGATACCTCCTGGATTATATCTGTCAGCCGGCCTGGAAATGCTTTGACGTCCCTTCAGAGACGTTGGAGGAATTGGTGGGGAAAAGGACATCTGGGAATCTTTGCTTAGATGGCTGCCCCTCCAGCCCAGACCAGGATAAGAGGAAGAAGTCAAATAGATGGATGAGTGGATTGATGGATGGAATGGAATAGTTCACTGTTCATGGCTGTCATGCCCCTTGTGTCACTCTGGAAGCCACTCTTCCTATGGGGGGGCAGGACAGCATATTAATGCCGTATCATTCATGGGATGATGGTCGGAATCTTAAAGTAGTGCACTTCACAGGGACAGAGGGCATCCAATCCTGACAGAAAGGAAGCACCCTGCACTATGTGACAGAGAGATGATATGAATGGCGCTCTATATACAGTAGATGCATTGATTGCTTGATAATAAGAAAATCCCAATATGATAAATGTAAAAGGCATCATAAAAGAGAATTCTGTAATAGATAGATGTAGTGAGAAGACCAGCAAAATGACACCTTTTATTGGCTAACTGAAAAGATTACAACATGCAAGCTTTCGAGGCAACTCAGGCCACTTCTTCAGGCAGGATACATAGACATTAACTAATCAAAAACCAGAACCTAGGTGTCTAGAGTTGTGAAAGAGCAACGCTAAGAAGTCTAAATATCGCAAGTACTAAAGCCCTACCTACAAATAATACCAATTTTAAATTTCATATTCAAAAATGAAGTAAAAAGTTAAGGTATTGAAAAGCAGCTTAGTTATACAACAGATGCTGGGAATGTTCTGTAAAAGAAGTAAAATATGAATCAACTCTCCAGCGAACGTCAAGCACCTTAGCCCCATCTTGTTTTATGGAAATTATCCTACTGATGGGAAAACTCTTATGACGCTAGGTTGACTTAAGTTTTTTTTCTAAAGGTACAAAATCTATCCATACACCATCCAATCCGTTATATCTTAATTACAGGGTCACGGGGGTCTGCTGGAGCCAATCCCAGCCAACACAGGGCGCAAGGCAGGAAACAAACTCCGGGCAGGGCGCCAACCCACTGCAGTAAAGGAACAAAATCCACCACAAAATATTTAGACATGTGCAAGAAAGACTAAATTGTGAACAATAATACTACTCTAGATAATAATTCATGAAATAGAAGAAGGGGCCTGAGTTGCCTCGAAAGCTCACCTATTATAATCTTTTTAGTTAGCCAATAAAAGGTGTCATTGTGCTTGACTTCTCACTACATCCATAATGGCTGACATGGTGCAAAACCCTAGTACTACAGTAATAGATGGATGAATAAGAAATGCACTATATAACAGATATTTTGAAAGGCACTATACACTATATGGCGAAAAGTTTGTGGTCACCTGACCATCACACCTATATGAGCTTGATGGACATTCTATTTCAAAATCATGGGCATGAATAATGAGATGGCCCTGCCATTGCAGCCATTACAGCCTCCACTCTACTTTCCAGAAGATATTAGAGTCTGTCTGTGAGACTTTGTGTCCATTTAGCCAAAAGAACATTTGTGAGGTCAAGTGCTGATATTGGACCAGAGGGCTTTACTCACAATGCATCCCAAAGGTGATCAGTTGGGTTGAGGTCTGGGCTCTGTGCAGGCCACCCGACTTCCTTTATGTCTTTATGGACCTGGCTTTGTGCATAGAGACACAGTCATGATGGAACAGAAAAGGGTCTTCACCAAACTGTTATCTCAAAGTTGGAAGTGCTCAATTGTGTAAAATACCTTACAGCAGTAGGCCGAGCCCAAGCACTTTCATTAATCTCCAGCAAACTTTACAGTTGGCACTATGTAGTCCGGGTGGCACGGTGACACAGTGGTAGCGCTGCTGCCTCGCAGTTAGGAGACCCGGGTTCGCTTCCCATGTCCTCCCTGCGTGGAGTTTGCATGTTCTCCCCGTGTCTGCGTGGGTTTCCTCCCACAGTCTAAAGACATGCCGGTTAGGTGGATTGACGATTCTAAATTGGCCCTGGTGTGTGGGTATGTTTGTGTGTGTCCTGTGGTGGGTTGGCACCCTGCCCGGGATTGGTTCCTGCCTTGTGCCCTGTGTTGGCTGGGATTGACTCCAGCAGACCCCCGTGACCCTGTGTTCAGATTCAGCGGGTTGGAAAATGGATGGATGGACTATGCAGTCCAGAAGGTAGTGTCCTTCTGGCATCCACCAAACCAAGATTTATCTATACAGCTGCCAGATAGTGAAGTGTGATTCATCACTCCACATTTCCACTGCTCCAGAGTCCATTGGTGATGTGTGCTTTACACCGCTCCAGTCGACACTTGGCATTGCATAGTGATCCTAGGCTTGTGTGCAGCTGCTTGGCCGTGGAAACCCATTTCATGAAGCTCCTGACGTATACAGCGCTTGTGCTGATGCTGCTTCCAGAGACAATTTGGGACTCTGCTGTGAGTGATTTAATCAATGGGCTCAGCTGTCAGGTTCATATATGATCAGTCAGAAGCTGAATACTGTGAAATAGTGAATAGTGAATCACATAATTTAGGACACATAGTGGAGATTATGACAGAAGCCAGCAATCACGTCTTCACAAAAAGGATTGTAAGATTCTGCTACGAACTGCTGAGTCATGCAGTTGAAGAGGCTGCCATGAGAAACTTTAACAAGTTATCCACATGGGACAACTTAGGTATTAGCTCTGGATACATGAGTCAGCTAAGTTAAGACGTCCATCCATCCACTTTCTGACATGCTTATCCAGCTCGAGGTCATGGGGACCCAAAGCCTATCAGTATTGGGAACAAAGTAGGAATCGGCCTTTGGTGGGGTGCAAATCCATCACATGGCACACACCATCACTCAGACTGGGCCGGTTTAGAGTCACCAGTTAACCTAACAACCATGTTGTCATGTCAAATATCGTGTGTCCCAAGTGATGCTTACATAACAAACCAGCACTTCTTTATCCAGTACCCCCTGGGCATTCAAGCCAATAGCACTTCTTTTACCCAGAACCCCCTGGGCATTCAAGCCATGCTCAAAAGCGGCCCTGTGTGTTCCTCTGTGTTCATTATATCGGCTAACCTTGCAGTGCAGAGCCTTTTTAGTTTCCATTTCCTTATCTCATCACAAGGTGCAAAGATTGCCTGCCTTGATTTAGCAAATAAAGGTCACACGTATTTACAACTGGATAAGAGGGAATTGTATCTCACTTATCCGCTGTCATTAGGGTGTAGCCGGCACAGGCTTAAAATAGACGAAAACCAGGCTAACTTTGACTGGAATCATGTCTGATGAGCTCTTGATTTCAGAGCTGCTAATTGGTTTCTGCTTTTGAGATAATAAATTCTGTAAACGCTGATGACAACCTGTGTCACTCTTGCTTGTCAGAACTCTCACAGTGTTCACAGTGATGGCCTGGCCATCATATTTAAGGGCATGGGGTGTAGAACCTATCCATACCACACAAGGTACCCTGGATGTAGCCCCTTTCGATTGCCGAGGTGATTACTGATTAAGAAAAATGAGCTAACCTAAGCTACAAGACTTTGGACGGTGGAGTAACCAAAGATAAAGCCACTTGAACATGAGGAAAGCACACAAACTCCACACAGAAAGTGCCATGCTGTGAGGAGGCAGAGCTAACTACTGGGCGACTATGCTGCCCAGTAAAACTAGAAGACGACCAGTTTACTTCAATTATAACATATTTTGCTGGGTTTAATAGCCATTTTCTGGGTTTAGTCAGGCTGTTACTGATTGCCCCCCATATTTTGTGGGTGTTGGAACAGATGTTTTTATGGGCAGATGCTGGTTCTGCTGCCAATCTACTTTAATCTCTTTTCATGACATGCAAAAGATTAAGAGGAGACCTGACTGAAGTGTTTAAAATTATAAAGGGAATTAGTCCAGTGGATCGAGACTGTGACTTTAAAACGAGTGCATCAAGAACAGGGGGACACAGTTGGAAACTTTTTAAACGTAAATATCACACAAACATTAGGAGGTTTGTCTTTTCACAGAGAAACACAGACAGATGGAATAAGTGACCAAGCACTGGGGTAGACAGTAAGAATCTAAGAACTTTCAAAACTCCACTTGGTGTCATTTTGGAGAATTTAGGTGAACAGGACTGGTGATCTTTGTTGGCCTGAATAAACTAAAGAAAGATGGCGACCTTTTTTCTAACCACGAGACACGGGAGTAGTTGTGCTGAGCAGACTACACAATAAAGCAACAGCCATCAGTAAAAGACCATGTTACACACGTGCGCATGGGAATCAGCTGAAGGGCCTAAACACTAGTAGTTCTACGCCAGGCCAGGGGGTGGTGGAGTGTACTGACTATCTCTCTCAGTCCCTTGCAGACCTGTTCCGTGAAATCCCGCCTGTTGCCAGCCCCAAGGACGACGTCACTTCCAGGCACAAGGACACCACTCCCAGTTCCGGCATAGATGACGTCATTTCCCTTCCAGCCCTTTAAAACTGCCATCTTGCCTCAGTACAGGCAGTTCTGTTCTGGACTGTGAACTAAGCACATCGTGCTTATTTGAAACCTACTTTTGCAGCCCATTCAATTATACGGGTGACTGCCCCAAACCTTTATGATGTCTTCGACTCATTCTTGTTACAACCACCACATAGAAACGTGCAAACAGACAGTGTATGTCCAAGAAATAGTAACAGCAGAGATGAGGAACACAAAAACATACCAGTTTTCCTGGGCTCATATGCTCCATTGTTACATTGGCAAAGGTCCATCCTTCCAGGTACTGTTTTTGTGTAGGCTCTTTCAGTTCAGACAGAGTCAGAGTCTGTCATGGCAGAACTGGGCATCAGCCAGAGCTGAAAGGCAGGAACTGACTGCGGATCCACTGGTAGCCACTTTGTTTGCTTTTAAATTGGCCATGGCCTCTCTTCTAAATATCTGATGCCAGGCAACACAAATCAGTCAGGTGGCAGTCAAATGATCAGAGGGGCCAATGAAAGTAAAGGACAGAGGCCTGCCTTTGAAAAAGCTTCACCTCTAGTGGTTCTGCATTTCTTAAGTGCTTTTGAACTCTTGCTAGCGTCATGGATTTCTTATACATGAATGTTGTGAAGCCACTCTGCAATGTTTGTTGTGTGTATTGTGGCTGGGTGAAAACAAACCAAGGTTGCCAACAAAATGTTTGGGTGCCAACCAGACAAGCCCGTTTAATCAGAAACAAAACCCAAAAAAAAAAAAACCATAATCTAATGCCCTTGGCACTCTGGTTTAAAGCCTTCAATAGCCTAAAGTTTCGGCAAGTCAGTGGGAGCTCTGTCTCTGTCGATGTCCAGGTCCAAAATGTAAGCTTTCCTCCGGGGATGGCCTGTTTTTTATAACATCCAGGGCAAAAGGGGTGGAGCCTTTTGTGGGTTTTATGGGAGGGGCTAGGCGTCATCCTTTGATGTCTTCCCAGAACTATGGTGAAGAGAGAAGAAAGTGTTAGCACCAGCGCCCCCTCTCCTCCCAAGATGTTATTAAGTTGGTTTTTGGAGCATAACATATATACTGTATATTGTAATGAGAACGCCAGACAACATAAGAGTTTTGGGGCAACCTTGTGGCCAACCCGTATAATTGAAAAATGATTTTAAAGGAAACGCATGTAAAATGGACAATGAGTTTTGTGTGAATCTTCTGTTTATGAGGCATTCTGGGTGGAAGAGGTGGGTCCAGGTGAACAGATGCCAGAAGTGATATCAGAGGTGAAACAGCAGTCAATCTTCCTTTTTGAAGATGGAGAGAAAGAGAGATGGTTATTACCCTGTAGCATTATCTGTCTCGGTGGAGAATTTCCATCGTCCAAGCCGTTAAACTGTCTTCTGTGTGCAGGCAAGTGACAATATATATTGTAAAGAAACAAGACACAATCGCATGAAGGGTTGGGGTTTTGAGCCCCGTATACCGTAACAAAAAAAATTGCACAGGTCTTTTCTCCAGACAATATAACTTGAATGAAATTATAAGACAAAACATGGCGGGTTGGAGGAACAATATAAAGAAGGCGGACTGGAAATCAGGCGTGATGGTTGCTGGGAAGGCGTGATGGTGTATGGGAGTTTGACGTCATCTTTGGGGGACCAGAGGGAAGAAAGGAACCCGGAAGTGTAGACCGTTGTTCATTCTGGGTTGTTTTATGGTGGCATCGCTTCGTCTTTTTTATGGAAAAAAAGGGAGAGTGAGGTTAGTACGCTGCCTTCGTTGCCTGGCGGGTCTTATCGCGGTGTGTGTCGGGTCCTTCAACTGCTCCCGATGTGCTCATGCGTGACAATATATATATATATATATATATATATATATACTAGGGGGCTTTGTGTCTCTTCTGCTCGCGTGGCAAATGGTGTTGCTGAAAGCACGCTTTGGACATGTGGACGGATCACCTGCTTGCTTACTGATCCTCCTGCCATACTACGTGTTCTGCTTCTCGCGCTGCGCGTCGATCATTTCAAAGCCTGTACAGCAGCTGTCCTTGCTTCGCTTGCTTACCACCACCCCCACTCCCCTCATGGAGGGCACACTACCACTTCGCCGCGTGTCTGCCGCTCGCATTGTGAAGGTTGAATGCAAGCTAACGAGATGCGGATGGATCAGCTGCTGTCTTTCTGCTGCAGAACCGCGTGTTCTGCTTGTCGCGCTGCGCTTTGGTGATTTAAAACCCTGCACAGCAGCTGTCCTTTGGTCTCACTGCTTTGTCTTGCGGGACGTTAAAAGTGTCTCTCACAGGACGTCCGGGCTGATTATTACTTTCCTTATATTCTGAATTTGCTGATAGATTATTATTGTTCTCTTGTGCATCCTTTTTTGCCTTCTTTTCGACGCGCTGCTTTTTCTTCTTCACTTTTAGTCATTCATGTGCCGTCTAGAACTATAACATTTTTAAGAGCTGGGAGCACATACAATACAATACAATACAATACAATACAATACAATACAATACAATTTATTTTTGTACAGCCCAAAATCACACAAGGAGTGCCACAATGGGCTTTAACAGGCCCTGCCTTTTGACAGCACCCCAGCCTTGACTCTCTAAGAAGACAAGGAACAACTCCCAAAAATATCCCAGTAGGCAGTTCAAAGAGAGACCCTTTTCCAGGCAGGTTGGGCGTGCAGTGGGTGACAAAAAGGGGGTCAATACAATACAATACACAGAACAGAACAAATCCGCACATGAAGTGTGTCTAACATGTCGATGCACTTTTGGCTTTCAGAACAGCATGAATGTGACAGGCCATGGATGGTATAAGAAGCTGTGATGGTGATTCAAAACTTAAAATAACAAAAACAACATTTTCTGACATAACACATTTTCACACGGTAGCTCAAAGTGCTTTGTAATTTTTAATTTTTAATTTAATTTGTAATTTTGTAATTTATTTTAATGCTTTTTTGTACAGCACTTTGGCGCAACCTCTGTTGTTTTAAATGTGCTTTCATAAATAAATAATCTAATCTAAGATTATTAATAGCCAATCATAGTTACAAAAAGAAAGTACAAACTAAAGAAAGAACAGTTATTTATAATATAACAGATTCTTGTCATCCAACTTAATTGCAAACTACAGTCATATGGCCAGGGAGGAGATGAATATCAATTCAGTCAATGTCAGTTGGAATCAGAACCATAGCAAAAATACAATTCGAAATCCCAAAAAGCTTCCTATTTCTACCTTGAACAGGCCTCACCACAGTGGGCCTAATCGTAGATATTTTGCAAGCCAAAAAGGGGTTTATGCTTTGAAAACAAAGTCTTAAATGTCCCAAAAATATATCAAAATCCCCCAAGAGGAGGGTGACCAAAACCTCAGCTGTCATGTCTCAGCCAGGGTTCTTCCACTAGCTGGTGTTCAAATTCATATTTTTTGTTCACTTTTAACACTAGAATCCCTGAAGACTACAGAAAAACATGTAATCCCAGACCACCTTAAATTCTTTGGACTTTGCATGATACCTTGGTGAGCTCTGTAAGCGCTGCTGTTTCATTGAAGGGCATACGTGTGGCAGATTCACTGGCAGGATGATGCCCGACCTCTTGCTACATGCATCTTTTGCCTTTATGCCTGGTGCAGCTGAGTTGTTCTTATATGTGAGTGGACGTTTCTTGCGGGGAGGACTTCTGTTCTCTTTCTCCGATGTAGAACCCTCATCCTCATCTGAGTTCACCTCTGTTATAGCACGTCTTTATTTGAAAACTAACAGTGAAAGATCGGAGAGAATGAATGTGACTGAGAGAATAAAAGTGAATAATAAAAAAAAACACTTTTACAAGTACCATATATTTACACTGGCTGTTGCAGACTCAGATAAATCAAATGTATGTTTTTATTCTATGATAGTAGTAATAATAATCGCTTACTACTCAAAATAGTTAATGTGTTAAGGACCCGGGATTGAATACACAACCTCTCAACTTGGAGACAGCAGTTCTTACCTCTGCACCATCCAAGCAGACATATAGGTGTGTATGTGTGTGTGTTGTACTCTATCCGAATTTCTTTTACTTTGGTTAAATTCTAGAAAAAAGTGCACTTATTTTGTTATATCTGTGTCTTTTGTGAAAGTGTTTATGTGATATTTGAACTTCAGTCTTCACGCATTATACACTTCACTTCAGCATTTGGCCAATTATTAGTAGAACATGAAAAATGTTTCTGTTCTAGTTATGCGTTCAACGTTTCTTGCCTCATCTTTCCTGTCATCCTAAATTTACACAGATCATTGTAGACATGGAACACACATGATATGTATGTATTCCAAATAATGATAAATGAGGTGAGACCCAAAAATAACCAGATTGGTAAAAACAAATATTCCGGGAACAAGTAAAAATCACAGGGAGGTAAATCGGGCGAATACGGAGGATGATCGAGGACAGGAATGTTTTTGTCAGTCAAAAACTGCTTTACGGAAAAAGCATTGTGTGCGGGAGCGTTGTCTTGTATTGTCTCATTGTTCGATTTTTTGACCTGACATTATAGTGGCAACTCGTGTAGCAATTGTTGTGCAAATACTGACTGGGCTATTCACAGGATATACTGAGTCGCTCGGCAATTTGAGAGGGAGTGTCGGAGGGGACATAGTCCTATGATTCACGTCCAGCCGACCTCCAGAAGGTTTTCCAGGATAGCCCCAAGTCCAGTTATTTTTCTTGTCTCATCTCGTATTTTTTACCCTATACAATTCAAGGCACCTCACAACCAGATAAACAGACTTGAGCTGGGAGAACTTTGTGTATGACTAAAGCTGCGTCGGTGGGAGATGGGATTGCAGGCTGCCTGCTGTTGGTGCTGATCGACTCATTTATAAAACAAAAGACGCTGATGAGGAGGTGCGAGGGAATTTAAGGTGGCTCGGGATTACAAGTTTTTTGGTAGGCCTCAGGGATTCTAGTGTTAATTCTTTTATATATGTTGATCATGTGCATCATTTTTTATTTTTGGTTTTGTCAATGTACATAAGCTGCCTGATATTATATTCCAGGTGTTTGGGAACACCTGCCAGTAACAGCCAGGAACTGTCCTCCAACCTATTCATTCGGAGGGTATCCCATAGTCCTTGACAGTACATTGTGAATGTGCTCTGGATTCCATGAGTTAATTGTGTTTAATTGCTGTGCTTGTGCCTTTGGTAAATTTTGGAATTTTCTCCTTCACTTTTAACTTTGTTTCTGGATTACCGTATTGTGGCTTTGTTTGTACTGGATTGCCTTCGTGTTTTTGGACAGTTACTTTAGTTTAGCTTCAGCTTCACATTCCGTGAGAATGAACTTTTTATTTTTAATCATTTTATAATGATTTGGTGCTTGCCTTTATTTCTAGGTGGTGTCTGATATCCCCCTCTAGTGGGCATTTTGTAGAAGAGACTTACTGTATGTGTTTTAGTCCTCCTAGTCCACAATATCGACTTATGCAGTTAAGGGCAACAAAGAATCTTTATAATTGAAAGGGTTTATTTCCAAAAATGTCAAAAATATAAAAAAGAACTCACAAGAGCAAAAAAGAGGCACCAAGGAGTTGCCAAAAAGCAAATGAGTCCCAGTTTGCAAATCCAGAAACAGAATCCAGAAAACAGAACAAAATAAATGTAAAAAAAAAAAACAAAAATAATCTTAAATAAGAAACACAGTACTCACTATAACTCCAACAGACTTTAATGCGCCATGTCTGAGCCCACCAATGGCTTTAACCTAAATACCCTGAGGGAGGGCTAAAGACATGGTGATGTCAAAGTGGCCCCGCCTCTTGGGGCTCCACCCACAAAGAACCTGGCACATTTGTACATGTAAAGCAACAGTACATACTAAACATAACAGGATATACGTAAAATAAAATACATAACAACTTATAAACAACAAAATAACAATAAAATATGTTAACACAAAGTATGGCAATGTGTACAATGATACAGCCATATTCTTCCAGCTTAACTGAATCACGTACTCAAGGACATTGGTAGAAATTAAGGGAAAGTGTATTTAAAACTGACACCAGGATCCACTTGTAGGAACTGGGAACAAGATATTGAGTCATGTAGCTGAAGAAGAATCTGGAGGAGATATTGGGACAGCTTAGCTATTAGAGTCTGATGGACTAAATGGTCTCCTCTCATTTGTCAGGTTTCTAAACCTCTTAATGAAAGAATGGTCAGATTCACCTACAAATCATAATTTGGTGGTGCTATCATTCTGTCTGTGAGGTCGCATCCTGCCTCTAAGAATGGCCATTAATATCTCCTGCTGGAGTTAACTAACCTTGGAGTCCTTTCAAATTCTTATAAAGTTCTTTAGACGTTTCAGAAGCGCTCCCTTTGGTGGCCACCATAAACCAGATCTGTAAGGGGAGCCATCCTGTACATGAAGCGGGTGCAGTGGTGTTGTCTCATTTCCCAAAGCCGGCTGCATTGGTCATAATACAGGAGTCAACTCTTTTTTTTTTATTATTAATTTTATTACAATCCATACAAAGCAATCAAGTTTTTACAAAAAGAAAAATTGAGTTAAGAACAGATCGATCCCCACCCCTGAGAGAGAGAGCAAGCCAAACTGCGTTCATTTTTAAGGCTTGTAAACATACCTAAATTAATAAATTCTCTGTGCTTTATGAACTTATTTTAAAATATTACTGATTAGATCCTGTCATGTTTTGAAAAAAGTCTGTACGGTTCCTCTGAGTATTTGATTTTTTTCCAATTTTAAATAATATAACACATCAGTTTCCCACTGACTTAAAAGAGGAGAGTTTGGGTTCTTCCAGTTTAGCAGAATGAGTCTGCGTGCCAAAAGTGTAGTGAATGCAATCACAATTTGTTTGTCTTTCTCCACTTTAAGCCCCTCTGGAAGAACCCCAAACACAGCTGTTAATGGGTTAGGAGGGATTGTGAGTCCAAGACTGTCTGAGAGGTAATTAAAAATTTTTGTCCAGAATAATGTTAATTTGGTGCAGGCCCAGAACATGTGACCCAGTGAGGCTGGGGCTTGGTTGCAACGTTCGCAGGTTGGATCATGCCCTGGAAACATTTTGGAGAGTTTTAGTCGAGACAGATGTGCTCGATATATAATTTTGAGTTGTATAATTGTATGCTTTGCGCATATGGAGCTCGAGTGAATTCTCTGCATTGCTACTTTCCACTCCTTTTCTGATATATTAATTGAGAATGCAGGAGTCAACTCTAATGTAAGGTAATGGGAATTATTTGGCAATAAATTGGTTTGGTCTTTTTGTGTAAATCCGAACAAGATAAGAGAAGCTCCATGGGCAGCTTCTCATTGCCCGCATGCTTATAGAGCAGTTTTCTTCTCAATTTATCTCACAGTCTGGCCTTTCCCATACCTCCTCCATGACTCTTTCTCATTTGGGATGCATAACTGCATCTTTTACTGCGTCTTCCTGGCGGGCAATCTTGTAACAATTAGTACAATACACTGCGACAGGTAGCTCTCTCAGTTCTCCTGTGTCCACCAAGACTTCCTCTCTCCATTTTCAAAGGACTCACAAGACGTTTTTTATTAGAAGGGTCCTTGAAGCTGCAGCTTTAGCATGTAACTAGTCTCTTAATCTTCACTGCCATGTGTGAATTCAAATTTAACCCATGGTGTAAAGTGCAGCCATGTCCTGTGTTAATGTCATGGCATTTAATCCTCAGGAGTCCTTCCACTCTCTCGCTTGCATTTTGAAGGTTTTTTTTTTTAATACTGTACAGCTTTAGGAAGCACGTAATTTACTAGGAGGCTTGGGTGGGAGCACCGGATGAGTGCTGCTTGTCTGGTTGGCACAGCTGGATGCTTCTTTTGAGAAGGACTATTTAGGCTAGGGATAACATGAACTGTTTTACGCAGACGCCTCCTATAAATCTCTTATTATCCATTTACTGCAGCTGCTTAATTCAAATCAGGGTGATGGGGAGCCTGTTGAGAACCAACTTGGATGTGGCAATCTATTATTATAAGGAGGCCAATTGACTTGATCTAGAAGTGTATTAGAAGGTGCATAATGTTAACCCTTATAGGAGTTAATGGACCACTAAGGAAGGATTAAGCAGGTGAGTGGGTGTTTATAATTAGCTACATGTCATTAATGAATTTGCAGGAGCAATGGAACAGTAAGTCAAAAAAGACAGGCACGTTAAGAAGTAAATCAGAGTTAGGGAAGTTTACAATTTAAACTTTATTTATAAATCATGTTTTTACCCAAAAGAGCTCATAAATCACAAGTGTATAAAATGCTTGCTCTATATTTCTAATTTTGAACCTGGCTTGTTCAGGACTGCATAGTGTGCCAGTAGTGGGACATAAATTAACAACTTTGTATACTACCAAATAAACAAAAGGTATTGCATATAACACAATAGGACAAATGTGTTGTTACCCTTAGAGCTCATCCATCCATCCATTATCCAACCCGCTATATCCTAACTACAGGGTAACGGGGGTCTGCTGGAGCAAAATCCAGCCAACACAGGGCGCAAGGCAGGAAACAAACCCCAGGCAGGGTGCCAGCCCACCACAGGGCACACACACCCGAGACAATTTAGGATCACCAATGCACCTAACCTGCATGTCTTTGGCCTGTGGGAGGAAACCCAGGCAGACACTGGGAGAACATGCAAACTCCACGCAGGGAGGACTCTGGAAGCGAACCTCAGGTCTCCTAACTGCGAGGTGGCAGCGTTACCCACTGCGCCACTGTGCCGCCCCCTTCTGAAAAGTCTTTACATGAAAAGCAGTTGTCCCCTGTATAGCTGCATGCCTTTGATATGTCATTGAATAAAGCACAGCAAGTGGGACAAGAGATCAATTGTTGGTTATCCTACACAGATATTCTAAAATGGCCTGGACATATTTGTTGGTACCCCTAGAAAAGATCACAGATAACTGGATTAAGGTGATTTTTCAAACTCGGATGTTTTCTTGAATTTGCATCACACATGTCTCCAGTCACGCAACCAGTCATTCAGCCGATTAAAACGGAGAAAAGTCATCACTCTGCTGTTTGGTATCATCATGTGTCCCACGCTGAACATGGACCAGAGAAAGCAAAGGAGAGAGTCGTCTGAGGAGATCAGAAAGAAAATGAGAAGATGAGCATGAAACAAGGTAAAGGCTAGAAGACCATCTCCAAGCAGCTTGATGTTACTGTGACAACATTTGCAAATATTATTACGAATTTTAAGGGCCATGGAACTGTAGCCAACCTCCCTGGATGTTGCTGCAAGGGGAAAATCCAGAATGGACAGAACAATAGTGAGAATGGTAGACAAAAAGTGAAGGACAACCTCTCAAGAGATACAAGCTGAACTCCAAGGTCAAGGTCTGATTGTACCATACGTCCCTTTTTGGCTCTTCCAGGAGGACTCGACATAAAAAAGCCAGACTGGAGTTTGCTGAAATGCATTTTGACAAGCCACATTGCTTCTGGGAGAATGTCCTTTGGATAGAAGAGACACAACTGGAGCTTTTTGGCAAATCACGTCAGCTCTGTATGTCCACAGCTTTCAAAGAAGAGAACATCACAGCTACTGTGAAACATGGAGGAGGCTCACTTATGTTTTAGGGCTGCTTTGCTGTGTCTGGCATGGGGCTCCATGAGTCTGTGAAGGGGACATAAAATCTCAAGACTATCAAGACATTGTGGAGAAAAAGTACTGCGCAACAAGATAGTAAACCAAAAATACCCAGCTAAAAGCACCCAAGGATGGCTAAGAACAGGACATTGGACTGTCCTTGGTCCTGGTTTGCATTCTATCAAACATCTATGGAAAGAACCGAGACATGCAGTCTGGAGAAGACCTCCGTCAAAACTGACACAGATGAAGCAGTTTGCTTGGGACGAGTGGGCCGAACTACCTGTGGACAGGTGCAGAAGTCTCATGGAGCGCTCCAGGAATCGCTTATTTGCAGTGATTGTGGAACAAAATATTAGGTGAGCAGTCACATCATTTTCATCAATGCTATTTTAGTTTGTGTTATTGCTTGAAATATTCAGTTGACTGATTAGTATGGTTTTTGCTAAAATACGGATTAAACAATGGTGGGTGCCGATTACTTTTTGTCAGTTTCAAGTTATAACTGAATCTTTATTCGTGGAGGGGTATCAACACATTTGTCCATGTCTTTTGTCACACGTGTGTGAATGGGAGGCAGTTAATGGGCCTGAATAGTGATAATTCCACGGCATGACCCGTTGGTGTATCGGGTGAGGTGCATTGACTTTCTCTCTCAATCCTCTGCAGACCATTCACGGGAACTCCCGCCGCATTCCGGCGCCCACGATGACGTCACTTCCAGTTCTGGCGCCTATGATGACGTCACTTTCGATCCCAGGCTTTAAAGCCGCCATCTTTGCATCTCTGAATCAGTTCTGTCTTGGACTTTGTACCAAACACTACTCTTGAAAAACTACGCCAGGGTATATTACACGGGTGGCTGCTCCACACCTTTGATATCTCCTGTGTATTTTTGTCACACTGTATAATCTATACTAATAAAAGGCAAAGCCCTCACTGACTCACTCACTCACTCACTGACTCACTTATCACTAATTCTCCAACTTCCCGTGTAGGTAGAAGGCTGAAATGTGGCAGGCTCGTTCCTTACAGCTTACTTACAAAAGTTAAGCAGGTTTCATTTCGAAATTCTACGTGTAACGGTCATAACTGGAACCTACTTACGTACATATATATACGGCCATAGCCTGTAGCTCAGTCCCCGTGTGAGGTGGAGTTGCGTCCCTCATCGTTACGCCTCCCGCGTAATTGAGTGCCTGCCCATAAAGGGGCCGTCCGTCAGCAGCAATCCAATAGACACGCTGCCGCTAAATATTAGCTGGTGAAGGTGAGCTTATGCAAACGAAGATGAGATGGTCAGGGTGGTGTTTGGCACAAACTCAGCGAAAGTGCGAGAGAAACTTTTAAGTGCCGGGTCTGAGCTAACATTAAATACAGCCGATGGCACAGCTGAGAACCTTCAATGCATGTACTCCGAGCGGCTCACGTGAACTGACTTTGCAGGACTGGGAAAGGTAAACCCGTGCATGCAGTGTGTGATGTCTCAAAAAAAGAGGAAGACGAGCTGTTTATTGATGCAGTAAGAAAGGAACAACCCTCTGAAGCTGAACAAGCCTTTGTAGACATATCAATAGGAAAGCAAGGTGTAAAGCTTAAGGTTAAATTAAGTTCATAGACACGCTGCCGCTAAATATTCGCAGGCAAATCCAAAACTTAATACCGGGAATGCCTGTTAAACATCTTAGATTAACAAGTACCGATTTGGGTAGTGATCACGTCGATGAATGAAACCTGTTATCTTTACAACGGTGGACAAACACGGAATGTAACTTGAACACAACACATCCTCCAAATACGAACCTGATTGAAAGAAATAATGATAATCAAATCCTTGATGACAGCAACACTCATAACAGTGACAAAACAAGTACATTGACAATCATGTTACGTTATTTTTAAAATGTTTCCTTTTCTTTTTCATAAGTCTTTAACACACTACTTCTCCGCTGCGAAGCGCGGGTATTTTGCTAGTGTATAATATAAGGATGGGCTACAGCTGCCAATACAGCACTTTATAAAAAGTATTCACCCCCTTGGACACTTTCACATTTTATTATTATACGACATTGAATTGCAGTGGATTTAATTTGCCATTTTTGACACTAATCAACAGAAAAATACTTTTTAATGTCAAAGTAAAAACAATTTGATGCAAAGTGGTAAAAATTAATTACAAATATAGAACACTGAATAATTGATAACATAAGTATTCAGGATTTTGGTGTGTGCATGGCTTTCTACATTAGCGTGGCCAGCTAAATCTATTTTCTGTCCCAGAGAGACGTCTGTTTGAATAAATAGTCATCCTGTGCAGTGCTTGTCCCAACTCATTAGGCACATAAAAATAGCATAAAATTTCTGCAGGCACAAAATGTTCGACTCAGTCACTAAGGAAATTAATAGCAAAAGGTCCACAAAAGAAAGAACACAGTACAGTATGTGAAGCTAAAACCCCTCACAGGCCTTAAACACTACCCTGTAAAATGGGGCTAACGGCAGTCCCGTTATGGTTGAGCCTGCAAGGTACCTCCAGCTGTCCTTTCATGAACGGAGTGTTTTAAAGGAGGTACAGAGAGTGGACGACAGTGTTGTACCCAATGAGGGTCTCTGCATTCCTACCAACACACATGATCTCAATTTATAATAGAGCTCTCCAAATCTTGCCTCACCTCACCAGCCCTACAGAGTTTGAATGTAAGTGCCTGCCTGAGATAACTAGCTCCTGCAGGTCAGGGAAAACAAGCAGCAACCCACACAGCAAACAAACACAGAAACTGAAGTACGAGCCAGAAGCCCAACACAAAATGACAAACCAAGCACACTGGCGAATGCTCTGTGAAAGCGTAACAAGCAGCAGTAGAGTCCTTTGTTATACAAACAGACATGTCTTGATAGTTTACCCTAGAAAGAGAAGTTGTATTTATTCAAAATCAAGCAGGAAGTAATCATGTTGCAACATGTATGTTTGTTCCCTCGAACCCAAATTGTTATTATTTTACACAATAAAGAGGTACATAAGAACATTTTTATTAGGTAGAGTTGCCTTTTGGGTTTGAACCCCCAAATATTTTTTTTTATCCACCTTGAGTTTTTTTTTTTTAATTTTCCTCTGTTTATCCATATAGGCTGACCTTATCATCAGACTCACATTTAGAGATTAAAAAAAAACCAAAACAATTCTACATTTAAGGACTATACTTTTTTAATTATTTATGTATCCTGTTTAAGTGTGCATTGTTTATTTGTTGCGTACTACTTATCCATTGTTATTTTTTTCTAATTTTAATTTGCTTTCTCTTTGCTCGTATCTACCGTATATACTCAACGGATAAGTTCTCCCGCGGATAGGTCAGGACTTGATTATTTTATAATGTCAGTTGTATAAGTCGAATGCGGAAAACTTACACTATTGGTCCAGGAGATTATGATATGCCGACACCTGCCCAGCTGAGAGAGTAAGCACGGAGCACACAGCCTTTTTAAATATTTGGGTGCGGCAATGCGCTGTATCAGCGCGCGCTCCTATCCTCTCTCTCTACTGTGCCTACGTGACCACACGGTGATATCCGAACTACTCCGAAGCGACGTTTGCACTCTTTTTTGTTTTTTGTATCTCACCCCCTCATACACCTTTATCGTAAGATCATCCCTTATCTACGCTGGAGCGTTCGATCAGAAGAAAATATGAAGCTGGTTTGAAATTAAAAGTCGTTGATGTAGCGAAAGAAATTGGTAAGTGTGCTACTGCAACTAAATTTGATGTGTCTGAGAAACTGGTGCGAGATTGGAGGAGGCAAGAACAATTAAAGTCAGGGTCTGATTTTATAATCGATTTTTCTGGTTTCAAGACCCGACTTATACGTGAGTATATACGGTACTTCTTTGACATCTTGAACTGCATCCCTTGTGTGAAAACCGTGCTATACAGAAAATCATTGTTTTAGTAAATTTTATAATTTATGCGTGACGTCATTGGACCATTCACATTATTCTTGGAAAATTGAGCTACTGAGAATGGGATTTGTGGTGACACTGCATGTGTGATGTCATTATTACTAGTTTTAATTGTAGCCTTATTGTCTTGCATAGACTCTGAGGAACTGACTGCCATTTTTGGTTTTATAAAACTGCAAGAAATGTCTGTCTGACCATTGAGTGAAACAAAACAAAAGGTCCCAACAATTTGAAAAATGACTGAAAATAACCGAGAACACTGTACTACCTGACGTGAACTTCTCCCAATCCAGTCTTTGTGTCTTTCTAGCACGTCTTCCATGAATTTGAGATGGTCTACCCCTTTCTCACCTCACAAGTTAGATTTTATAACAGTGCCATGGTAAAGAAAGCCCAACATTATTATGCCTTGATTATACGGCATGAATTCAGTGCACTGAACTGATGAAAACCATCTAAAGATAACATAAACATAAGGGGGCACCACTGAGCCCCAAACCACAGACATAATAATGCCTAAGCACAAGTCAGGGTTCAAATAAATTACATTTATTTGCCTACCACACCATTTTACAGAAGCACCAGCCACACTACATAAATACAAACTCTCCTTCTGCCTCCAGCTGAGTGTTGCCTGCTGCCTTCTGCCTGGGACTCGAGTAAGTGAGGCTACACCATCTTTTTTATCTCTGACCTGGAAACTGCTTAAGGTGTCACACCCAGGTTCTCTGGAGTACTTCCATGTCCTCCCCTGGCAGTACTCTCTGGTGGTACCCAAAAACCCCGAAAGGGCTCAGTTTGCGGACTCCAACTCCCATGCTACCCTGTGGGTGTCTTCATCGGGTTTGTTCCAGAGGAATACTGCCACCTGTCGTTTGGGGGAATGAACTGCTCCCTGCATGCCCATTCGCTTAGTCCATTCATAGATGCCATTCATGGGAAAGGTGCTATATACAATAAATAAAATGTAATATTTTTATTATTATTATTATGGCATCTTCCCTGGCACCTAAAATGAACAATAGTGTAGTAGGCAAGATCACCTTGTAGGCATGTTCTGATTTAAGATGTTAGCTTTACACACTGTGAGATAAGGCCGGCCATTCATCCCGGCCAATACCCCCAGGCTGCCAGATGGAGCCCTCCTTGCAGCATAGAGGTGCCCCAAATGCCAGTAGGGGATTATGGACAGTGGAATTATAATGTACAGCCCAGCTGGATACCAAGGGGGCCGCCAGGAGTCGCTGCAGGGAGGCCCAGGGATTTATATTTCCCGTATAGCCCGGAAGTATTTCCAAGTCACGGGAACGGAAGAAATGATATACTTTCTGGCTGAAGAAAAGGAAAAGTTTTTACCCGACCCGGAAGTGTTGGATAATCACATGGACTGAGGGCTCAGAAACACTTCCGGGTCGAGGACTATAAAGGACTCTGGGAAATCCCAGACAGACGAGCTGAGTTGGGAGGCAGGGTGGCTAAGCGTCTGGGAGATTGGAGGATTGTTTATTGGATTATTAATTGAGTATTTAGGAGAGGAGCGTGCTTTGTGCACTTATTTATAATAATAAATATTATTGTTGGACTTTTATGTGGTGTCTGACGAGTGGTCTGAGGGTTCAAGTGGACGACAAAGCCCTAAACTGTCACAACACAGATATCCTCTGTATTTGGTGCAAACAATAGTGAGCTGGTGCTCCTTTCTCCTATCAGGAAGCATCTGTAACCTAACCGGGTCACAACGTGAGTGGTTGAGTGCTCTTTATTATCTGTTTGGTTTTTTTCCACCATTTGAATTTTCAGCTTCATGCTTGCTTACATCTTAGAGGGTTCTCTTCATGTCTGTTACTAAGTGGACCACTGTATTAAATATGAACTTCTAATGAAATTGTAAGTTTTTATATCAATTTAAACGTATCAATGTTTTGGACATCATACATATAAATTATGAAGTTTGTATTGTATGTTGTATTTTTGTGAGAGTTGTCACTGTGTATTGTGTTCCTGTGGTCACAGCCATCCTGTTTGTTGATTCTGTGGCCGGTTGCAGCACGTGGTCAACACCGAAGTGGCACATAATGTCACCATGCCAATGGTATGCAAGATGCTGTCGTCTTCCAAGTCTGTGGATGATAAAACGAATGTATGGCAATTTTCACAGTGATTTACTTCACTTATGGAAAGGTTTGCTAGTTCTGTTCTTTCTATTGTGATGACAACATTCAAGTTGTCTTTTGGCTAGATGCTTATATTTTTGTCTCTCTTTTCTGAGAGTTGTGTAACATATTTTAGTAAAAAAGCTTGCGTTTTTCACATTTTGAGCATACAACTGATTTGTTGAATTTGCCACATGAGTAATGCAAGTTTTTTTTTTCTTTCCTTTTTTCATTTAGTTTAGTTGGTTACTATTGGCTTCTTTTATGCTGTTCAGTTTTTTCTCTCCATTCTGTATGATTGCATTTTATTTTCTGCAACCACTACAAAGCATGAGGTGTAAGTACCTTATAAAAGTTATCATTTTTGTATTCCTTTTAACTCTAGTATGTCAGGCTATTTTGTTAGTAGGAAATGTCAGCTGATTACAGGGACACGTCACTTTGAACTGTGTTACCTGTCTGTCTGTCGGTCTGTCTGTCGGTCTGTTTTGCCCCTAATTTGTTTCCCATTAACTGGATTTATCTTCCAATAAAGCAAGTCACCACCTTGGCCATAATCTATAATTAAAGCTCTCATAATATTCAGATAGGTTTTGCTGTTTTCCCTCCGTCCATCCCTCCCCTCTTCCTACATATTGGGAACATTTTGTTTTAGCTTTTCGGATAATAGTAGAGCTGCGAGCTCCTTCTTTGACTGCTTTGCTGAGCATTTACCACTGACAGAAATGGCTGCCGTTGCACTTTTAGATATCACTTTATTGATGGAGTGCATTTTTTTCCCTAGCAAGGCTGCAGTGATTATTACTTCATAGAGGCTTAGAAAGATTAATATGACCCCGACATTTTCTAGTAGTATTTATTCTTAGCTCTTAGGAAAAGAAAACATAAAAATATGTGCATGGCTGTTGCCTATGAATAAATTTGGGGTTCTAAAGCCTAAACAGCAATTTTTTTTTTCAGTGTAATCTGATGTATGTTTCATTTGAATATTTCATTATCTGAAAGGACAACCCACAGCCATCGGAGAATTGACTGAAGCAGACAAACATTGTGTGTTACTAAAGATCTGCCATTACTGACCATTTCATAGCTTGTATTGTCAACTTGTTCTGTTTGGAACGTGCTGTTTGTGCAATCCTGATAATTAGATTTTTAATTGAATGCCATTGTACAAGCATTGCTCTGGCCAGTGGTTTTGTTATGTGTCACATTTGGCCAAATAATGCAGCATTTTTGATTTATTTATTAGTAATTAAGGTTGGCATTCTGCAAGCCATTTTAATGTCATGCAATGGATAACACAGTTATCATAATAGTGCATATTGAAAAAGACAAATGTATGGAATATTAATTGACACAGTTATGAATAAACTCCCAAGCAAATAATTGTGCAGGAGCAAGTAAGATATGTGAACTAATAAAGAACAATCCAGGATAGACAGAGATGGTAATGACTCTCATTGCTTATGGGATGTTAGGGGAGTAATCAGTTAAAATTACTGAAAACGCAAAGGAAATTTAAAGACATGGAGCCTCCAGATGTTCTGGTAGGTGGGAAAAAATAAGCAGAAAGTGCATGATAGATAGATAGATAGATAGATAGATAGATAGATAGATAGATAGATAGGCACTATATAATAGATAGATAGATAGATAGATAGATAGATAGATAGATAGATAGATAGATAGATAGATAGATAGATAGATAGATAGATTTGAAAGGCACTATATGATAGATAGATATATATGAAAGGCACTATATAATAGATAGATAGATAGATAGATAGATAGATAGATAGATAGATAGGCACTATATAATAGATAGATAGATAGATAGATAGATAGATAGATAGATAGATAGATTTGAAAGGCACTATATGATAGATAGATATATATGAAAGGCACTATATAATAGATAGATAGATAGATAGATAGATAGATAGACAGTTTGGACACACAACACTTTTTCTACACAATCCCCCCATTTCAAGGCACCATAATGTTTGGGACACTTTGCCTCACAGGTGTTTGTGATTCCTCAGGATGGTTTCATTGCTTCATAAGATACCTCAACTTGCTTCTACCATTTGTAGTCTGTAAATGCCATTGTTCAGCAAGACGACAACAGCTCTGCAAATGAAAGTTGAAGGAAGTCATTATGAGGCTAGAAAACAAGAATAAAACCATTAGAACTTTAGGGAAAACCTTAGGATGACCTCAGTCAACTGTCTGGAATATCATGAAGAAATGACGCATTGGTGAGCTCATTGGGACTGGTAGGCCAAAGAAGACCTCCACTGCTGATGACAAAAGAATCCTCACTATGGTAAAGAAAAAGCCCCCAATGTCTGAGACAGATTGGACACAGTCTTCAGGAGGCAGATGTGTGTGTGTCAGAAACGACTATCTGTAGAAGACTCCATGAACAGAGATACAGAGAACACACAACATGATGTAAACCACGTTAGCTGCAAAACAGGATAGCCAGCTTATAATATGTGAAAAAGGAGTTAAAAGAGCCTGCAGAATTCTGGGAAAAGGTCTTGTGGACAGACAAGACAAAAATGAACCTGATAAGTGTGGTGCTAGCAAGAGCAAAGTGTGGAGATGACAAAGGAACTGCCCAAAGATCCAAAGCAGACCACCTCATCCGTTAAACATGGTGGTGGGAGTGTTATACAGGTAGCTTGGGCATGTATGGCTGCCACAGGTCCTGGCACACTTCTCTTCATTGATGATAGAACTGCTGACGGCAGTCACACAGTGAATTTTGAGGTGGACAGAAACATCTGATCTGCTCAAGTTCCAGTGAATGCCTCCAAACTCAGTGGACGGCACTTCATCCTACAACAAGATAATGAGCCAAACATACTGCTAAGGCAACACAGATGAAAAATGGAAAATTCTTGGCCCTTACTTAATCCATTTTTCTTTTTTTAATTTTTGATTATCAGATTATCCCCAGTAACATTGGATGTAAGGCCGGAGTGAGCTGTGGAGGGCACATGGTCACACACACGGTCACACACACGGTCACACACACACGGTCACACACACGGTCACACACACACGGTCACACACACACGGTCACACACACACGGTCACACACACAGTCACACACACGGTCACACACACGGTCATGCAGATTAGGCCATTTAAGAGCTGGCAGTCACTTTAACAGACACATGTTTGGAATATGGTAGGAAATGAGTGCATCTTCACAAACGGGGATGGAACTCACATCTGAAGAGCAAAGTCCAACCAATTTCATGACTACACTTTCATATTTTAATACTGCACAAATATATGTATTTATTCAATTATTCTTAATCCTCACAGAGCAGCCATCAATGTGAAATATTGGAACGAATATGAGTGTCTCACAGACCTCAGACAGCCCACCATGACGAGTCCAGCAAGAAAAAAATCTTTCTTTTTCTGCTAGTAATGAATTATTCCAGCTATAATGACATTTTCACAGTTATTTTTTTCCCATTTTAAATTATTTATCTCACAAGATATTAAAAAAAAAAAATTCAGAGTAAAAAAGTGTTCCTCTTCCAAGTCTCACTCCAGATTTAATTACATAAGGACTGGCCCCCGTGTCCAGAATAGCTCATCAATTTCTATTCACCCGGCATTTCGATTTCAATAATGAGACAACACATAAAGGTCACCAGAAGATGGGTTTCATATATTAATTATCGGTGGAACAAAGTCTTTTCTAGCAAGGAAAAGCTGGCTCATAGATACTAGCTTCTAGCTGCAAAAATCACATTTCTCAAAAAATGTTTATCAGCAGCAGCTTTATTCATTTACTTATTTCTAATGTATCATTTTTAAATCTGATTTATTCAAGTGAGGGTCACAGGGAGCTGCAGACTAACCTGACAGAATCAGATGTAAGATGGCAACCAGGCCCTGGATGGGGCACCCGCGCACTCTTACATGGGGCCTGTTTATTGTATTTATTATGTATATACACTAGGGGGCTCTGCCCCCTGCTCGCTTTGCTTGACAACCACTGGGCGGGCGCTATGCTCCAGCCACTTCACGTCTCTGCCGCTCGCGTTTGTGGGTTTCTATTTCAGCAAACAACAAATCTTTTAATTCTCGCGGATAGGCCTCTTCATTGGGAAGAAGCCCTACTTTTCCCTGATGGTGACATGAATTAGACGATCTACAGTTTAAACTTAAAGTTTAAACCCAAACAATATCTACATACTTCTGTCTTATCACCTATGTCCATATATTTAATCTCTTTTCGCTGTTCCGTTATTTCACCGAGTAATAATTTCTGTTTGTTTGCACTAATGCGATCTTTACTATCATTGTTTTGAGACTTTCAAAGTTTCGTACTTTCATTATCTCTAACCTGCTCTGCATGTGCATCGCGCCAACATTTTTGAATTCTTTACGACGTTCTACTTTGTCATCTACTCTTTGGCTTTTATTTCCGGCTCCGGGCGTGGTTAAATCTCTTGAGACAAAGTCTCGTCTCGTGGGCCATGTAAGTATCTCTCTGAAAAAGTTACGTATCGTCCCAGGATTTTTTTTTTATTATACTAGAGATAAATGTCTTTTGAAAAGATGAAAATGGTGGCAAAGACCATATGTTAGGACAATTCTTCAAAGGTACAACTGTGCAGGCACTGTAGCCCTCAATGGAGTGAGTATGGCCTTCTCAATCCATTTTAGAGTTGTGGGGGCTGAAGGCTATCAGATCTGGACAGGACTCTAGTTCATCATTTAGTTCAACTCACACACACACAGATTTGACAATTAACCCCAAAAATAACTTTTGTAATTAATTTCTTCTTTGCCAGAGCTTGTCATTTTAATGAAGTGGCACTTGAAAAGCTCTTCAGTTATGAAAAATGTTAGGGAATAACAGAAGTAAAAGGCAAACTTTAGTACAGCGACCGACTATTATGGACATCAGGTGAATGTGGCACTCTGATGGTAAACTATAAGGTAACCAGATCTTCCTCATTTGTTTAATGCTTGCTTTATCTTATCCTCTTCTGTGACCCGACATTTGCGAGATAGATAAAATAGCGCAGATTAAAACGCGTCGTCAAAATCGCGCCAACAAAATCGCGAAAGTTTCATTGAATATGAATTACTAGTTTAATGCATATATAATAATGTTTACTTTAGAAGTCAATATTATGAGACGCGGCATGCCATCAGCACGGCACGCAGATAGTCCTTAAGATCACGCCCTGCATATGTAGGAAGAATTGCAGCAAGGGCGTCCCACTGTCTTGGCATGTCTCGCGATTTTGTCGGCGCGCATTTGTCGAAAACCAGTTAGCGGGTTTGTCGGCGCTCATTTGTCTGTTGCGGTTTTGTCGGGACACATATGTCTATCGCGCTTTTGTCGGTGAACCATCATCTTCAGAGACAGATCAAGGCGTGAGAAAAAAAAATAAAACACTTTCATAAATGAACGCGTATGATTCCACACAGTACTTGACGTGGAAAGAATTAAATGGCTGAACTGTCTGTTTTTATCTGCTTCTTGGCCCTCCTTGTGGTGCTGTTCAAATTGAACACAAGTTCTTAATCAAGCTTTCCTCATTGGTTTTTGATCAGGCTACTAAATATCCGTCCTGGGTATGATGTTAACCTGCATCCACTCCTGCATGTAGGACCTCCAACCTGCAGGGAAAAACCTGGGGGTTGGTGGCAGAATTGGCACTCCAGTCACCATAAAAAACCTCACACTGTTCCATTGCATCTGAACTAGTGTGGTGCTGAGGTGTCACCCGTCGCATGGCTGGCACTCGGGTCCCAATCTGGGATCCTGAGGTGCTTTGTCATGTGGTGGGTGCGGCAATGCGCTGTATCAGTGTGTATCCTAACCTCTCTGTCTCTCTACTAAATGTAATATATTATGTTTGGCAACCTTCAGCACGGCACGCAGAACGATTTCCAATGGCACTCTGATTGATTTGAAATATAGTAAAAAAAAAAATTATTTTTATTACAGTGCATGCGTACATGCGACTCAAACATAAAGGGAAATCGTGTGTCCAGTGTAGGCTGTGGTACATTAAAACAAATGTCTTGTCATTATTAAGTAACTAGGGGGCTTTGCCCTCTGCCCACTTCGCTCGCCCACCCCTTCCATACCCCTTCTGGGTGTGCTCCACTCCAACCATTTCACATCTCTGCTGCTCGTGATGTCGGGGTGGGGGGCTGAACGAACACTAAGGAGATGTGGTCTGATCAGCTGCTGTCTGTCTGCTGCTGTTGCCAAGCTGCGTGTTCTACTTGTCGCTCTGCGCGTCGATCATTTAAAAGCCTGTACAGCAGCTGTCCTTCTGTCTCACTGCCTTGTCTCGCATGACGTTAAAGTGTCTCTCGTGGGACGTCAAATTGTCTTCCGAGAAGATCACGTATCGTCTCCTTCCAAGTCTTCCAAAATTTTTTTTTATAATAGAGAGATATACTGCCCTAAAATTACTCCTAAAAGAGATATTCGCTCTTTTCAAGTCTCTTGGACGAATGAATATGGATTTGTACAACAAAAGGTTATGCTGTGAAAGTGTCGTGTGTCGTACGTCAAGTGTACAAAGATACTACCAAACTAAACATCTCTCCACGTTTAAAAACTCTGATGAGTTTACGAAACAAATTACTCATTTTAGTCAAATAATTGGAACCAAAAGTAAAGCCACTGAATGTAGTTATACAATTGCTTCACATTAATGGATTAATAGCTCTGATTAATAATAAAGAATGATTAATCATTTTTTCTTATTCAAACTATGTATTTTCTATTTAAAAAAACTTGTAATTTATAATTTGTAATACAATTTTTAATAAATGTGTTGAAAGTAAAAATATAACAAAACATTCTTTTCACATATGATCCTATGTATTTTAAAATATTGAATGACCAATAATATAAGATCTGGTTATAATGGACTTTAAAAGTATGCCCATTATAACCGGACCAATTTTGATAATCTATTGTATCCATCCATCCATCCATTTTCCAACCCGCTGAATCCGAACACAGGGTCACGGGGGTCTGCTGGAGCCAATCCCAGCCAACACAGGGCACAAGGCAGGAACCAATCCTGGGCAGGGTGCCAACCCACCGCAGGACACACACACACACACCCACACACCAAGCACACACTAGGGCCAATTTAGAATCGCCAATCCACCTAACCTGCATGTCTTTGGACTGTGGGAGGAAACTGGCGCCGGAGGAAACCCACGCAGACACGGGAGAACATGCAAACTCCACGCAGGGAGGACCCGGGAAGCGAACCCAGGTCTCCTAACTGTGAGGCAATCTATTGTATATAACAAAATTTGTAGAATTATGTCGGTACATGGAATAACATTGTAATATAGGTTTGGCACGACATCGCTGAAAGGTTGCCAACTCCTGCTCTATTATATTAACGGTGAGAGTATCGGGGTATGGGGGTTCTCCCTTGGAGTTTCGTACGCGCCATTCTTAACATATTGTGACAGTGTTTGTTTTGGTTGAACAATGTTTTATTAGATGGGCAGCCTGTTAAAACTGGGACATTTTGATATTCTTCACTTATTTATCAGGATGCATAGCCTGAAATCAAAACTGGGATGTTTGGCCACCCCACCCTAGTAAATTATAATGGCAGTGAAATAGTGAACCATTATAATCTGCAGATTATGGAGCTGTGAGGTTGGTTTAGGTTAATGCCAAGTGAATGTTTATGTGCTCCGTGCAGAGCGGTTTATACGCCACAGGGTTCTTCATTCATATCTTGAAAACCCTTTGTTTAACTTGCTTGCATTTTTTACTTTTATGGTAAGGAAGATCATTTAGCTTATGTGTTTATGACTGAAAGTATTAGGAAGAGTGAGATGCTGATGAATTAGATCTCATGGGCTCCTACTGAAGCCGGGAAGAAAGATAGATAGATAGATAGATAGATAGATAGATAGATAGATAGATAGATAGATAGATAGATAGATAGATAGATAGATAGAACAAACGAACAAACAAACATTTATTTAAAAGAAATTCACAACAGTGCCCAAGTGTGTATGAGGATCCTGCTATCAACCATCTGAAGCCACTTCTTGACTTATGCCCATTGAAAGCTTCAGCCCAGGTTGCCAGCCCCCAACCACTATTGGTAGGCCTGTACATGTCCAAAAATGTGGATGTGGCTTTAAAAGTTCAAAATATAAAGGAGTGAATTCTTAGGGAGAAGAACTATAAAACGTCTGAATAGATGAGATGAGTTCAAGCTGTGGATCCCCAAAAGGCAGGACAAGCTTGATGTCACTTCTGAAAGGCCACCCTGAGCCAATATATTTGAGAGCCCTTCAGTGGTTGATGTTTGGTTGACGTTTATGTGCGTTATTCTCTGTAAGTCTTCTGAATTTGTTGCTTCTCTCTTTGGGTTTTTGATTCTTAGATTACAGATTTGCTGTGGGTTGCTTTTTTAGACGTAACTTTTTGCCATTTTTGTACTACTTTTGGTCTTTATAAATAATTCTTTGTTTTATTAAAGATTCTTGGTGAACGTATTTCTCAAGCCAAACATTTTTTACTGTTTTCCTTTCCTTTTGTAATGATTACTCAGTAAGACAGCAGTTTTAAATAGGATGGAATTGGGAGACATAACAGCAAGAAAGAGATTAGGCTGAAACCAGGAGGATGAGAATCAAATAAACAATGACCAGCATGTGAGACTGTGGTGGACAGCTGGGGGCTATGCATACCTCCTGTGGTCCACAAGAAGGCAGCCGCCCTGGTCTGTATGTGGGCCACGGGGACCAAGCATGGAACCTCAACCCTATTGGGGCCCATGGCCACCACAAGGGTGCACCAGGAGGAGTGGAAAGCCCTGGATGTCAGCACTTCCGCCACACCTGGAAGTGCTGCTGGAAGGAATTCCAGGGGCACCTGGAGTGCTTCCGGGTGTTTATGCGGCACTTCCGCCACACCAGGAAGTGCCAATGGAAGACCATCACAGAGCACCTGGAGCACATCCGGGTGTCTATAAAGAGGCTGCCTCCCTCGAGCAAAAGAGCCGGGAGGAAGAAGACAAAGCTTGGGAGGAGAGGAGTAAAGGCGGCAGAAGGAAGTCCGAGGGAGCAAGATACGGACTTTTGAAGGGTGTTTGGTGCATGGGCACTGTGTTGTGTGCTTAAAACTGTTATTAAATGTGTGTGTATTCGGGGCATTCTGTGTCTGTCTGTTTGTGGCCGGGCCCGTCTACCACAGAGACTAAGTCATAAATGGAGGGACATAACGAGGGAGTCAAAAGCTAGAATATTTCACAGAGGCTAAGCCAAAATGCAAAAGACAAAGAACAGAAAACACCTCATAGCCAGAGAAGTCTCTTGGACGAATGAATATGGATTTGTACAACAAAAGGTTATGCTGTGAAAGTGTCGGGTGTAAAGTGTACAAAGATACTACCAAACTAAACATCTCTCCACGTTTAAAAACTCTGATGAGTTTACTAAACAAATTACTCATTTTAGTCAAATAATTGGAACCAAAAGTAAAGCCACTGAATGTAGTTATACAATCAGAGAGATCCTTCAGTAATGATGATCCTATGTACTATTAAGTTTTGAATTACCAATAATACAAACTCATACCGTAAAAGTATGCCCATTGTAACCGGACCAACTTTATAATCCATCATGTTCCATCCATCCATTTTCCAACCTGCATCACAACACAGGGTCACGGGGTCTGCTGGAGCCAATCCCAGCCAACACAGGGCACAAGGCAGGAACCAATCCTGGGCAGGGTGCCAACCCACCGCAGGGCACACACACACACACCCACACACCAAGCACACACTTGGGCCAATTTAGAATCGCCAATCCACCTAACCTGCATGTCTTTGGACTGTGGGAGGAAACCCACGCAGACACAGGGAGAACATGCAAACTCCACGCAGGGAGGACCTCAGGAAGAACAATAGTAGCACCTCAGGAAGACATATTTCAAAATTAACATCTTTAAAAACATCCTCAATCAAAACTGGGATGTTTGGCCACCCACCTAGTAAATTATAATGGCAGTGAAATAGTGAACCATTATAATCTGCAGATTATGGAGCTGTGAGGTTGGTTTAGGTTAATGCCAAGTGAATGTTTATGTGCTCCGTGCAGAGCGGTTTATCATACAGGGTTCTTCATTCATATCTTGAAAACCCTTTGTTTAACTTGCTTTTCCTTGATCTCTAAACACCCCCAAAAGACCCCCTCCATAATTTTTAAAGGCCAAGGAACAGGCTGTAAAAAAATAAATAAATTAAAATAAAAAACAAAATCCAGATCATAATGACACCCTTGAGAGGCATTTTGATATATCATGGGACATTTTAATTAAATCTGAAATTAAATTTCCTTTTTGGGTCTGTATAGACCAAAGCCTACCTATGGAGTTTGGGGTCAGGCCATCTTGGCTGAGGCCTTTTTTGCGTAGGCTATTGAGGGCCCGGAGTCTTTTACAGGCCTCACACCACCTTGTGTGCCGCTCATCATAACACTGTCTAATTAGGGGCCTCACCCCCTTGGGTTCCATTTCCTAAGACGCAAATAAGAAACAATAAAGCAAACCATTACAAAAATTAAATAAGACACTTATCAATGGACAACTAAATTCCAAAGGAAAAATAAACCTAAACATAAATATGTAAATTGTGGTGGGCTGGCCCCCTGCCCGGGGTTTGTTTCCTGCCTTGTGCCCTGTGTTGGCTGGGATTGGCTCCAGCAGACCCCCGTGACCCTGTAGTTAGGATATAGCAGGTTGGATAATGGATGGATGGATGGATAAATATGTAAATGAAATTAGCATAGAATAATATAGTTAAAGGTGAAATAAAGCAAAACTTTGAAACAGAGCACCAGTGTGATTCTGACAAGTTTTCAAATTTGGAGCCCATGCAGGTTAAAGTGACTCCCTAAGGGTCACAGGTAGGTGTTGAGCCAGCATTCTCGTGGTCTAAGCCCAAACACCGCACTGCCTACCTCACCCTGCACTCAGCACAACCCATCCATGTGCCCGTTCTCTCCCTTTTTCTTCAAAGGTCCTCAAAATCCAAGCAGCCCTTACTGCCCGTGCCACTCAACTTAATATTCCGGTGCTTCCTCTCAACTGCTGTGTCCGACTATTCCGACTCACTCCTAACTTGTCGACAATGAACAGCCCTAATGTGTAATTACATTATTTGGGTGGAATATTTGTCATAGTAGCATAGGGCTAGTTAATGGTGCATAGTGAGAAGAAGGCAGGTTCAGGGTGGAGAAAAGCTGTCGGAGGAGGTGGAACCATGACCCTGGTGGCAGAACGGCAGATGTGACGCCGGGAAGCAGGGATGAAAAGTGCCAGCTGAGGTACTGGGGGCGTGAAAGGTATCTTACAAGGACACTGATGATAAGAAATAATTTACTTACATAACAGACTGGAGGAACTCTGGAGTTGTTTATTTCTACCTAGCAGATCTATGCCAACCAGCAGAGGATCTTTGTAGAATTTAATTATTTGTAACCTAACTTAACCGACTGTTGAAATCAACAGTAACCACCCTGTAGTATAACAGAACCCTTCAAGAGAAATATTATTATATACTTACTTGGCTGATGCCCTTATCAAAGAATGAGATTCAATTGGTTACATTTTATTTGTTTTTACCATTTGGAGCTCAGACTGGTGAAGTAACACCCTGGAGAGCTTTTGTTTCTTTATTACTTGTGTTTCGTTTTTAACTGGGAAAACAGGGCACAAGAAGAACCCAAGTGCAGACGTTTAAAGCTAAAATAGGTAATTAAGGGTTCTGAATTGCAACAAGCAACTTAACTAAAATTCATCTTGAAAATGTGTAAATTGGTTCTAATTAAGAATTTGGGTAAAATGAAAACGGGTGGCACGGTGTTGCAGTGGGTACAATACAATACAATTTATTTCTGTATAGCCCAAAATCACACAAGGAGTGCCGCAATGGACTTTAACAGGCCCTGCTTCTTGACAAAGCCTTGACTCTCTAAGAAGAACAACTCCCAAAAAAAACCCCTGTAAGGAAAAAATGGAAGAAACCTTAGGAAAGGCAGTTCAAAGAGAGACCCCTTTCCAGGTAGGTTGGGCGTGCAGTGAGTGTTAAAAAGAAGGGAGTAGCGCTGCTGCCTCGCAGTTAAGGGACTCGGGTTCGCTTCCCGGGTCCTCCCTGCACAGACTTTGCATGTTCTCCCCGTGTCTGCGTGGGTTTCCTCCCACAGCCCAAAGACATGCAGGTTAGGTGCATTGGCGATCCTAAATTGTCCCTAGTGTGTGCTTGGTGTGTGTGTGCCCTGCGGTGGGCTGGCACAAGGGCTTGGCTCCAGCAGACCCCCGTGTCCCTATACAGGGTGGGCCATTTATATGGATACACCTTAATAAAATGGGAATGGTTGGTGATATTAACTTCCTGTTTGTGGCACATTAGTATACGTGAGGGGGGAAACTTTTCAAGATGGGTGGTGACCATGGTGGCCATTTGGAAGTCGGCCATTTTGGATCCAACTTTTGTTTTTTCAATAGGAAGAGGGTCATGTGACACATCAAACTTATTGGGAATTTCACAAGAAAAACAATGGTGTGCTTGGTTTTAACGTAACTTTATTCTTTCATGAGTTATTTACAAGTTTCTGACCACTTATAAAATGTGTTCAATGTGCTGCCCATTGTGTTGGATTGTCAATGCAACCCTCTTCTCCCACTCTTCACACACTGATAGCAACACCGCAGGAGAAATGCTAGCACAGGCTTCCAGTATCCGTAGTTTCAGGTGCTGCACATCTGTATCTTCACAGCATAGACAATTGCCTTCAGATGACCCCAAAGATAAAAGTCTAAGGGGGTCAGATCGGGAGACCTTGGGGGCCATTCAACTGGCCCACGACGACCAATCCACTTTCCAGGAAACTGTTCATCTAGGAATGCTCGGACCTGACACCCATAATGTGGTGGTGCACCATCTTGCTGGAAAAACTCAGGGAACGTGCCAGCTTCAGTGCATAAAGAGGGAAACACATCATCATGTAGCAATTTCGCATATCCAGTGGCCTTGAGGTTTCCATTGATGAAGAATGGCCCCACTATCTTTGTACCCCATATACCACACCATACCATCAATTTTTTGTTCCAACAGTCTTGGAGGGATCTATCCAATGTGGGTTAGTGTCAGACCAATAGCGGTGGTTTTGTTTGTTAACTTCACCATTCACATAAAAGTTTGCCTCATCACTGAACAAAATCTTCTGCGTAAACTGAGGGTCCTGTTCCAATTTTGTTTTGCCCATTCTGCAAATTCAGTGCGCCGATCTGGGTCATCCTCGTTGAGATGCTGCAGTAGCTGGAGTTTGTAAGGGTGCCATTTGTGAGTAGCTAATATGGGGATGTTCGACTAATGCCACTCTCCAGTGACATGCGGCGAGTGCTACGCTGTGGGCTCTTGCTGAATGAAGCTAGGACAGCCACTGATGTTTCTTCATTAGTGACAGTTTTCATGCGTCCACATTTTGGCAAATCCAACACTGAACCAGTTTCACGAAACTTAGCAAGCAGTTTGCTAACTGTAGCATGGGAGATGGGTGGTCTCGTAGGGTGTCTTGCATTGAAATCTGCTGCAATGACCCGGTTACTGCGTTCACCAGACATCAACACAATTTCTATCCGCTCCTCACGTGTTAACCTCTGCGACATGTCAATGGCTGTAAACAAAGAGAAACTTGTAAATAACTCATGAAAGAATAAAGTTACGTTAAAACCAAGCACACCATAGTTTTTCTTGTCAAATTCCCAATAAGTTTGATGTGTCACATGACCCTCTTCCTATTGAAAAAACAAAAGTTGGATCCAAAATGGCCGACTTCCAAATGGCCACCATGGTCACCACCCATCTTGAAAAGTTTCCCCACTCACGTATACTAATGTGCCACAAACAGGAAGTTAATATCACCAACCATTCCCATTTTATTAAGGTGTATCCATATAAATGGCCCACCCTGTAGTTAGGATATAACGGGTTGGATAATGGATGGATGGTAAAATGAAAACTCGCAGCCACTATGGCTCTCCAGGACCGTGAATGTGGATCACTGAGTTAAACCCTTTGGCTGAAGGTGCATTTCCTCCTCCAAGTTTCAGACAGAATACCCAAATGACGTCTTGCTCAATCTAATTCTGCTCTGTTACCCTGGTTCTGACCTTGTGCTAATAAATATTTGACCATGAATTTTTATTTCTCATTTTTGGTTTGTCGATCGTGTTTGTTGATCTCCCAGATTTGAACCTGTTTCTTCTCCCAGTCTGGCTGCAAGTTCTCATCAGCTTGCTATTAACCCTTAAACTGCCACATCCTTGGAAAATGAAATTTTAATGGAACACGTATTTTTTTTCATTCAAAGAGCATCACAATTATTGCAACGCTGATGATTTTACACACTGCCAAAGAACTGTAAAAACTATAAAAAAAAAACTACTGCAACAATCTATTATTATATGTTCAAGATGCAACTGAAGCCATTGGTGAAATTCAGTAAATCACCGAGCCAACTGCGCTTGAACTGGCTGCACACAAGCACACAGAGGCCAACGTTGATGTCTGCAGGCTCGTCTAGTGCAGCGGCTAAATCCCAGGGACAGTGACGCTGATTCGCTAGGGGGGCACCAGTGGTCACGAGCTGGCTGCTCAGCGAATAGATGGCACTGACTGATCAGCTCCGGCGTGCTGGCAAATTGCACTGGGAATCAACTGTAGCCGGCTGCGACGGTTTATGGATTAAAACAAGGGGCTGCATCACTAGGTGGCCCTGCCTCCTTGGGCTCCACATTAAAAAGACAGGGCAGATAACGAATAAAAGAAAATTCATATTACTCCACAAACAAAAAAAAAAAGAAAAAACAAAACCAAAGTCAGAATGAACATAATATGAAATATATTTATAAAAATAATGAAAAGACTAAATCTAGGGCAACCACTCTGTTTGAAACATAACACACAAAGAACTCTATATAATGTCCCAGCCAGGATGCCTGCATAGTCCCCGAGATGGACGATACCTCCCCTGGGCCACGAGAGGGCGTCCGCCCGGGTCTGTTTGGGGGCCACAGGAACGGAACTGGGACACTCACTCCTACGGGAGGATGTGGCCACCGCCAGGGGGCACCCAGACAGTTAGGGAATCCTGGATGGCAGCACTTCCGCCACACCAGGAAGTGCTGCCAGAAGCAATCCCAGGGGCACCCGGAGTGCTTCCAGGCGCTCTCCTGACACTTCTGCCACACCAGGAAGTGACGTCAGGTGGAGCACCTGGGTCACGATAAAAGGGGCCGCCTCCCTCCAGTTGGGGAAGGAGAGGAGGAGGGAGAGGAGGTCAAGAGAGGAAGAAGAGGAGAAAGAGAAAGAGAGAAAGGAAGAGAGTTGGTGGATGAAGGCATTGTGGTGCTGTAAAGAAAAATCAAGAAGTGTGTTTTGGACATTCTGGCATCTGTCTGTCTGTGTCCGGGGGTATGCTTATATAAAAGGAAAAGGCTCTTGAGCCGAGGAATAAACTTTGACAATGGCATAGCACTTTAGGCAATATTTGTCATTTTAATTATTTGGAATGTATTCACTTTGCTTATTTTCTTGATATTTTTTTTTTACACATTGTATTCTGGCTGCCACACTTTGATGAGTTTTGACCATTGTTTTGTTTCAGTTTTCATTATGATTGGCTAGTTATGCTAACAAAGAGGTGAGTCTAATCAAATGGCCACTGATTGTTGTTGTGTTGTCTCTGAGTGTCACTTTAGTTTATGGCCATCTAACACTAACCAACAGATCGGTTGGCTCATCATCTTTTCTGCAGCTTGCAAATAACAAATCACCGGTAAAGTTAATGTCATTATGGTTTCCTTTCTCTCAGCGCGTTTGCCATGCTGTGAAAATGTTAAAATATTTATCTGTTTACAGACCGCTGCACTTTGCACTAATTGGCCCCAGGAAATCTCCCTGTCACCTTCAAGATCTAACTGGTGTGTTTTTTCTTGTCACATTTTTGTTATCTGTGCTCAAGCCTTTGGAGTTGGGCTCCTCCAGTCTCACCCTTTAGTCGTCAGGCTCATGTGCCTGAAAGCCGTCTTCTAACTGTAACAAGTTAAAGAATGTATACATGGTGTAACGTTAGGGGACATTGTCGGGAGTGGCTGTTGGATTTGTAGGAGTCAGGAACTGAAATAAGTTGTCTCAGGGTGACTCGATGAGTAACTGAGATTGCACAGAAATGTTCTTTTTTTTGTAAGATTTATAATTTTGTTTACTTCCGGTATGACCTGAAGCAGTAGGAGAAGTGAGCTGGTGTTACTGAGATGATAATTTCCTGGCAGTGCGTGCGACTCTGCTACCGTTTGCTTAACTATCGGACATGTAAAAGAGGAAAACCTGAAGAACAGGTCAAGGAAAGAGCAAAGACAGTCAATCAGTAATTGAGGCTGAACAGGATGTTTCTTTATTTATAGACAAACTATTTCAAATATTTCACCAATGCTTATTATATGGGAGGTCAAAACTGTTTTATAACACACACTATTTTCACAACAAATTTCCTCAAAGACTAAGTGTACTAATAACAACAAAATCAGTCCAGTGCCAGATGTGTTGTTTCATGTGAGCAGACAGACGGACATGACACTGACATCAGGTGCATTTTGCTGTTGGCACAAACACTTCTTAAAATGTAACAAATTTAGTTATACTTTCTATTGATAGACTGATAAGACGGATAAAACAAATGAACAAATTGACATTATTTGTCCCCAAGGGGAAATTAAGCTTTTCACAAACACTCAAGACATTTTGCAACAAACAACAACAGCCTCGCAAAAAGTTATTGCTAAATATAAGAGAGCATTCCCTGTGAGCCACTATATAGCTTGTGACAGATAGGGGGCGCTATTGTTCCCTTGGACCCTTGTCCAAGTCACCAGACACCAGATAAAAGTCCAAATGTTGACTTTATTAACAATGCACAGTGCACAAAGCACCCTTCTATCCACACTACTCATAAATTCGCCAATACAATAACAATAAACCAATCCTCCACTCCCAGACTCGTTGCCACCCTTCCACCCAGCTCAGCTTGCCGTCTGGGAGCTCCCACAATCCTTTTATTATCCCTGACCCGGAAGTGTTCAGATCCCCAGTCCATGTGATTCCTTATCACTTCCGGGTCAGATAAAAAAGTCTTCTTCTTCACCCCGGAAGCACGTCACTTCCGCAGTCGTTTTACCTATGACGCACTTCCGGGTTATGGGGCACATGTGACTCTCTGTGCCTCCCTGCAGCGTCCTCTGTTGGCCCCTGGGGTATCCAGCAGGTTTGTAGGGGAAAACTCCATAATCCATGATTCCTTGCTGGTATCCGGGGCATCACCATGCTGCAGGGAGAGCTCCATCTGGCGGCCTGGGGGTATTGGCCAGGGATGACAAGCCGGCCATAGATCACAAGCTGCAGGAATGAAGGATCCCAGAAGCATTTCTTGACACACTTTTATTAAATAATTTGTTGGCTCTAAGAGCTCAGTGTCACAGAGAGGATGCGCACATTGTTCATAACGGCTGGCATCAGTTTCGTCTTCATTGTCTACTCCACTACTACCTCCAGCAGGTCCAGAATGCGTCCCATTACTGCGTCTGCTCTTTTTTATTATCTTACTGATTCAGTTGTCCATTCCTGAGGGGATGTTACTAGCTCATCACACCGCATTGTAGAAAATCACAATGGCTACCACAGGGTGATAGAACTTGTAAAGGATGTCACTAACCTCATTAAAGGAGCACGGCCTCCTAAGTAAAAGTTTCTGCTCTGCCCTTTCTCTTCTTGCGGCCAGTCCATTCTGTCATCGATGTGCACTCCCAAGTCGACCACATCCACATCCACCTGAATACTGACCAGGCATAGAGGCTCATTGGTGCAGTAAAAGTCAATAACCTGATATTCAACCTTATATTAACTTTCAATAACTCCTTGGTTTTGCTGCTGCTGCAGACAGTCCTCAAAGTTCTCCCCCAGAGTCCTACACCTTCTCTCATCCCCCTTATCAATACAACCCATTTGTGCAGAATCATCTGAGAATTTCCAGTCTGTTCCAGTCTTCTTGTCGATTTCGTTCCCTCCTTCCATCGCTCGTGAACAAGATCTTGCAATACCTGAGCTCTCCTGATCATCAAGAGAGAGAAATCCCCACTTTTTCAAGAGAGAACAATGACCACAGGCTTAGAGGTGCTACTCCTCATCCTTGCTACTTCCCACTCGGTTGTAAAGTGCTCAGGTGTGTACTGAAGGTCTCAACAGTGTTACCCCAAGCCTCTACAGCTGAACACCCCTACATTCTCAACTGCATGTTGATATCCAATCCATGGGAATCACAAACGAGAACACTGACAAGACACAGCTTTGATGGGGCATGATACCCACAGTTAATGAAATTGGCATAACTCCAAGTATTTGGACATAACTTCCATTTTGTTCATGTGGGAATGAATACACATTTCATTTTAATAAATTATATTTCCTTTTTTCTATTATTGGACTCATTATTTTTTTAACCCTTTCGGTGAGTTGACATTTGACAGAACCGCTCCGGAGAAAGCACTTCCATCCTCCTTGGTGTTGGTGTCAACCGATTTTGATATATCATGGGACATTTTAGTTAAATCTGAAATTAAATTTCCTTTTTGGGTCTGTATAAACCGAAGCCTACCTATGGGGTCAGGCCATCTTGGCTGAAGCCTTTTTTGCGTAGGCTTATTGAGGACCCTCACACCACCGTATGTGCCGCTCATCATAACACTGTCTAATTAGGGGCCTCACCCCCTTGGGTTCCATTTCCTAAGACGCAAATAAGAAACAATAAAGCAAACCATTACAAAAATTAAATAAGACACTTATCAATAGACAACTAAATTCCAAAGGAAAAATAAACCTAAACATAAATATGTAAATTGTGGTGGGCTGGCCCCCTACCCGGGGTTTGTTTCCTGCCTTGTGCCCTGTGTTGGCTGGGATTGGCTCCAGCAGACCCCCGTGACCCTGTAGTTAGGATATGGCGGGTTGGATAATGGATGGATGTATGGACCTTCCTCAAATACACTGAACCATTCTGGTATTTCACCTCTGAAAACATCCATAAGTGTTCCAAAAATCCCAGTCACCTGCACACACAGTTGAAGTTTTCCACAGATTATTCCATACACTTGAAGATGTCACTTCACAAGGCTCAAACCAGACCCTCTTTGTCATCTTTTTCTCTGTTTAGCTCCCTGGCACCTTCCAGTTCATGTTCTAGAAATGCTCTCCGTCTGCTGCCTTCTGGTGCTTTGTGGCCAAATCTCCCTCTACAATCCATTCCTCCCCTCATTACGCTGTCCCCTCAAGTCCTCCTCCTCCTCCTCCTTCTCCTCCTGGACCATTTTTCGCTCTTCACTTTCTCTTTGTCTCTCAGCAGAGTCTTCTCATGACTGCTATCATCGCAGCTGAGTAGCTTTTAGTCTCCCGCTGGAAATTTCCAGGCCACGCTACTCCTTCCGCCTGGAAGTCTTCATTCTGTAATCTTGTCTTTTCTTGAACTCTCTGAGTCCCGGATCAGCAACTCCTCCGGCTCCACTACCCAAACTGCCTTCAAGCTGTGCAGTCACTCAAGGGCTGCACTTTCACTTTTCTACCCTTTTTTATTTTTTCAAATCTTCCTTCTCTCTTTTGCCCTGCACTGTAATATGTAGGCTATATGAGTCAGTCAGTCATTTTCTAACCTGCTTAGCCCTGAACAGGGTCGCAGGGGTCTTCAGGAGCCCATCCCAGCTAGCACAGGCTGCAAAGCAGGAACAAACCCTGGACATGGCGCCGGTCTATCGCGGGGCATGTGGGCTGAGTGAGCCCATTTTTTTTCCTCTGTTGTCTCCTTTTTAATTTTGTCTCTTTAGGTTTTGTTTGCCTGAAAATAATTTATTGGCGAGTCCCTATGTCATTTTTGTGTTCATAAAAGTTACGTCTGAATGCTTTGAAATCACTTTAGTTTTCTTTGGATGGCCCCTCCAGACTCACCAGAGCGAAAAAAACCCACATATGAAATGACGTTCAACTCGTCTTAATGTTTGGTTATGCAAGAGGTCAAATTTTTTGGGGTTCCCCCCCCCGCTGGTCCATCATTTTTAGGACATTTTTGGGACACATTTTGTGCAGGAAATCTCCCTTACGATGCAAAGTAAACCGATAAGTATCTTCAGCAAAAATGTTCAGAAGGACTTGAAGTTGTTTAGGTCACATCAGCTGACAGTAATGGAATACAAAGGGCCAAAGTTACACCTTTACACAGGTTATAGTGCAGTGGGTGACAATTTTTAACAAAATTTTTAAAAAATGGGGATCCGTAAAACACGCACAGTGAGTGTCATTTTATGCACTTTCCAGATTACAGATCGTGAATATGATATCATTTTTAATAATTGCGTCTTTACAACAACAACATTTATTTCTATTGCACATTTTCATACAAACAATGCAGCTCAAAGTGCTTTACATGATGAAGAAAGAGAAAAAAGGACAAAGTAAGAATTAAAATAAGAGAACACTAATTAACATAGAATAAGAGTAAGGTCCGATGGCCAGGGAGGACAGAAAAAAACAAACAATAAAATCTGCAGGGGTTCCAGGCCATGAGACCACCCAGCTCCCTCTAGGCCACAGGTGTCAAACTCCAGGCCTGGAGGGCCGCAGTGGGTGCAGGTTTTCTTTCTAACCCTTTTTCCTAATCAGTGTCCAGTTTTCACTGCTAATTAACTTCTTTTCCCTCTATTTTAATAGCCCTGTTTTTTAAGGATTAAGTCCTCTGAATTGATTCTTTTCTTCATTAAATGACAGCCAGATATGAGACATGAAACGAGCCAACAGATGACCAATTAAACTGGGACTTCAAACTCCAACCAGTTCCTTAATGAGAAGCTGATTCTTGCTGTTAATAAAACCCACTATTTAATCCCATGGCTTGTTGCTGCTCTCTTTTTGCCACAGCAGACATTTCCAAAACTGTTGATATTCTGTTTTTTCTAAGAACTCCTAAAATATTTTGGTAACCTGAGGGATCATCCTTACTGAGACCTTCATCTTTATTTTCAGATTTTGTTTAATGGGTACAGGTGAGCTGGTCATGTCCTGCTTGTTTTATGTCTCATTGCTGTCCGGCTGCTAACTAAGGGGCCCGAGTCAAGCTAATTAAATCTAAGACTAAAGAAGTTAGTTAGCATCAAAAACTGGTCACTAATTAAGAAGATGGTTAGAATGAAAACCTGCAGCCACTGCGGCCCTCCAGGACTGGAGTTCGACACCCCTGCTCTAGGCATTCAATCAGTCCTCATGGTATCCAGGGTTCTCATGGAAGGACTTGATGATGACGGTCACGTGGACTTCTGGCCTTTAGTCTAAGAGCCATTCTCAGAAATTTATAAGATGACAACTTTCAAACGTAGGCATGTGGGCTATCGTTTTAGACTATTTCAAGGACACTGGTTACAAATATGATGCTGTTTTTGATTTTCTGATCCTTTACTAAGGGATGAAGCCCTTGTGATAACAAAACAGACAATAATAAAGGATCTGGGGCACCTCAAGGGTGAACCCCGTATATTGAAAGAACACAAAAGGTGCAAAAAAAGCACGTGTTCAGCACAAATCAGTTGAATGTTCTTTGCAAGTTCATGGACTCTCTTCAATATGGCTGCACTTCCGGTTTTGATGGCTTCTGGGAGGAAGAGGCGGGTCCAGGTGGAGTGACCCCGGAAGTGATGTCATGCCTGGAGGCACATCAGTCTTCCTTCCTGCAGAGGGGAAAGTAGAAGAGAAATCGCTACTTCCTAGCGCCCTCATGTGTTCTGGTAGAGTAGTGCAATTAACCAAGCCCTTTAAGTTAAATGATGCGTGTGATATCATTTATGGGTCTCTATCAGAGGGTGAAGAATGACATATTTTTATTTCAATCAGGGATATTTAGGCTTTCAACATTTAAACTGAAGCACACCTTTTAATATTTCAAATATCTACTTCTACCTCATGACGTAAAAACAGTTACATTTCTTATGAACACCCCAGGTTAGATCACTTACAGTAATTTAGACTATTTTCATTCAATTACTGAAATGTTTATCACAAATATAACAGAGTTCTCGGTTCAAATCCTGTCCCTCACACTTCTATGTCAGTGTGGATGTCTTCCGTATGTTCACATGGGATGTCTGCCACAGCCAACGATGGTGATTTGTGATTCTAAATTGGCCCAGCCTGAGGGCCTGCTCTCCGCAGTGCGCTGGCACCCCATCCAGGCTACTGGCATTGACTTTGACTCTGTACAACCCTGTCTTGGCATTAGTAGAATCAGAAAATGAATGAATGAATAAATGATGAATGGTTATTTACGCAGTGGCACAGCGGTTAGCTCTGCTGCTCATCTCACCCCTCTTGGGAGCCGTTATTGATTGCCTGCCTGGAGTTTGCACATTCTCTCTGTATCCATTTGGGTTTTTCCTTGGTGTCTTCTGGTTTTCCAGATTTTCTGCCCACATCCCATAATCTGGGCATGTTAGATTAATGGGGCATGGGGCCAGTGTCACTGGGTATAGTTGAGTGTGTGAGAGTCCAAGGTAGGATCCTGCCTTCCATTTAATAACAGGCCCAAATTTTCTATGACTTTGCTATGGTGGTGCTGAATGTAGAGCTTCTGTTGCACACTATTTTGTACTGATTTTATTTATGTTCCTCCATTTTACTAATGTTAATATTTTTATTATTATGTCAGTGAAGCCATGAGTGTTGTGAACATCAGAAATATTTAGATTAGTCGTTATCCTGTTGTTATTATATTTGCAGGGAAAACACAACTCCAGGATGCTGGTCTAAAAGGCAGTTTCAAAGAAAAAGCCATATTTGAAAGTGGCAAATAAAAAGAAAAGATTATTCATTGTAAGCCATCCTAATTCAGAGTGTTCATAAGAAATGTAATGCTTTACCTCATGAGGTGAAAGGACATAATAAACAAGAATAGTTGCCTCAGATAATTAATATTTTAAAATGTGTGCTTCAATTTAAATGTTTAAACTGTAAATAGATTTGATCGCAACAGAAATTGTAGCCCATAGAGAGCTAGATCCCTCGTAAACCATCTAAAATCAAAAATAATGTCATATTCATAATCCTTGACCTTGAAGTAAACTAAAAAGATACCCCACATACTTATGTCTGAAATTTGTCAAACCTAACCTTCTGCAAGTGGCTTTTAGAGGTCTAGGACCACCTGTAAAAATCAAATATTAATAGCACGATCATATTTATGAACATCAATCTTAAAGCAGCATCAAACTACACTCCACCTGCCAATATTACCGATTCCCATTTTTTAAAAATTTTTTTTGAAAAGGACTAACTTAAAGAACTAACACCTCATCAGATCATTTTTTGCTGAAAACACCCATTGCTTTACTGATTTTGATTAGGATGCAGTTTCTTGCACAAAACATGTAAGGAATGCGTCAAAAATAATCAAAATGCTCTACAAGTGATGGGATTTCTGAAAATGTCGTGAAGTGGAGTTTTCCACATGGCAGGAGGGCTGTGAGGCCTTCTAATGGCTTCACTGGGCAGGCCAGGCCTCCATTGCCTTCCTGGAAAGGGCCTCACCTCACTAGGCGTAATCCCAGCTCCACTGGCCTGCCTCAGACTTTGAAGGCTTAAAGGGGAAAAACTGTAAAAAATAAATAAACTTAAATGGCTTAAAAATATAACAAAAATTCAGTAGGAGGAAGGATGATCATAAACCCGTGGCTTGTATGTCCTTATATATAATTTGACACTATCCGTATGTATGGTGTTCGTGTCAATACCTCCATGCAATGGGACTCTGCCTCTGTTGTTAGAACATAACGTGGCAAACGCGGACGCAGTATTGCATGATTGGCTAAGAACGTCTGAATGCTTCAGTGACGCCGCTGGACGGCCGAGTATAGTAAGTCGGTGTTGGTTTGAGCAGATAACAGTAAGTTTGGTTGGTTTGGTGGGGCGTACTTTCCAGGACTAACATCATCGACTGACTTAAACCCTTCGCCAGCTCCAGAACTGTAAGTAATTTAGAACGTATCGCCATTTGCTTGGTACTTCGAAATCTATTTTTGGGCGGTTCTGTTTTGGCATCCGTCCTTCTGACATCTATTGGCAAACTGAGTAATGACGGCTGGGTATAAACAACGGCTATTGTTTAAATTTTAGCCGATCTCAGATCTAAAATGACCACGCCAACATAATTATTACTCCGACTCTGATTAGAGTTGTAAAATACGGTTTGTTTTGAAAATTTGTTAGCCGGAAAAAATCAAATGAGGTGCGCCGAAGAGCTGAGTTCACGTCTCACAGCCCCGTTTAAACGGGCAGCTCTTCATTACATCGGCCGAAAAGGTCTATTTTAAGCAGAAATCAGTGCCATGATAACAAAATCATTTCAAGGACTTAACAAAACAAATAATTCTTTGCAGAGAAAGTATGGATTTCACAAACGTAGAACCAGTCGCTAGTATATTTATAAGGCAAAATAAATCTTTATAAGTAAAAAAGATTTACTGACAGTGACATAAAATAAACTGAGCAAGGAAAGGGCAAAAGGAGACTTGTCTGAAAGGTAAGCTAAGCAAATAAAACCAGTCCACCAACCAGAAAAATCCAACAAGAAAGCTAAAGATAAGAAAATAACAGTAAATCCACCCAGAACACAATACTTACAGAAACTCCACTATAAACGAACAGACGTATAGTTAGAGGGCGGACTTATGAGTCGTGATGTCAGCATTGCCCCACCTCCTGAGGCTCCACCCACAAGGAGCATAAGCACAATTAAAGGGACAGCACATAATAAACTTATAATAAGAAAAAATTCAACCAAAAAACAAAATTCTGACAAATAATAATACAGTAGACCACCAAATAACAAAATAAAAACAAACTACAGTGGAACCTCGTTTCACAAATGTCTCGGTTCACGTACAACTTGGTTTACGACCAAAATGTTCGCCAAACTTTTGCCTCGGTTCACGACCACACACTCGGTATACGAACAAACCAGTTTCCCTTTGGGTTTGTACATGTTCAGTCTCTCCCTGTGCATTTCCTGTGCAGCGAGCGAGCGAGAGAGAGAGAGCGCGTCACACACACACAGGCACGCGAGAGAGAGTGTGACACACACACACAGGCGCGTGCTAGAGAGAGTCACACAGGCGCTCCAGGCTCACGAAAGAGAGACACACGCACACACGAAAGAGAGAGTGAGCGAGCGAGCGAGAGAGGGAGGGCTGGACTCATGAGGTAGAAAAGGCTTGTATTTGTTTTCAGTTCTGTTTCCAGCGATCGCTTCATAGCATGCATTGTGGCACTTTACTTTACTTTTCTTGGTGGTTTATTAAATTACGGATTTTTCAAATGTTCATTTTTTTCCCTGTGCTTAAAACTCATTAAAAAAAAAGTGTTTTTAGCGAGCGGTTCCTAGCGCTATAGCGCAAACTATTGCAGTGTTAGTTTTCTCTGTTGTTCAAAGTTTTCTCAGTGTTATTCAATGTTTTTACATTTAGTTTACTATTACGCTGTGCATTCTATGGTATAATTAACTATATTTGTGCTCACAAACTAAAATAATATATATTTACATACAGTTTGTACGGTCTGGAACAGATTAATTGTATTTGCATACAATCCTATGGGGGAAATTGCTTCGGTTTACGACCAAATCGGTTTACGACCAGAGTTTTGGAATGAATTACGGTCGTGAACCGAGGTTCCACTGTGCATACTGTAAATGCATGCTAATCATTGAGAGTAAACCCTTGGACTGCAGAGAGATGGATGACAAAGAACCTTTATAAAAGAAGGATTTATTAAAACATTACTTTGGTATTTTTCAAAGCAAAGTTCTTTCTTTCCAATCATGGTTTATATTACTTTGTCTCATAAAGTTGCATTCTAAAGCAAAGCATTTTTTATACATTTTTTAAAATACATTGTCTGTTCTCACAGCTTACAATTGGACTAATGGGAACATGAGTCCCTGCGGTGGGCTGGTGCCCTGCTGGGGTTTGTTTTCTGCCTTGCGCCCTGTGTTGGCAGGGATTGGCTCCAGCAGACCCTCGTGACCCTGTAGTTAGGATATAGCGAGTTGGATAATGGATGGTTAATGGATGGATGGATGGATGGTACATGAGTCTGCAATTTATCTTTAACAAAATCAGAAAATTTAACAAAAGGCACAGAAAAGCAAAAAAAAAAGGAAGAAAAAAACAAATTTTCATCAAAGGCTATCTACAGCAACAAAGTCCAAATACACAAATTCAGAAATTAAAAGTGAAGTCAGAAGAACAAATTTCCTTAAATCCAAGAAAAGCACTAGAATGGCAAACCTCACAAAAGAGACGCACAACTCCTCCAAAGCTCGTTCATTTTAAACGAATCTTTAATGTGACTCGGGAAGAACGAGTCGTCTCGTGGGAGTGATTCGTTCAGTCGCGCATGCGCATTTGCGCAACTTCCTATAGTTTCTGCATTGGAATTATTGATTCACCTGTTTCGAGTCTTTGGGTTTTTCGAGTCTTTCGTTCATCATGTGACAGCCCCATAAGCTTAACCAACTCAGTCTGAGCCGGAAACAGAATTGATTAGTTCATCTCTCTTGAGTCTTGGTTCGTTCGAGTCGTATCGTCTGAGTCACGTGACAGCCCCATAAGCTTAACCTAGTATGCAGTCTGAGCCGGAAACAGAATTGATTAGTTCATCTCGAGTCTTCGGGTTCGAGTCGTTCGTTCGTCACGTGACAGCCCCAATAAGCTTACCTAGTATGCAGTCTGAGCCGGAAACAGAATTGATTAGTTCATCTCGAGTCTTCGGGTTCGAGTCGTTCGTTCGTCACGTGACAGCCCCATAAGCTTAACCTAGTATGCAGTCTGAGCCGGAAACAGAATTGATTGATTAGATGAATGAAATGAATGAAATGAAAGATTTGTTCATTTTGCTGAACGAGACTCAAAGGTCCGAGTCGGTAAAATGATCCGAACTTCCCATCACTACAAAGCTGCCAGGAACTCGCCTTTTAAAGTCAGGGGGCAGTTCCTTATGGGTAAGGTAAGGGTGGCCCCGCCTCATGGGGATCCACCCACAAAACACAAGGGAACGTATTAGAGCAAAGTTACACACATAGAAACAAAATAATAAATTAGCAGATAATGATAATTAGGCAACTATTAAACAAACTGAATAATATTAATAGAAATAATCAAAACCCATGAGCAAAAAAAGAAAAGTAAAAGAAATTTAAATATAAGTCAGGGTAGGAACCCCGGCAAAACATAATGTCGTCTGTGGCCCCACAACTTCTTCTTGTCCGATAGGTTGCAGACCGCAAAGTGCTACAACATGGCAGTAACTGGCTGACTGGCATTGTGGTATTCCACAAAAAAAAAAAAGAAAAAATTAAAAATTGAAGAGTGGGAAGAAATCACTGAAAAACAGAGCACTAGGGAAAAACACACACACAGACACACAAAATTGAACAAAAAAAAAGTTGTGAAATGTCATTGAAAATAGAGGTTGTGATAAATAATTAAAAAACCCACAGAATATGGAGGAAGCAATGCATTTCCTGGAAGAGGCATGCAGTGCAGGGGAAATATTAAATTTCTTTAAAGAACACAAGGACACGGAGTCGTGATGAAAATAAAACATACGCTGCTAAGAAGATGAAAGTGGGAGAGAGTGGTGCATATTTATGTACTCGGTGACAAATTCCTCAGTCTGCACCTTCTACAGACAGCACCATCATTTATTACACGGTGGATTCAGAGAGTCTTCAGACCCCCTCACTTTCCGCACACTTTATTGTGTTGTAAATCTAATTTTATTCGGTATGGATACATTTGGAAGGATTTCAGCTTTTGATTTTTAATAAATTTGCAAACCTTTCTGAAAATATGTTGTCACTTTGTCATTATGGCTTATTGAGTGTTGAAGGTCAAAAATGGCAAATGTATTCATTTACAAACCGGTTTCCAAAAAAGTTGGGACACTATACAAATCGTGAATAAAAACTGAATGCAATGATGTGGAGGTGCCAACTTCTAATATTTTATTCAGAATAGAACATAAATCACGGAACAAAAGTTTAAACTGAGAAAATGGATCATTTTAAGGGAAAAATATGTTGATTCAGAATTTCATGGTGTCAACAAATCCCAAAAAAGTTGGGACAAGGCCATTTTCCCCACTGTGTGGCATCTCCCCTTCTTCTTACAACACTCAACAGACGTCTGGGGACTGAGGAGACCAGTTTCTCAAGTTTAGAAATAGGAATGCTCTCCCATTCTTGTCTAATACAGGCCTCTAACTGTTCAATCGTCTTGGGCCTTCTTTGTCGCACCTTCCTCTTTATGATGCGCCAAATGTTCTCTATAGGTGAAAGATCTGGACTGCAGACTGGCCATTTCAGTACCCGGATCCTTCTCCTACGCAGCAATGATGTTGTGATTGATGCAGAATGTGGTCTGGCATTATCTTGTTGAAAAATGCAGGGTCTTCCCTGAAAGAGATGACGTCTGGATGGGAGCATATGTTGTTCTAGAACCTGAATATATTTTTCTGCATTGATGGTGCCTTTCCAGACATGCAAGCTGCCCATGCCACACGCACTCATGCAACCCCACACCATCAGAGATGCAGGCTTCTGAACTGAGCGTTGATAACAGCTTGGGTTGTCCTTGTCCTCTTTGTTCCGGATGACATAGCATCCCAGATTTCCAAAAAGAAATTCGAATCGTGACTCGTCTGACCACAGAACAGTCTTACATTTTGCCACACTCCATTGTAAATGATCCCTGGCCCAGTGAAAACGCCTGAGCTTGTGGATCTTGCTTAGAAATGGCTTCTTCTTTGCACTGTAGAGTTTCAGCTGGCAGCGCCGGATGGCACGGTGGATTGTGTTCACTGACAATGGTTTCTGGAAGTATTCCTGAGCCCATTCTGTGATTTCCTTTACAGTAGCATTCCTGTTTGTGGCGCAGTGTCGTTTAAGGGCCCGGAGATCACGGGCATCCAGTATGGTTTTACAGCCTTGACCCTTACGCACAGAGATTGTTCCAGATTCTCTGAATCTTGGATGATGTTATGCACAGTTGATGATGATAGATGCAAAGTCTTTGCAATTTTTCGCTGGGTAACACCTTTCTGATATTGCTCCACTATCTTTCTGCGCAACATTGTGGGAGTTGGTGATCCTCTACCCATCTTGGCTTCTGAGAGACACTGCCACTCTGAGAAGCTCTTTTTATACCCAATCATGTTGCCAATTGACCTAATTAGTGTTTATTGGTCTTCCAGCTCTTCGTTATGCTCAAATTTACTTTTTCCAGCCTCTTATTGCTACTTGTCCCAACTTTTTTGGGATTTGTTGACACCGTGAAATTTTGAATCAACATATTTTTCCTTTAAAATGATACATTTACTTGGATTAAATGTTTGATCTGTCATCTACGTTCTATTACAAATAAAATATTGACATTTGCCATCTCCACATCATTGCATTCAGTTTTTATTCACAATTTGTTTAGTGTCCCAACTTTTTTGGAATCCGGTTTGTAAAATTAAATCTACAACACAATAAAGTGAAGGGTTCTGAAGACTCTCTGAGTCCACTATGTGGTGCGGCTGTCAGTCGACAGGCAGCAAATGTAGCACAGATGCCAATGAGGTTCAGTTACTGTAATAAAGTACATTGTGCCATTTTTGGTATGAAAATGCTGGCGGGGCCATACTAGAATTTTCCATTATGTGCCCACACTTCTCTAATGCTAACATTAGCTTACCTGTCTAATTATGTCTAATGCTAATGATAAGTGAAACGTGCAGGTTCAGACATCTTTCATGACTCAAAAAACAAAATCAGCCAATGGCACGCTGGTGCCTGGTCTGTCTTGATTTGCAGCACATCATTGTGATATTCTCATCATCTGAGAAAACACAACCATTTACATTTAAAAATTGGTCAAATCTTTTGGCTAATGAACTGCATAAATTGAAAAAGCAACACCTCTAATGTAGAATGTAATGACTTTGAGGTGTAAAACGATAAGACTTATGGCGCTTTTCCACTGCATAGTACGGCACGACACGGTTCAGTTCAGCTCACTTTTGGGGGGTTTTCCACTGGGAACAGTACCTGATACCTGGTCCTTTTTTTAGTACCACCTCAGCCGAGGTTCCAAGCGCGCCGAACTGTTACCAAAACGTGATGTGTAAACTCTGCTGGTCACTGATTGGCCGGAGAAAATCGTCATTACTGCGTCACTGGCTATTCTTTTCTTTAAAGGTACACACACGCGGAAGTTTGTGTCCCGTCTCTCCATCGCTGGACGCAGTTTGTTGCATAAGTGGATGAATGTTTCCTCAGACATTCGAAAGTTCTCCAGCCACTGAGTGTTTGTAAAACCGGGAACAATCACATCCCACCACTCTGAGGCACGGTTAAATGTCCAAACAGATGGTCTGTTGCGGCGACTTTTTTGCAAAATGTGGAAGATCTGTAATATACAGAATCAGCATTTTAATGTTACACTGGCAGTTAAGTTCATTTTATGCTTTGCAACAGTGATAAAAGTTAGCTAGTGATGTGCTTTTTTTAGATGCTTACCCTTGCGCGTCGTTGAGCTAAAGTGTTGTCGTTGTCTGCGTGTTGTTGTAAAAGTTCCACGGTGTCACGGCAGTAGAGGCGCGCAACTATAACGACACGTGAATAATCCGCCCACTCTAAAGCGGTACTAAACTGCAGTCGAAACGCAAACCGAGCCGAAGTGAGCCGAACCAAGGTGAGCTGTACTGAACCGTGCTGTGCCGTACTATGCAGTGGAAAAGCACCTATATTAACACAAACAGGCCATGCAGGCTACATACACTACGTAACTTGAACTTAAGACTCTGGGCCTGTCTGATGGTAGCACTGTGGCATAGCAGGTCTGTTTTAATAAATAAATAGCAGGAGCTTGTTGTAATAAATAAATCATTAATTGGCTGGCTCAATCTCTGTGGGTGTGCATGCTCTCAAAATTGTGGGGTGTTGGTGGAGTATTTGGGGCGAGATTCACCTGCACGTGAGGGTGCGGTCTGTTTCAATTGCTTTATCTGCTTCCTGCGGTGTGCGATTGGGATGCTGTGCCCACAGAGACAAATCAGGATGAGAAAAGAAAAGCAGATCGGCAGAAGAAGAGAGAAGGAGCCAGAGGTTAAAAGACGGGACTGAGCAAAGCAGGCAGGGAGATGAGACAGAGAGACAGACGGTGTTTAAGTAAGCGAGTGAGGGGAAAAGAGATGGCAGACAGTTGAGAAAAGAGCACAAATTTTTTTGCAAAAAAGTACCTAAATAGCTCTCAAACAAGATTCTCTGGTCTGACGAAACCAAGGTTAGCATCATGGCTGGAGGAAACAGGGCACCACTCATCACCTGTGCAATACCAATCCAACAGTGAAGCATGGTGGTGGCAGAATCAAAGCCCAATTGGAGCCCTTGGTGGCATGGATGACCGTTGCCCCTTGTTGTCCATAGCGGGTAGTCAGTATTACTAGAGCTTGACGACCTGTTACACAGGGTGTTTGTAGCACTTTCATAAACAATGCCCAGATGGTTTAATCAGATTTACCTTAAATACATGATGCCCCTCAGGTGATGACGCCCTGGAAATCCTCCTATGTCTTCTAAATGGATTGACCAGCTACTGGCAGAATCACGTTGTGAATTTTTTTTCATCAGCAACGGCTGAGAGACTAGACAAAGTTGAGGGAAAGAAGAACAAATCAAAGTACAAAAAATACAGGCTCCAGTGCGCTGGACTTCAGACCTTCTAACACAGCGGTTCTCAACCTTTCTAGTGCCGCGACCCTTTAATACAATTTCCCATGCTGTGGTGACCCCAACCGTAAAATTATTTTCATTGCTACTTCATAACTCTCATTTTGCTACTGTTATGAATCGTAATGTAAATATCTGATATGCAGGATGTATTTTCATTGTTACAAATTGAACATAATTAAAGCGTAGTGATTAATAACAAAAACAAAATGTAATTATATATTGTGAAATATTTATTTCTAATTACAAATAAATGAAATACTGTCTTTATGACTTACGTTTATTTGTTTTTCTTCATTGTGTATTGGACTGGGGCCGCACGGTGGCGCAGTGGTAGCGCTGCTGCCTTGCAGTTAGGAGACCTGAGGTTCGCTTCCCGGGTCCTCCCTGTGTGGAGTTTGCATGTTCTCCCCGTGTCTGTGTGGGTTTCCTCCGGGCGCTCCGGTTTCCTCCCACAGTCCAAAGACATGCCCGTTAGGTGCATTGGTGATTCTAAATTGACCCTGGTGTGTGGGTGTGTGTTCTGCGGTGGGTTGGCACCCTGCCCAGGATTGGTTCCTGCCCTGTGTTGGCTGGGATTGGCTCCAGCAGACCCCCATGACCTTGTGTTTGGATTCAGCGGGTTGGAAAATGGATGGATGTATTGGACTGTATTCACCGTATTCATGTTGTGTGAAAAGCATGGCGTAGCATGGGTAACAGTCTTAATATAACAGCAGTAAACTACGTTGCTACAAAATTGTTTGCGACAGTACGCGTAAGAAGCCAACGTCGGTGCGAAGGTTGAGGTTGCTTCTTTCTCACCAGATCAGGGCAGTCTTTGCAAGAGCACAATGAAGATCATCTTCTGCAACAAGTCTACTTCTATATTTAGACTTGATAACCAACAAGCTGGAAAACCCTGTTTCGCAAAGATATGTTGTTGGAAACGGAAGAAGAAGTGCGTACATTAATGTAAACAGTTAAAAATAATAAAGTTACGACAATTAAAATGTTTGACATTATTCTGATTCAATTATATTGAATATATATATATTCAAAATATAGTAAAAAACTAGCAACTACCAATGGAAAAAATGTGTAGAATAACAAGTTTTACACATTAGAGTAGACAAAACCCATAATTCCAATGGTCTTAGGTGACCCCTGGCAAGCCGTCATTCGACCCCCGGCAGGGTCGCGACCCACAGGCTGTTCTAACAGGATGATGACCCTAAGCACAAAGCAAAGGCAACACAAGGCTTGGGGACAACTCTGTGAATGCCCTGTAGTGGACCTGCCAGAGCCAAGAACCCAACTGAATATCTCTGGAGAGCCCTGACAACAGCTGGCAACTGGTGGTCTCCATCCAACCTGGCAGAGCTGGAGAGGATTCTGCAGAGAAGAATGGCAGAAAATCCCCAAATCCAGGTGCGGTAGGCTTGTCGCGTCAAACTAAAGAAGACTCCTGGCTGGAATTGCTGCCAAGGGGGCTTCAAGGAGCTACTGTTTAATATACCTGAATACTTGTGTCAATGTGAGCTTTTAGTTTTATATTTTTAATACATTTCCAAAGATTTCTAAAATTAATTTTTTTGCTTTGTCATTCTTGGGTGTTGCTTGATGAAGAAAGAAATGACTTGAAATGAGTTTGGCATACGGCTACAAAATAGCAAAAGTGAAGGGGTCTGAATACTTTATGAAGGTGCAAGCAAAACATGCCAAGGTGATGGAGGGTGTAAAGTTTGACACAAAGAGCCACCCCAGTGGTGTCACAGTACGTACAGGACAGAATCTGTTTATGGCTGAGCAATCGTCCAGTCAATACTTATACCCCCAGTCCGACACGAATCGCACAGCCAAACGGTGTCGTCGTCGTCTCATAAATTCTTTGCTGTCTGAGGACCCACAACCCTGATCCCTCGGCCCCCTGTAAAGCTGAGGTAGCTTGTTGCTCCCGTATTTCCTCAGACTTATAAGTCAAGGGTCATTTTATAATATGTTTGCATTTTAGCTTCATAATAGCAAATGTACAAAATAAAAGGAAACAAGAAGGCTGCCTGCATACTGCAGTTTTTTTTTAAATGCTGCATCCCAAGACATCAGGCTTTGTCTTTTCAACAGCTTATGAGGGTTTTATAGCTTTTATTGCCGCAGTTCTAAATTGAACATTTCCTTTTATGGCGCATTAACCATATTTTCTTTTCCAGAAGGTGAGATTTGGAAAGGTGGGGGTGGGTTTCAGGGCTTTGGTAGATTGTTGAAATGGATTTTGTTCAGACTGTAATGCCAGTTGCTGTTTTCATTTGGAGATGGATGAACAGAAAGTCCTTCTTGAGCATCTCATCTATTTCACATTTTGCTTTGCTCTCGCTGTTTGCTTCGTTGCCGTTTGGGAGCAGATGTTTCATTAAATGTTTCTTTTTATTTCTTTGCAGGCAGTCCAGTGGAGCAGTTATGAAGAACAGGTGAGCCACATCTGACACATTTCTCTTTTTTGTATTTTTTCAGCATTTCTTAATCTTTATGGCTATAGTTAATATAGTGGCCTTTCAGAATCATTTATTGTGCAGCGTCATTCTGGGTCAATTTAGAGCTTTGCCATTACACAATGCACTGCGGCCCCTCATGCACACTGATGTACTGTATGGCCAGCAGCCATACTGCCTGCGCTTCACAACAGGTAATCTACCAGAAGCTGAACATATTTGGGTCTGGCCAGAACTTGATTTGGAGATCATCTAGGAAAAGCTTGAGTTATTGCTGAAAGAGGTGTTGATGAGGCCCTCAGAGGTCTATGTGTGGATGTCATTGCCCTAATGGAGTGAAGGGGACACTGTGCTTAACAAATGGGACAGACTCTTTTTGATTATAAAGATCCCTGGGCATCTTTTGAAAAAATTCGGGTGTTAGATAGATAGATAGATAGATAGATAGATAGATAGATAGATAGATAGATAGATAGATAGATAGATAGATAGATAGATAGATAGATAGATAGATAGATAGATAGATAGATAGATAGATAGATAGATAGATAGATAGATAGATAGATAGATAGATAGATAGATAGATAGATAGATAGATAGATAGATAGATAGATAGATAGATAAGAGATATTAAATATTAGATAGATAGATAGATAGATAGATAGATAGATAGATAGATAGATAGATAGATAGATAGATAGATAGATAGATAGATAGATAGACGTGAAAGGCACTATATATTAGATAGATAGATAGATAGATAGATAGATAGATAGATAGATAGATAGATAGATAGATAGATAGATAGATAAATAGATAGATACTTTATTAATCCCAGGGAGAAATTCACATACTCCAGCGGCAGCATACTGATAAAGAACAATATTAAATTAAAGAGTGATAACAATGCAGGTATAACAGACAATAACTTTGTATTGTGTTAACGTTTAACCCCCCGGGTGGAATTGAAGAGTCGCATAGTGTGGGGTCTCCTCAGTCTGTCAGTGGAGCAGGATGGTGACAGCAGTCTGTCGCTGAAGCTACTCCTCTGTCTGGAGATGATCCTGTTCAGTGGATGCAGTGGATTCTTCATGATTGACAGGAGTCTGCTTAATGCCCGTCGCTCTGCTACAGATGTTAAACTGTCCAACTTTATTCCCACAATAGAGCCTGCCTTCGTAACAAGTTTGTCCAGATGTGAGATGTCCTTCTTCTTTATGCTGCCTCCTGATTCCTGATTTCTTCGCTAAATTGCCCACTACGGCCTGGTCATTCTGGTCTCCTGATCATCTTCTGCCTCTAACTGCCCAAAAATCTCTCTTTCACCTCTTCACCACGTAATAGCTAATGTGTGGTGAACATACTGATGCAAGAATGGCTGCCATTGCATCGCCCATGTGGATGTTGCACATTAATGGTGGTTGAAGTGGCTCTCCACTCTTTATGTAAAATACTTAATATATAGTGTCTAGAAACTCCATCCATCCTTCCATTTTCCACTGTTTATTTGAAACCAGGTTATGGGGGCAACAGTCTTAGCAGTGAGGCCTATACATCATTTTCCCCAACCACACTTGCCAACTCATATTATACATTCCCAAAGTGCTCTCAGGCCATCTGGGAGATACAGTCCTCCTACTGAGCCCTGGCTCTTCCCTGGGTTCTCCTTCCAACTGGTTTTACCCGTAAAACCTCCACAGGGAGGCGTCCGGAGAGCCTACATATCAGATGCCAGTGCCATCTTAAATGGCTCCTCTCAATGCGAATGGTCAGCGGCTCTACTCCGAGCCTCTCCTGGATGTCTGTGCTTCTCACCCTAATTCTAAGGGAGAGCCCAGCCACCCTGCAGAGGAAGCTCATTTCAGCCGCTTCTACTTGTGATTTCATTCTTTCAGTCATTACCCAAAGCTCATGTCCACAGGTGAACTTCACCTTCTGAATCAGCTCCTTCTTCACCACTGCAGATCGGTATAGCGACCACATAACTGCGCTTGCCATCTCAATCCGTCTGTCAATCTCTACATCCCTTTTGCTCTCACTCATGAATAAGACCGCCAAGGTACTTATACTCCTCCACTTGAGGCAGTAACTTACTTCTCACTCAAAGAGGACAGTCCACCTTTTGCCTACTGAGGACCAGGGCCTCAGGATTGGAGGTGTTGATCCTCATGCCCATCGCTTTATACTTCACAGCTTAATGAAGCCAACAGGACCACGTCATCTGCAAAAAGCAGTGACGAGATTCTAAAGCCACTGAACTAGACCCCCTCACCTCTCTGGCCAATATAAAATCACTATATAAGTACAACTCTCTTTCTAAAATAGCATGGGCCTTCTATTTGCTGTGGGGGTTCCTACATACTGATCTACTGTAGTTCCACAGCTGGCCACTGGTGGCGCTCCTGAGCCTATTAGTTAGTCTCTATTCAGCCCACTCAGCTAGGGTGCCAGTTCAGCACTTATGGAGTTTTAGGCTGGCATCACTCAGTTTAGAGGATGGCTGATTGATACCAATGCAGAACACTGCAGGCTGTCATTTTTCCCCTGGAAAACGTCTTTAGTGACTGCCCCTGTACTTTATTCCACCCCAGGCAGTTCCGGGTACCCCACTAATACCATGTATAAGGACTGCTGCAGATTCAGATTTGTCTGATTTACTTGTGGGATATTTAGACATCTGCATAATTATACGCACATGAATCTCTTTGCTCCCTAAGCCAATTTTCTTCAAAGTATTTATTTTTGCTTTGTCTTTGGTTTGTGCAATTAATTACATCCACAAACTGTAGTCTTTTGTAAAAGCGAGGAAAGTTAACAAGCGAAAGGGCTCATTTGTTTGCTTCAAACTGTGGATTCCTTCAGAAGTAACCCCAAGATTACCACTTAACAATCCATCCATCCATCCATTTTCAAACCCACCAAATTCGGATGAAAGGTCATTGGTCACAATGCAGGAGTCAACAATGGATATGGTGCCAGTCAATCTCAGGGCACACTAGCCCACACATCCATACACACCTTAGGTAATAAGTCTTGGAGCACAGAAATGTAGCAGGATATGGAGAGAATTGGGAGAAAGTACACTGACTGGATTGGGAATGTGTAGGTACTTTTTGATTGAAACTATAAGAGAAACCTGAGGCCTAGATAGATAGATAGATAGATAGATAGATAGATAGATAGATAGATAGATAGATAGATAGATAGATAGATAGATAGATAGATAGATAGATAGATAGATAGATAGATAGATATGAAAGGCACTATATTATAGATAGATAGATAGATATGAAAGGCACTATAAGATAGATAAATAGATAGATATTAAAGGTACTATATGGTAGATAGATAGATATAAAAGGCACTATATTAGAGATAGATAGATAGACAAATGATAAAGATTTGGGAGGATCTGCCCTGTATACTGTAATGTTTGCTGTAATACGTTAGATGTGAATAGACTCATAGGACTGACTCCAACACAAGACTGTTGCAGGGATGAATAGGCGGTTTTATAGTTGAGGGAAAGGAAGAGGCGAACTATCAAGTCGAGGAGGGAGGAAATGATGTCATCAGGGGTGTGTTCTGTAGCTGAAAGGAAGTGGGTTAGATCTTATTTGCTCCTGCAAGGAAGGAGATAAGGCATTAGTGCTGTGGGAGATGGCCGGCTGTTCATCCCGGGCCAATACCCACAGGCCGCTAGATGGAACCCTCCCTGTAGCATGGAAGTGCCCCAAAGACCAGCAGAGAATCCTGGACAATGGAGTTTCTATTCCCAACCCTGCTGGATACCATGGGGCCCACCAGAGGACGCTGCAGGGAGGCTCAAGGACTTGCATGTGCACTATAACCCGGAAGTACGTCTTAGTCACAGCGACAGAGGAAATGACGTGCTTCTGGGATGAAGAAGGAGATTTTATCCAACCCAGAAGTGCTAAGAAGTCACGTGGATAGGAGTTCAAGAGTACTTCCAGGTCATAGACTATAAAAGACTATGAGAAACCCCAGATGAGTGAGCTGAGCTGGGTGGAAGGGTGGCAAAACGTCTGGGAGAGGAGGATTGTGTATTGATTAGTAATTTGATTGTGTTTATGAATATAGTGGAGTGGAGAGTGCTTGGTGCACATAATTTTAATAAAAACAATAATAATTGGACTTTTACCTGGTGTTTGGCGTGGTACCTGAGGGTTCAAGGGAGCGTTAGCACCCCCTATTGTTACAGTGCACATTATTAGCCCTGCATATTGGCACTTCAGAATCAATCAGACCCTGCTGCTGCCTCCCAAGCGCACCTGTGTCACAATGGATAGATAGATAGATAGATAGATAGATAGATAGATAGATAGATAGATAGATAGATAGATAGATAGATAGATAGATGATAGGAAATTTATCCTGTAGGATAGACATTTATGAAAGGCACTACACTGCGGTGGGCTGGCACCCTATCCTTGCGCCCTGTATTGGCTGAGATTGGCTCCAGCAGACCCCTGTGCCCCTTTTTTAGGATATAGCGGGTTGGATAATGGATGGATGGATGGATGGAAAGGCACTACATAAGGCTGATAGATAATCAAACACACTACCTCATGTACAAATACATACGATGATAAATAGTTCTGAAAGGCACTATATTGTAAACAGAGCATTCCCTGTCCTTGTCTCTCACAGGTTCATGTGGTATTTGTGGACCTCTGCCTCTCCTAAACAGATCTTTGAAGGTCTTTGTGTTGATGTCGCCTTCCTTTTATGTTCTCTGGCTAATGGTCATCATGTTTGTCTTTGATTCTGCTTTATGCAGTTCACAGTTGGCAGTACTGGATAGACTGCGGTTCCAATGAATTGCAGGGCACACTCACGCACACCTTGCACTCATACTGTGGTAATTTAGTGTTCATTTAATTCAGCATGTGAATATTTGGAAGGAAAGCTGAAGAATTTATTCAATAAAAATAAATGCTGTGTCAGAATGTGCCGCCCTCCACTTACTACATTTTATTTTCCAGTTAAAAAACTGAAGCAAAGTCTAAAAGCTTGAAAATCGACTTAGAAGAGGCGAATCATTCAATTACATTCCAATCAAAGGTTTCATTAAAGAGACATCTATAAAAGATAATATGCTAATAGAGACATGATGACTTTTAATATAATAACCTTAGTAAAAGAAAAGAGTCGTATAATAAAGGCTTACTTTAAACCTCTTTTATTTTTGCGTGAAACGCTTGCCCACTAAATTTCCGTCCATGTCTTAATTCAGCCTAGGAGAAGAGTTCTACCGAGAAGCCATTGAGCACTGCAGAAGCTACAACACGCGGCTGTGTGCAGAGAGGAGCATGCGGCTGCCATTTCTTGACTCCCAGACTGGCGTGGCGCAGAACAACTGCTACATCTGGATGGAGAAGACCCATCGAGGCCCAGGTAAGCCTGTCCTTTGTAAGATGTGTGAGGGATCTCTGCTAGAACTATGTAGAGGTCTGTACAATTTATAAGTAAAGTTGGATAAACTGTCAGGAAGCCCATATGAAATGACCTTCATTTTCTCTGTTTGTGGTTCAGATGTGGTGATAATCTATTTTTCAAATAACCGAAACACATTAAACCAAAGGATATAATTTATTTATAAGATAATGATAATTGAAGATAGATATATGCATGAGGTGAGACACAAAAGTAACCGGATTGGTAAAAAAAAATATTTATTGATGAATTCCGCCATTCTAAACCTTGTCACCTTCTCCATAGTCCCCAACCCGATCGCTGCACCGCTCCATACATATCTTCCATTGATTGAAACAGTGCTGGAAGTCTTCTTGCTTGAGTGTCTTCAACAGGCTTGACGTTTCTGTCTTCACTTCATCCAATGAAGAAAAATGTGTTCCCTTCAGGTCACTTTTGATTTTCAGGAACAAGGAAGCTAAATCAGGCAAATAGGGAGGATGATCGGGGACAGGAATGCTTATGTCAGTCAAAAACTACTTTATGGAAAAAGCATTGTGCTGGGAGTGTTGTCTTCTCTTGTCTCGCTGTTCATTTTTTTCACCCAACATTGTGTGGCAACTTGTGTAGCGATGTTTTCCCAATACTAACTGGGCTATTCACAGGATACACCTAGTCGCTCGGCGATTTGAGAGGGAGTGTAGGAGGGGGATATAGTTCTATGATTCACGTCCAGCTGACCTCCAGTTTTCCAGGAAAGCCCCAAGCCCAGTAGGTTTATTTTTGTGTCACAATAGTGAAAGAACCAGCCTCGACACACACAAAAAGGTTTGGGGTAGCCATCCGTATATTGTCCCTGGCTGCAAAAGGGTATGAAAATTGGCACTGATGTGCATAGGTTGGAGTTCCAGACTGAACTGAGGTCCATGGAATTTAACTAGTCTTTTAATGCAGGGAATCAGAAGTGATATCATTAAGATCCAGGACCGGAAGTAACGTCATCCTTGGGACCTGAACTGGAAGGGGTGTTCTTGGGGCTGGAAATGGAGGTGATGGCTTTGCCCCCCTTACTCGCTTCACTCGCCCACCCCCCACTCCACACGGGGGTGCACTTCACAATCGCCACTTCACATTTCTGCCGCTCGCGTTGAGGAGACGTGGATGAATCAGCTGCTGGCTTGCAGCTGCTGCTACTGTGCTGCCTGTTCTGCATTTCGTGTGACCCTTCAAATGTCTAAAAGCCTGCACAGCAGCTGTCCTTTTGTCTCAATGCCTTGTCTCTCTTCTCCCCCAGACATCCTCAAACACTATTTGATCTCGTTTCGCTGTTCCGTTATTTCACCAAGTAATATTGTCAGTATGTTTGCGCTAATGAGATCTTTACTCTCATGTTTTTGAGACTTTTGAATTTTCCTACTTACCTTATCTCTAACCTGCTCTGCATGTGTATCACGGGATTTGTTTCGAAAGGTTGTAAGTATAACGTGACTTGTCCGTCTCGTGAAAAGTGTGAAAATGTCTTTCTGTCTCTCTTTCAAAGATCACATCTCGTCAAAGGAAAAAAGTCTTGTATCGTCGTAAGATTTTTTATTATATATATATATATAAATATAAATATAAAAGAAAGTGCGAAGCGCCTTAATATTAGTTTGCCGTGGTGTAGAAAAGAGATCCCGTGTTTGCAGTTGTCTGGGCTATAGCTCAGGGGGAGGAGGAAAAAAATGAAAAGTGCTCACTTTGACTTAAGGCAGAAGCGCAGTCAGCATCTTAAAATCTTGCACAGCTATGCACGCGTGTCGGCTGCTCGAGTTTTGCAGGGCAGGAGACGCCAATTTGATCAAAGTCTCCGCGCTCTTTGGAGGTTACCGTGTCATTCATATATATGGCTGATGCGATCTTTACGCAGTGGTGTGCTCGGCTGATAAGATCACTTCAAAACAGGCCCACTAAATCAACAAGCTAATTAAAAGGGCAGCTTCAGGAGGGGACGCACTTTGGATCCCCTGGAGACCGTAGCTAATACAAAGAGTTAAAACAAAACTGAGTGCCATTATGAACAATGCTGCACATCCTCTCTCTGACTCACCAACACTGACGACTTTCAAAAATAAATTACTCAGCAGAAGTGTCTCAAGAAATGCAACTGGGGCTCCTTTATACCAACAGCCGTACATCTGTACAGTGCCTCACTAGGACTGAGACTGACAAGAAATAACCTTTCATTCTTTTCATAAACGTGTCAATTAATATTCCATACATTTGTCTTTTTCAATATGCACTATTATGATAACTGTGTTATCAATTGTATGAAAAAAAAACTAAATGGCTTGCAGAATACCAGCCTTAATTACTAATAAATAAAACAAAAATGCTGCATTATTTGCACAAATCTGACACATAACAAAACAATTGGCAAGATCAATGCTTGTACCATTGTATTCAATTAAAAATATAATCTCTATATTTATAAAATCCAACATCTGTCTCTCAGTCAGTATGCCTGTCTGCTTTTCGTGAGAGAACTACTTAACGGATTTAGATCGGGTTTTTTCAATAATTTGCTAGAACATTCCGGTTGATTTTGCAACTTCTCTCATCATGCTAAGAATCATAATTCACTTGCAGGAGCGATTTATTTGTGCAAATCCGAAACAGAGGCTGCAGTATGAGGGGAGGGGGAAGCGTGACGTCAGGAGTGGGGAGCCGGGCAGGGCCCTCGTCACTCACACGCCAGCCTCCGTTCGAATCTCTCTACCTCTGGCCACGTTTTGGAGCGGACCTTGCTTCTACTTAGCTAGCGATATCTCTGGATGTTTATTGATTTTTAAAGCCTGTCTTGTATGCGGGCAGAGCTGCGGGGGACGGCTTGTTAATTATATAATTGTCATGAATACACAAACAGCACGTTTCAGACAGAACAAGTTGACAATACAATCTATCTATCTATCTATCTATCTATCTATCTATCTATCTATCTATCTATCTATCTATCTATCTATCTATCTATCTACAGTGGGATGCAAAAGTTTGGGCAACCTTGTTAATAGTCATTATTTTCCTGTATAAATCGTTGGTTGTTACGATAAAAAATGTCAGTTAAATATATCATATAGGAGACACACACAGTGATATTTGAGAAGTGAAATGAAGTTTATTGGATTTACAGAAAGTGTGTAATAATTGTTCAAACAAAATCAGGCAGGTGCATAAATTTGGGCACCACAAAAAAGAAATGAAATCAATATTTAGTAGATCCGCCTTTTGCAGAAATTACAGCCTCTAAACGCTTCCTGTAGGTTCCAATGAGAGTCTGGATTGTGGTTGAAGGTATTTTGGACCATTCCTCTTTACAAAACATCTCTAGTTCATTCAGGTTTGATGGCTTCCGAGCATGGACAGCTCTCTTTAACTCACACCACAGATTTTCAATTATATTCAGGTCTGGGGACTGAGATGGCCATTCAGAACGTTGTACTTGTTCCTCTGCATGAATGCCTTAGTGGATTTTGAGCAGTGTTTGGTCGTTGTCTTGTTGAAAGATCCAGCCCGGCAGCTTCAGCTTTGTCACTGATTCCTGGACATTGGTCTCCAGAATCTGCTGATACTGAGTGGAATCCATGCGTCCCTCAACTTTGACAAGATTCCCAGTCCCTGCACTGGCCACACAGCCCACAGCATGATGGAACCACCACCATATTTTACTGTAGGTAGCAGGTGTTTTTCTTGGAATGCTGTGTTCTTTTTCCTCCATGCATAACGCCCTTGTTATGCCCAAATAACTCAATTTTAGTTTCATCAGTCCACAGCACCTTATTCCAAAATGAAGCTGGCTTGTCCAAATGTGCTTGAGCATACCTCAAGCGGCTCTGTTTGTGCTTCCTCTGCATCACTCTACGCATACAGCATCTCCTTGTGTAAAGTGCGCGAATGGTTGAGCGATGCACAGTGACTCCATCTGCTGCAAGATGATGTTGTAGGTCTTTGGTGCTGGTCTGTGGGTTGACTCTGACTGTTCTCACCATTCGTCACTTCTGTCTATCTGAAATCTTTCTTGGTCTGCCACTTCGAGCCTTAACTTGAACTGAGCCTGTGGTCTTCCATTTCCTCAATATGTTCCTAACTGTGGAAACAGACAGCTTCAATCTCTGGGACAGCTTTCTGTATCCATCCTCTAAACCATGATGGTGAACAATCTTTGTCTTCAGGTCATTTGAGAGTTGTTTTGTGACCCCCATGTTGCTACTCTTCAGAGAAAATTAAAGGAGGAGGAAAACTTACAATTGACCCCTTAAATACTCTTTCTCATTATAGGATTCACCTGTGTATGTAGGTCAGGGGTCACTGAGCTTACCAAGCCAATTTGAGTTCCAATAATTAGTTCTAAAAGTTTTGGAATCAATAAAATGACAACGGTGCCCAAATTTATGCACCTGCCTGATTTTGTTTGAACAATTATTGCACACTTTCTGTAAATCCAATAAACTTCATTTCACTTCTCAAATATCACTGTGTGTGTCTCCTATATGATATATTTAACTGACATTTTTATCGTAACAACCAACGATTTATACAGGAAAATAATGACTATTAACAAGGTTGCCCAAACTTTTGCATCCCACTGTATCTATCTATCTATCTATCTATCTATCTATCTATCTATCTATCTATCTATCTATCTAGTCCTCACTCCCTCATAGACATCCTGGACAATTCTCACACACTTCTCTCATGGACCTCCAGACCTCTTGACATGGAACTCTATCATAATATCTTTGTTATAAAGAAGATTAATTCATCTGCTAAACATAATTACAAATTGAAAACGGAATTGCCATCTATCTATCTATCTATCTATCTATCTATCTATCTATCTATCTATCTATCTATCTATCTATCTATCTATCTATCTATCTATCTATCTATCTATCTATCTATCTATTATTTAATATCTATCTATCTATCTATCTATCTATCTATCTATCTATCTATCTATCTATCTATCTATCTAAATTGGCCCAGTATGTGCATTGGTGGGCTCTTTGATGGACTGCCACTCTTTCCAGGGTTGCCTATTATTTCTACATTTACTTTTAGTCTTCTATTCAGTTGTCAGCAGGGGCCTTTTCTAAATCGCTTACATTATTTAGATGTCTATGTTCTTCTGGTAGGGACATTTTCAGTCAGCCAGTCAATGGGATTATGGAAGTTATTTGTTCTCATTCAGACGTGTACTGGCACCCAATCCAGAGTTGCTTACAGCTATGCACCAAGTGTTGGCGTTGTAGGCAGTGGCCCTCAGGACTGTGAGGATTTTATGTTCAATGACATTTAATTACAAGTTATACCATGCTGATCTACACTGAGTGTCCACCCTATTTACCAATACCAGTAAGGCATAAGGGGTAGACAGGCCTCAGAATAATTGAAAACCAGGCCAGGAGCTCACTGATCACTTGAGTCACATGATTTATCTCGAGTTGAATTTGAGTCTTAACTTCAGTGATTGTGATTGGCTTAACGATATTTAAAAACCGTGACTTGACTTGACTCAGTCCTGCTTAATGATGACTTACAACTTGACTTGGACTTGAGAGAAATATCTCACAAAGTCTCACACTATATTTCCACTGTTATTATTTTCTTTACTTTAGTTTACATTCTGTTAGTATGTTCTTCACACTCCATACTGACGTAAGTCAAGGCCAAAGCACTGGAGAGATTATCAATTTTAGCTGTTGTCAATTTACTGCAGACTCTACTGCAAAGAAAGCAATGGCTGTCTGCAAGATCAGTGGGTCAAAAAAAATCACCAACATGACAACATCGTTAAACTTTATTTGTCATTTCAAAATTCATCAGGACAGTTACGCTTACTAGAGAAGTTCCCAAATGCATTCATTGATGTGTTATTGTACCACTTCAGCCTGTCTCCTCGTCTCCATGTCAGCTACTCAAATACTTTGCAGAGAACAGTGCTACCCTATTTCTCTGGGTTGTGTCAGAATGCAGAACTTTCATTTTGGCTAATTTCATAAAATAAAACATAAATCCCTTGTCAGACAGAAATGGCATTATGTGATGCAGTCAGTCAGTCATTATCCAACCCGCTATATCCTAACTACTGGGTCACGGGGGTCTCCAACCATCCATTATCCATCCATCCATCCATTGTCTAACCTGCTGAATCCGAACACAGGGTCACGGGGGTCTGCTGGAGCCAACCCAGGGCACAAGGCAGGAACCAATCCTGGGCAGGGTGCCAACCCACCGCAGGACACACACAAACACACCAAGCACACACTAGGGCCAATTTAGAATCGCCAATCCACCTAACCTGCATGTCTTTGGACTGTGGGAGGAAACCCACGCAGACACGGGGAGAACATGCAAACTCCACGCAGGGAGGACCCGGGAAGCGAACCCGGGTCTCCTAACTGCGAGGCAGCAGCCCTACCACTGCGCCACCGTGCCGCCCTCCATCCATTATCCAACCTGCTATATCCTAACTACTGGGTCACGGGGGTCTCCATCCATCCATTATCCAACCCGGTATATCCTAACTACAGGGTCACGGGGGTCTTCATCCACAACAACAACATTTATTTATATAGCACATTTTCATGCAAAAAGTAGCTCAAAGTGCTTTACATAATGAAGAATAGAAAAATAAAAGACACAATAAGAAAACAAAATAAATCAACATTAGTTAACATAGAAAAGGAGTAAGGACCGATGGCCAGGTTGGACAGAAAAAAAACTTCAGACGGCTGGAGAAAAAAAATGAAATCTACAGGGGTTCCAGGCCACGGGACCACCCAGTCCCCTCTGGGCATTCTACCACACATAAATGAAACAGTCCTCTTTGTAGTTATGGTTCTCACGGAGTCACTTGATGTTGATGGTCATACAGACTTCTGGCTTTTAATCCATCCATCCATTATCCAACCCGCTATATCCTAACTACAGGGTCAGGGGGGTCTCCTGGAGTCAATCCCAGCCAACACAGGGCGCAAGGCAGGAAGCAAACCCCGGGCAGGGCGCCAGCCCCCCACAAGGCACACACACACACTCCAAGCACACACTAGGGACAATTTAGCCAATGCACCTAACCTGCATGTCCTTGGACTGTGGGAGGAAACCCACGCAGACACGGGGAGAACATGCAAACTTCACGCAGGGAAGAGCCAGGAAGCGAACCCAGATCTCCTTACTGCTAGGCAGCAGTGCTACCCACTGCGCCACCATGCCGCCCTCCTATGTGATGCATTGAAATGAAGTGAGGAAACCCTTTTTTACTCCATTTATCTTTATTCATTTATTATTTTATCTATTTATTTGTCTTTACTAGCATAAAGTCTTACATTGCTGGCCTAGCTCTCTTTCTCAGGGGTGGGGGTTGATTTGTTTCGAACCTTTTATGTTTTTTTTTTGTAAAACTTGAGTTATGTGTATGAAATGTTATTTGATTTTAATAAATTCAATAAAATGTAAAAAAAAAAAAATGAAATGAAAAAGTGAAACGTCACAAGTTCTGAAAACTCTGATGGAACGTGAATGCTGCGTATGGCAAGACTGGCAATGACCACAGCGACCATAAACAATATGGCCACAGCTGTGCACAAATACACAAAACCTCCACAATCATGAGAATAAACTAAAATGCATAATAGCAATGCAAACACAAAAAATGACAATGATAATACTTAATAATTAAATGCAAAATGGAAGGAAAATTGAAAACTACATACAAAACTGGCTGTCAGTTTTATCTTCACTCTCCTGCCCACTTACATCTCCAGTAGGTTCAGAGAGCATCCCATAAACTGAGCGTGCCTTCTTAATTAATCTTTTCGTTTGGTGGGCCTCTCTTGACGTGATGTTACCAGTCCAGCACACCACTTTGGTCATCACAGATTAGTAGAGCATGTGAAGGATGTCACCTAAGAAAAGGAATCTGCTCTGCTGTTTCTTATATAGTTCTTCTGTGTTGTGAGACCCATCCATGCTTGATATTGAAGTGGACCCTTCACATCCCTCACTGAATAGTTCAGTGTATAGGCGCTCCTTGGTTTTGGTGATGTTGAGTTGCAGACAACTGACTCGTCTCCTTTGTCTCATCCCCCTTATCAACACTCTGAGAAGTTCTGCCAGTGGCCTGACCTGCTGTTGTATTTGTAGTCAGAGGTGTGCAGAGTGAAGAGAACAGGAGACAGGTCTGTACGTGGTGGTGCTCCAGTGCTGCTCACCCAGTCTCACAAACTGCAGTCTGCCTGGCAGATAGTCCATTATCCGGGATACCACACGCTCATCCACAGGCATATCTCTGAGTTTACCTCTTAAAAGGGATGGCTGGATGGTCCTGAAGGCACGGGAGACATCAAAAAAACACAGTGCTGCCAGCTTTCTCCAAGTGAGAACAAGCCTTGTGGAGCAGACAGTTGATTGCATCCTCCACACTGATCAAGAAATAAGTGAAAGAGGAAAGGAGCTCCCAGAGCATGGCACAGCAAGTCATTGTGCCTACACATACTCAGTGTTTACTTGTGTGTGCTAAAAACAACCTCACAGCCACATTGTCTGCATATTACAGGTCAAATTCCGTTATAACGAATGTCTTTATAACGAAATTTTCATGTATTTTTATGGTCCCGACAGTTTCCCATATGATGCAAGTCTATAGAAATCTCGTTACTATGAAGTACATTCAGCAGATACTTTCATTACAATGAAGTTCCCAAAAGACCTTGAAATGCCTGAATGAATCATCCGCAGAGCAGCTAGTTCGGTGGCCGCAGCTCAGTTGTGCACAACGATCCCCAAACAGAAACATTGTAATTTTTTTTTCTTTCTTCAAACTTTCCTCATACTGTTTTTTTTGCCCTTTTTGTTTCCTGCAGTTTTCAGCGACGCCTATTGCTTATTGTTTGTCAACATTTAGAAAAACATCCATTGGAATTGAACTCATTGTCACCCTCCTATAGAAACGGCAGACACGAAAAAATGATAACAGTTCATATTACAAAAAAAAACATTTACATTTTTGCAGCTCTCGATTGCGGCAAAAAAAAAAATTCGATAATTTCAGCCATTGACGCTGTCAACTTTCTTGAAAGACTGAGCAAAAAAAGAAAAAAAATCCTTGGGTTGCAAACGTATGTGAACTGCTGCATTTGAGGACGTCGAAAAAGCAGTTTTAATGTGGTTCAGTGATGCTGTTTAAGAAACTAATGCGGCACTCATTCAAGAAAACGTGAGGTTTGTAAACTCTCTTGGGACCTCCTCTAACTGGACGACACACCAAAGAGCGTTGCAAAGTCCGATCTCCGCATCTATGGAGGACTGTTTATCTGTTGTCGGGGCAACAGCTGGCTCAAAGATATTCTGCGTCTCTCCGCCAAAGCAAACAGAAAAGATATCGGGTGATGGGTGATGCAGCCTGACTGCTGTGTCTGTGTATGGAAGAGTGGCAGATCACGCTACAATAAATAAGTGTGCCGTTCCTGTTTCAAGTGAATAAAGTTGGTTTTCTTAAAGTACTGAGACTAAGCCTCATGTTTTGGGGTGCAAGACAGGGACTTATAGCGCGACCCCGATCTTTTATGATTTGCTTCTGTGTCACTTCACTGCAGCACTATGAGCCTATTTTTGCACTGCCCCGGCAACGGACAGACAATCTTCCACAGACGCTGCAATCACATTTCGGGAAAGTGTATTATTGCAAGGAAATGCTGAGAAAAATTCTCATCAGCATAACTTGTAGGCAGGAGGAGATTAAAATTACGACAAAAGAAGCTATTGAAATGATTGCAAACGCCTGGGCGCAAGTTACAGAAAGCACTATAGTAACAAATACAGAATCTCATTATCGTTATAATGAAATATTTTTTAGGTCCCTGGGAGTTCGTTATAATGGAATTTGACCTGTAATAAATTTCACAACTTCTCTAACATTATGACTTGATCAGCAACTTTCACAATGGTCTACTATTTTCATGGTTAACCCTGTTGAAGGCAACCGTCTTAGCTTCAGACTTCAAGGGAGATTTTTAATTCTCCAAGGCACACTTCCTTCAAAAACTTTATCTTTAAGAAGCCCCATTAGTCAGATACCAGCTACAACCAACACTCAACATCATTTGCTGTTTTTGACAAGCCTCCTCCTTCTTCTTCTTCTTCGTCTTCTTCAATGTTTTATAGGTTTCAGGGTGATATTTATGGCCGGATGCCTTTCCTGATGCCAACCTTCTCCACTTATCCATTCTTGGGACTGGCTCTGAAAGAAGCTGGGTTATTGACCATCCTATTTAAGCAAATATTTTTAAGCTTCATTATATTGTAAAATGCTAGTAAAAAATAAGGATTTTATGTCCATTACTAATATGAATGTATCTGCATTCTACTCTTACTTTGAGATAGAACTCATGCCATGTAACATGTTTTATGTCACTTTTGTTCATGTTTGATTTCTTGGATTTGGGCCGTTTATGTTAACGTTACTTTTATTGATTATGTCCGTCATTCCTTGTTCTTGATTTTGTTTACTGTGTATACGTAAGCTGCCTGAGTTCGGTTCCTTGTGTTTTGTGGGTGGTCCCCCAAAAGGCGGGGCCACCTGACAATCACCTCCAGAAACTGCTCTCTGCCCTAGAAATCCAGAGGGTCTCCCACAGTCCCTTGTGGTTCATTTGGAACGTACCCTGGGACTGGTGAAATGATTTTTTGTTCATTTGATTTTATTGGATTTCTAGATTGTTGACCTTCTGCTGTGTACTTGGACGATTCTTTGCACAGTATATGTGTGTTGGGACCTGTTTGCTTTGGATTGCCTAAGGTGGTACAGAAAACTCCTTTTTTGTCTTTTGTGATTCTGAAGAGTGTCTGTTACAAGCAGTTTTGTGAAGAATAAATCTTTTTATCTATAAAGACTCTATGTTTGCCCTATTACTTGTTGGGGTTTAAGGGTGATATCCCCTCTAGTGGGCATTTTTGGAAATGTTTTTGGGACAACATGCTTTGGAATTTCTAGTTCATGACAACTCATTGCAACAAACATTTGAGATTTGTCTCTTTAATGAAGTTGATTGTAATGAACTCTTGACTTAAATGCATGAATTCTATGTTATGTATCCATATTCTAACTTGTTTTTACTTTTTGCATGGATCTCAGGACTGGCTCCAGGACAGATCTACACTTACCCTGCCCGCTGCTGGCGTAAGAAAAGGCGGTTAAACATCCTTGAAGACCCTCGGCTGCGGCCCTGTGAGTTTAAAATTGGTGAGTGCTAATTGTTAAGAAATGGCGGTTGGCCCAGTGTCTTGGGTTCATATTCTGAGTTTGGCCATTGCCTCTGTGGAGGATTCACATTCTTCCTGTGGCTGTGTGGGTTTTCTTCCCACAATCCTCAGTGGATCATGTGTGTCTGTGTTTTAGGTTAAATGGCAATTCTAAGTAGACCCATCGTGAACGAGTCCTTCCAAGAATGAGTGCACAATGCATGGATGATTGCTAGCTGATGTTGCCAGGGTTCTCAGACTCTGGTACTGGAGGGCCGCAGTGGCCACAGGTTTTCATTCTAAACCCTTTTCTTGATAAGTGACCTGATTTTGTTGCTAATTAACTTCTTTTGAATTAATTTTAATTGACTTGTTTTTTAAGATTCGTTCCCCTGAATTTCTTCATCATTCCTCTGATTTGCTTCATTTCTTTCCTTAAGCGGCACCCAAACAGAAATGAAATGTGAAGTGAGGAAGCCGACAGAAGACCAGCCTCACATTGTCAGGGCCTCAGACTCCAACCAGTTGCTTAATTAGGTGCTGAGTCTTGTTGTTAATTTAAACTCGTTCTTTAATTCCATGGCTTGTTGCTGCTCTCATTGTGCAATAGCAGACATTTCTGAAATTGTGGAGTTTCTCTTTTCCAAGAGCTCTGGTAAAATGTTTAGTGCACCTGAGCAGATGAGAATTCCTGAGACCTTCATCTTTCTTTATTTTCAGACCAGTAACTGTGCACTGCATGATAACGTGCAGTGAACACACTTGACTTGACATTCCTAGTCTTCCTCCTCTTTCTCTGTACGTTTAGCATTCGTTTGCTCAGAGGTTGATGCACTTTCTGTTTCCTGAGCAGCTCTCCTTTTCTCCACCCTAGCGGCCCTCTTCTTCTCTTCTTCTGTCGTCATCCTCTTGCATTAAAACTGATGAAGTCAGTGTTTGTGTTGCATTTTCGTTAATTTTTCACTTAAGCTGGCACTTAAGTCTTCAATCTGCCCCAAGAATGATTTAAGATATAAAGAGGTAGGGAAAGTGATGGCGAAGGTGGTAGGGATGAGAACGGCGCCCATACACATGTGCCACATGGCCAATGCAGGCTGTCATGTCTGGAAAAACACGGCTCCTCCCAGAAAAGCTCCCAGTTGTCCACAAAACCAATTTTTTGCCTCTTGCAGGAGGCTCTCATCCAGATATCCAAGGCCAACAGGCTGTATTATTCATTTGATCATCTGAGTATCTGAGCTGTAATCCAGAAATTCATTTGCTGCGTATCTATCTATCTATCTATCTATCTATCATATAGTGCCTTTCACATCTATCTATCTATCTATTATATAGTAATTTTCACATCTATCTATCTATCTATCTATTATATAGTGCATTTCATTTCTATCTATCTGTCATATAGTGTCTTTCCTCCTTATCTATCTATCTATCTATTATATAGTGCCTTTCAAATCTATCTATCTATCTATTATAAAGTGCCTTTCATATCTATCTATCTATCTATCTATCTATCTATCTATCTATCTATCTATCTATCTATCTATCTATTATATAGTGCATTTCATTTCTATCTATCTGTCATATAGTGTCTTTCCTCCTTATCTGTCTATCTATCTATCTATCATGCACTTTCTGCTTATTTTTTCCCACCTACCAAAACATCTGGAGGCTCCATGTCTTTAAATTTCCTTTGCATTTTCAGTAATTTCAACTGATTACTCCCCTAACATCCCATAAGCAACGAGAGCCGTTACTATCTCTGTCTATCCTGCAGTATTCTTTATTAGTTCACATGCCTGACTTGCTCCTGCACAATTATTTGCTTGGGAGTTTATAGTTATCACTCAGATTCATAAACACATCAATTAATATTCCATACATTTGTCTTTTTCAATATGCACTATTATGATAACTGTGTTATCAATTGCATGAAAAACAAAACAAAATGGCTTGTAGAATGCCAGCTTTAATTACTAATAAATAAAAAAATGCTGCATTATTTGCACAAATGTGATGCATAATAAAACAATTGACAAGAGCAATGCTTTTACAATAGTATTCAATTAAAAATCGTATAGTGTCTTTCATATCTATCTATCTATCTATCTATTATATAGTAATTTTCACATCTATCTATCTATCTATCTATCTATGTGTAGATCAGAAGAAGAGCTGATAAAAGGAACAGTAAACTGGTGAACAGGAGTGAGCTGGACGGGGTCAGGATGTGTTTTGTAGCGGGGGGTCAATTGTAGGGTCCATAAAGGGCAGTTAGAATTATTTGATTTGATGTTGTGAGTGATTTGCACTGGAGGGCACAGTGATGGATAGCTTGGAGCAGACATCACTTTTTCCCCCTCATTTCACCTGTGCTAATGTTCTAAAGCAAGGCAGCTTTAATAATGTATCACATTACATAATAACCCGCCTAGCGCATTTGTTGCTGTGTTGATGCAGTAGAGCCCATATTTGTTTAAATAATTGATGTTTTTTTTTTTTTTAAGGAATGTACTGCTTTCTTGAGTTTCAACTGCAGGAAGTGAGGTGGTGCTAGTGCTAGTTTAGGAGTGCGGGGGCCATTTACTTTGAAGGAGAGTTATTCTGCTCGTCTTTTAGGCAGTCCTGTCTTATCTACCCATCGCTCATCAGGCTGTCCCTTATCCTGTACTTGCAGACTGTGAAACGGTTCTGAAGAAGGAGAACGCTCTCCCGGAGGGGCCTGTATTGGAATCTCTGCTCAGTTCCGAGTCCCTGGAGAAAAAGGTGGAGATGAAAGATGAAGAGAGTATGAGTGAATGCCAGGTGAGTGCAGCACTGACCTGCTTGGTGATAAGTGGGTCCTCTCTTGTTGAATCAGTGTTCTTATTCAGGTCATATGTACTGTATATAATAACATTTCATACCAGCACTGTAGACAGTTAGAAATGACTGACTTCTTTTATGGACTACTTATACAATCCCACATAAACAAAACAAATAAAGATGGGTCATATCTGACAGTTCATTCTCCGTGTATCCAACTCCTGTCCTGTCCTCTCCTCAGAGTGTCCTGACCTGGCAAGGCTGAAACTCCCCTTGAAGGAGCAGCGGTCCAGCACCCAGACTTGCCTAGGGAGTGGGCACCACAAGATTGTGTGACAGAAAGGCTTTAGGGCAGGAATCTGATCATCTTAAAATGAGGCACATTGCCAACGGTGGACGCAAATTCCACCGCATGGCCCTTAGTAACTCCCATAACCTGAAAAATGTTCAACTGAACAAACAGAGAAGCACTGATTATTTCATATGTCATGTCACAGAGACCTCCTTTACAATTAGAAGAGAATCCAGCTAATAAACACAGGTACATGTTCATCCTGCATAGCATTGCTGCCTGCCACACATTTACACCAGTGCCATATCTCCAGTCCGTAGCCACCCTTTTCAGATGTTTTGCCTTTATAATCCCGGAACATCTCATGGGTAGTGGGGCAGTGATCAGAGACGTCTCCCTGCCAGTCCTTGCAACTGGACATAGATGTTGTTGTTGTCTCATACCACTCTCGTCACCCTGTTTAGTACCCCAGCCTTGAAATATAAACTGGCTTTCTCTGCTTCTTCCACCATTTTCTTTAGTGCCTTCCTCAGTTTGCCTCCTAACAGTCCAATATTCCTAAGAAAACTTCTAGTCGAAAGGCCCACAAAGCCCTGGCAGCCAACTTCCACCGGGTAGGTTGATGCCTTCCAGCTGCTCTCCCTGTACCGGATCACCAGATCCACACATCTCACCTTCTTCTTCTCCTCATAGACTGGCTCCATGTTTTCTTTCCAGGGGACTGTTATTTCCACAAACCCAACCTCCTTTTGTTACACCGATCAGAAGACAATGCCGGGTCTCAAAACTATTGTTCCAGTCTCAATTGTTGCCTTACACTGTGTGCAAAATTATTAGGCAAGTGATTATTTTGACCATATTATCATTTTTATGCATATATTCCAGCTCCAAGCTGTATTAACTTGAATGCTTATTGGATTTAAGCACGTCAGGTGATGTGTATTTGTGTAATGAGGGAGGATGTGGCCTAAGGAGATCAACACCCTATATCAAGGTGTGCAGAATTATTAGGCAGCTAGTTTTCCTCGGGCAAAATGGGCCAAAAAAGAGATTTAACTGACTCTGAAAAGTCAAAAATTGTAAAAAGTCTTTCAGAGGGATGCAGCACTCTTTTAGATAGATAGATAGATAGATAGATAGATAGATAGATAGATAGATAGATAGATAGATAGATAGATAGATAGATAGATATGAAAGGCACTATATGATAGATAGATAGATAGATAGATAGATAGATAGATAGATAGATAGATAGATAGATAGATAGATATGAAAGGCAGTATATAATAGATAGATAGATAGATAGATAGATAGATAGATAGATAGATAGATAGATAGATAGATAGATAGATAGATATGAAAGGCAGTATATAATAGATAGATAGATAGATAGATAGATAGATAGATATGAAAGGCAGTATATAATAGATAGATAGATAGATAGATAGATAGATAGATAGATAGATAGATATGAAAGGCAGTATATAATAGATAGATAGATAGATAGATAGATAGATAGATAGATAGATAGATAGATAGATACTTTATTAATCCCAATGGGAAATTCACATAATCCAGCTGCAGTATACTGATACAAAAAAAAACCCAAAACAATATTAAATTAAATAATAATAATAATAATTCCCCTTGGGATTAATAAAGTATCTATCTATCTATCTATCTATCTATCTATCTATCTATCTATCTATCTATCTATCTATCTATCTATCTATCTATCTATCTATCTATCTAATGCATGTAAAAGCAGACAATAACTTTGTATAATGTTAGCATTTACCCCCCCGGGTGGAATTGAAGGGTCACATAGTGTTGGGGAGGAACGATCTCCTCAGTCTGTCAGTGGAGCAGGACGGTGACAGCAGTCTGTCGCTGAAGCTGCTCCTCTTTCTGGAGATGATTCTGTTCAGTGGATGCAGTGGATTCTTCATGATTGACAGGAGTTTGCTCTGTGCTCGTCGCTCTGCCACAGATGTTAAACTGTCCAGCTCTGTGACTACAATAGAGCCTGCTTTCCTCACCAGTTTTTCCAGGTGTGAGGCGTCCTCCTTCTTTATGCTGCCTCCCCAGCACACCACCACGTAGAAGAGGGCGCTCGCCACAACCGTCTGGTAGAACATCTGCAGCATCTTATTGCAGATGTTGAAGGACGCCAACCTTCTAAGAAAGTATAGTCAGCTCTGACCTTTCTTACACATCTTTTTGCTAAGATATTGTGGCGTGATCACAGAGCCATCAAACGTTTTGTTACAAATCATCAACAGAGTCACAAGAAACTTGTCGAGAAAAAAAGACCCAAATTAACTGTCAAAAATTTAAGAAGGTTCAAACGTGAAGCTACCAGGAACTCGTTATCCTCCAGTGCTGTCATATTCCAGAAGTGCAACCTATGTGGAGTGCCCAGATGTTCAATGCTCAGAGGCATGGCCAAGGTAAGGAGGGCTGAAACCCGACCACCCCTGAACAAGACATATAAGTTGAAACGTCAAGACTGGGCCATGAAATATCTGAAGGTTTTATGGACTGATGAGATGAGAGTGACTCTTGACAGAGCAGATGGATGGGCCCATGGCTGGTTCAGTAATGGGCACAGAGCTCCACTTCGACTCAGACACCAGCAAGGTGGAGGTGAGGTACTGGTATGAGCTGGTATTATAAAAGATGAGCTAGTTGGTCCTTTTTGGGTTGAAGATGGATTCAAAATCAACTCCCAAACTTACTGCCATTTTTTAGAAGACACTTTCTTCAAACTGTGGTACAGGAAAAAGTCTGCATCTTTCAAGAAGACCATGCTTTTTATGCAGGACGATGCTCCATCACATGCATTGAAGTACTCCACTGCGTGGCTAGCCAGTAAAGGCCTTAAAGTTCAAAGAATAATGACATGGGTCCCTTCCTCACCTGACCTAAACTCTATTGAGAACTTGTGGGCCCTTCTTAAATGGGAGATTTAACTCTTTTAGGGCTGATGTTGACTTTTGTCAAAATTCAGGGGTAGAGGATGGTAATCAGCTGTAAATTGCGACAAAACTCGCCCTTACTTTTTAGTTTGAATGTCTTTGCTTGAAGGAAAGTTATGTAGCTTTGTTGATTTGATCTCGATTCCCTGGGCGTGCATGTGAAGTGAAGAGCAAACATCTGGAGATACTAAAGCATGTGTGCAAAGCAAAATACTCCATGGACGTTTTATGCATTATCGCTGAATCGCACTCTGAGTTTGATGCAAGTGATCTGGACATATACTGTATATCGAAAATGAAAGTGAGGTGCCAGCATCAGCCTATTGGTCCCCAGCTGATCGTGGTGCTGAACACGTCGATGATACGCGTACAGCAGCGCTCGCCTAGGAGGACCACCACTTGTGATGACGAGAGGTACAAACCGGATTGCATCACACTGCGACTGCCACCGTCGCCCACCTGTTGTGTGAGGACAGAGAGGTAGCCGGCACGCCATGCATTCCTGCTGGCCATTAAGCTGCCCCTGTGCAGCCACTGACGCAAGAGATGCCGAACAGGCGCCAACAGCAGCCACAGCACGTAGCAACAGACGTTTTATGTTGATTTATGTGTGAAACCCGTGCATTGTGTGCTTTTCAAAAAACTTAGTTTTTTGGAAAAAATATTCAGCCCTCAAAAAGTTAAGGTGAATGGAAAACAGTACAGTAATCCCTCCTCGATCGCGGGGGTTCCGTTCCAGACCCCCGCGATAGGTGAAAATCCGCGAAGTAGAAACCATATGTTTGTATGGTTATTTTTATATATTTTAAGCCCTTTTAAACTCTCCCACACTGTTTATAAATATTCCCTGCACAGTTATACAGCATAATCCCTTTGTATTCTCTTAGATATTAGGTAAGATTCATTGAAATTATGTATGTACACACACTGTTTATATACAGTAAAACGTAAATATTATTTTAAAGATAGCGAGTGGATCCGATATCACATATGTTACAGCCATTACGATAGACAGGCCACCAGCAATAAATACGTACAATGCGAGAAAAATAGTATACAGTAAATGTGTGTACAGTGACACTAAACGTACGTAGATGTACTAAGTACTGTAAGTAGAAAATTAATTATGATTACTCACCAACAATGACACGATGACTTGTCCGATAACGATGAGTTTTATTTTACTGCACAACAAAGGAGAGCGTTACAGCCCTTAAAGGAGCCACTTCAGGCGATTGTGTAGCACCGCCGTTATTCTTCTTCAATCCAAATCCCTAAAGCAGATTCCATCCAGACTATTGCCTTATTACATCCACTTACAACTCGTTTTGCACCCTGATTAAAAGGACACTGCGGCCGTAGATCTTATATTCCTTTCCTACTTTTTAAATAAAAAGAATCGTAGCCTCATTGATGCCGTAATGGCGTCCTACAGCGGTGTAGCTTTTCCATTCCTTCAGCATATCCAAAACGTTTACCTTTTTGGCAATCGTTAACATCTTCCATTGGCGCTTGGTCACGGCCCCTGAAGCAGTAGCAGGAGCAGATTATTTTTGGAGCCTTACTGAAGGGTTTGAATATGCAGAAAGATAAACACAAAAGAGCACAAAAGTTAACTCTTTACACAGCGAAACACGTTGATGCTGAATGAGCGAGACAAGACTTCCTGGTTAACACCGCATTCAGCACACAGGAACTTAACTGAGTGCTCTGATTGGTTAGCTTCTCAGCGATTCGCCAATAGCGTCCCTTGTATGAAATCAACTGGGCAAACCAACTGAGGAAGCATGTACAGGAAGTAAAAAGACCCATTGTGCGCAGAACCTGCGAAAGAGCGAAAAATCCGCGTTATATATTTAGTTAAGCTTACATATAAAATCCGCGATAGAGTGAAGCCGCGAAAGTCGAAGCGCGATATAGCGAGGGATTACTGTACACTTCTCTGAACAGTGTCTGGGAGGCTGTGATTGCTGCTGCACAAAAAGTTGATCAAGACTCCATGAACGGAAGGCTTATGATTGTTATTGAAAAGAAGGGTCATTGGTTTGTTTTGTTTTTTTTGGAAATGTCAAATGTTTCTTTGTAAATTTTGAGTGGCTTATTATTCTCACTTTAACAGATGAAAATATACAATTGAGATGGAAAAATTTTCGCTTTTCCTTTAGTTGCCTAATAATTGTGCACACATACGTATTCCCCTGAGAATGTCCACACTCACATTTCCTTTGTAAAACATTCAGGTTTCAGGATAATTAACATTTTGCATTGACTGATACATTCAAGGCCGAAATTATCGCCACCCCTGGAATTTTCCCAGAAAATGCACCATTTCTCTCAGAAAATTGTTGCAGTTCCAAATGTTTTGGTATACACGTTTATTTCCTTTATGTGCATTGGAACAACACAAAAAACAGAGAAAAAAAGCCAAATCTGACATAATTTCACACAAAACTCAAAAACCGGGCTGGACAAAATTATTGGCACCCTCAACCTAATATTTGGTTGCACTGAAATCAAGCGCTTCCTATAACCATCAACAAGCTTGTGACACCTCTCAACTGGAATTTCCGACTGCTCTTCTTTTGCAAACTGCTCAAGGTCTCTCAGATTTGAAGGGCGCCTTCTCCCAACAGTAATTTTGAGATCTCTCCATAAGTGTTCAATCGGATTTAGATCAGGACTCATTGCTGGCCACCAGAACTCTCCAGCGCTTTGTCTTCAACCATTTCTGGGTGCTTTTAGAGGTATGTTTGGGGTCCTTATCCTGCTGGAACACACATGACCTCTGACGCAGACCCAGCTTTCTGACACTGGGCCCTACATTGCGCCCCAATATCTTTTGGTAGTACTTCAGATTTCATGATGCCTTGCACACAGTCAAGCCATCCAGTGCCAGAGGCAGCAAAACATCCCCAAAACATCTTAGAACCTCCACCATGTTTGACTGTAGGTACTGTGTTCTTTTCTTCGTAGGCCTCATTCCGTTTTCTGTAAACAGTAGAATGATGAGCTTTACCAAAAAGCTCTACCTTGGTCTCATCTGTCCACAAGACGTTCGCCCAGAAGGATTTTGGCTTCCTCAAGAACATTTTGGCAAACTCCAGTCTGGCTTTTTTATGTTTCTGTGTCAGCAGTGGGGTCCTCCTGGCTCTCCTGCCATAGCGTTTCATTTTGTTCAGATGTCGACGGATAGTTCGAGCTGACACTGTTGCACCCTGAGTCTGCAGAACAGCTTGAATATGTTTTGAAGTTGATTGGGGCTGTTTATCCACCATTCGGACTATCCTTCATTGCAGTCTTTGATCAGTTTTTCTCTGATCCAGGGAGATTAGCTACGGTGCCATGTGTTGTGAACTTCTTGATTATGTTGGGCACAGTGGACAAAAGAACATGAAGATCTCTGGAGATGGACTTGTAGCCTTGAGATTGTTGATATTTTTCCACAATTTTTGTTCTCAAGTCCTCAGACAATTCTCTGCTCTTCTTTCTCTTCTCCATGCTTACAGTAGTGTGGCACACTCAGACACACAACAGAAAGGTTGAGTCAACTTGTCTCCATTTTAACTGGCTTCAGGTGTGATTGCTATATTGCCAGCACCTGTTTCTTGCCACAGGTGAGTTCAAACGAGCATCATATGCTTGAAATAAAACGATTTACCCACAATTTTGAAAAGGTGCCAATAATTTTGTCCGGCCCATTTTTGGAGTTCTGTGTGACATGATGTCAGATTTGACTTTCTTTTCTTTGTTTTTTTTGTGTTGTTCCAATGCACATGAAGGAAATAAACATATGGATACCAAAACATTTGGAATTGCAACAATTTTCTGGGAGAAACAGTGCATTTACTGGGAAAATTCCAGGGGTGCCGATAATTTTGGCCATGACTGAGGCACTGTATTTGTTCCATATTAAAATTAATCCTCAGAAATACAACTTGCCTAATAATTGTGCACACAGTGTAAGTCTACTTTCCTTATCCAGTCCTTTCCTGGGGCCAGGATCAAACTTACCCCCTATGTGGTCGCTTTCTTTGCTGACACATCTGAAGGCACAAATTGAATCAGTTGCTTCTGGTGGGTCTGAGAATTGGTGTTTACCCTGAACCTCACTGGCTCCACAATCTTTACCAGCTCCTGTAGCACCTGGTCACGTCTCCATCTGACCCTGTCCTTGTTCCAAAGCGTTTTTATATACAGACAAGATGTGTTGCAGGCTTGCTCCCACCGCACCATACAGGACACACGTCTCCTCCATGCCATACCAATGGGTTAAGTTGGCCAGTCTAGGAAGTGAGTCATCTATTAATCATATTAGAGAAATAATCCTTGCTTGAAGCATCTTTGAAAGGTCCAGCAATCACACTGGTCTGGCAAGAATACCCTCTCACATGGTCCACCAGCCCTCCACCTTCAGGCTAGCAGCTTTCACCCAGTAGTGGTCTTCCTCCAATCTGGTCACGTCCATAACTACCATGTGTCTCCTCACTTTATCAGATGCCGTTGACCACAACTTTGCTGGCCCCCCCACCCGCCGTCCATGTCCAGTCCTTCTAATTCTTGAGGCGTCCGCCTTGCAACTGCTTGAATTTTCGCACTTGTATGTCTGCCTTCCACGCATGTCCAGTTTAGATCTTAGTGCAGGCATCACTGACACTGTCTTCACTTGACACCTGGCTAACCCTCTCCTGCCTGTACTCCAAGCAGTAAAACAAGGCAGCAGGGCTCTTAACGCTGTCTGGACTGGGGCTACTCTGGCTGGATTTTCAACCACACCACAAGCTGCTTGGGAGAGCGGTTGACTATGGCGCAAGAAAGACTTACCTGGCCAAAGAGGCATACGTTCTAGGATTACCCGACGCTGGGCATTTGAGTCTAGAGTCTGAGGATTCATAAAGTGAAAAAGCCTATTATGGCAAAAACAAATTAAATACCTAGACAAGCAAATAATTTCATTGATATAGTTTGCAGTTTTCATAACTGTGTAAATATAAAATGTGAGAAAATCAGAAATATATCACTGTTCGCACTAAAATGACTGAAAACACATATGATATGGCTGCTGCTATTTTTAATAGACATACATTGTTATGATGTGGAGCCTTCACCAATTCAAAAAAATATATAACAAGGAAGAATCCAAAGGGGATTGCCCAGCAGAGGCTCACCTGAATTATTCAGCCAGACGCCTAACATAAGACATGGAAACACAAGAAACATAAGAAACCTGACAAGCGAGAGGAGACCACTCAGTCCATCAAGCCTGTTTGTTTAGCTAATTGATAAGCTGTCCTGATATCTCATCCAGATTCTTCTTAAGGGTTGTCAGCACTCCCTGGTTGCTTCACCCAAAAACAGGGAGCTTGCAAAGCAACTAGACACGTACCAAAAAAATATAAGAAAAGCCCCACAAGTGTAGGGATGATCTGTTAATATCATGGATTTGTTTGACAAGAACTACTAAAATACAAACAAAAGCTCCAAAGGGGTAACTCTAAGCATACATCCATCCATCCATTATCCAGCCCGCTATATCCTAACTACAAGGTCATGGGGGTCTGCTGGAGCCAATCCCAGCCAGCACAAGTCGCAAGGCAGGGTGCCAGCCCACCACAGGGCACACACACACACACACCAAGCACACATTAGGGACAATTTAGGATCGCCAATGCACCTAACCTGCATGTCTTTGGACTGTGGGAGGAAACCCACGCAGACATGGGGAGAACATGCAAACTCCATGCAGGGAGGACCTGGGAAGCAAACCCGGGTCTCCTAACTGTGAGGCAGCAGCGCTACCTCTGCGCCACCGTGCCGCATCCCCTAAGCATGCAAGTCCCCCAAAACAATATACAATAAACAGAACAAGAATAATCAGAAAACCAGAAAATTCAACCAGAAAACATAACATTCATTCACATTAAGTTTCCAAACCTGCTTTATCCTGAGCAAGAAAACTGGTGTCCATTCCAGCAAGCAAAGAGCACAATACTCACCAACTCCACTGTTAATGAATGACCTCCTGCTCCTGATCCTTCTCAGCTCACTTATAGTATATTGCCAGAGTGAGGGCTCAGGAGCGATGACATCAGGGTGGCTCCGCCTCTTGGGGCTCCACCCATAAATGAACAAGGAACAGCAGCATATTTAACTCTTTGAGGGCTGAATATTTTTTCCAAAAAAGAATTGTATGGCTTTACATAGAAATCAACATAAAACGTCTGTTGCTGCATGCGGTGGCTACCAGTTTGCTAAGAATTTGTGGCAAGCAAGCTGCCAGGCTGTGTTCACGTGGCTGCATGGGGCAGCAGCAGCGGTCACGGTCACAGTGGATTGCAATCTGGTTTCTACCTCTTATCATTGTTAAGTGGCAGTCCTCCCAGATGAACAGTGCCATAGGCTGTGTCAGCTACATGAACCTGTTCAGCACCACGATTAGCTGGGGACCACTCAGCTGAATCTGCAAAACCTCATATTCGTTTTTGATCGCTTGTATCAAAATCAGAGTCCGACAAGTCTTAGTCCAATTCAGAGAGAACAGGCAAAACGTCGTCCATGGAGTATTTTGCTTTATGCATTCATTTTGATCTCTCACCAGATGTCAGTGCCATTTTTGCCATTGCCAGCGCCTTGCTACCCACAGCAGTGTAGGACATTTCGGTCAAAACCAATGAAGCTAACTTACCTTCTACCAAAGAGAGTTTAACTAAAACGTAACGGTTGGTTTTGTCACAGTTTAGAGCTGATTACCGATTATCGTCAGCTCCTCCTTTTGACAAAAGTCGACATCAGCCCTGAAAGAGTTAAAGTGACAGAACGTTGTTATAGAACTTCAAATGAAACTAACCAAAAGAACGTAAAGACACTTTAAAATAACCTAAAATAACAAAAAACAATAAAACATAAAGTTAGCTAAAGTTCTAGCTGGTACATAACATAAATGATCTAGTTAAGCTTGCAGATGATACCTACCTTGAAGGGCGGGCAGATGATGATTTAAAATTTTCCAGATCATTACTGTGGAAGCTGCATTGGACACTAGTTTAAGTAGATTTGTAAATGTAAAGTACTAAACCTAGGAAACAGAAATGTGAGATTTGAATACACAAGGGGAGGTTACCCTTTATGAAAGGGACCTGGGAGGACAGAAGCAATCAAGAAAGCTATTTTTACATCACGTGGTATCAAATAAAATTATGCTAAAGTTACATAACACACTAGTGAGGTCTCACCTGCATCATTGCATACAGTCTGGTCTTCAAGCTATAAAAAAAAAGGAAGCAGTGCTAAAGAAAGTCCAGACTGTATTTTTCAAACATGTTAAATGCAATTTACGCTCCTCATCCGTCACTCAGGCTTTTTATGCTAAATAAGGCAGTTGATTATAACATAACAGTCTCTAGGCTGTGACAGATAGGGGGCGCTATCGCTCCCTTAAACCCCTGTCCAAGACTCCAGACACCAGGAAAAAGTCCAAAAGTTGACTTTATTATTATGCCACAGTGCACAAAGCACCCTATCAATACTCAATAACAAACAATCCTCCACTCCCAGACGCGTTGCCACCCTTCCACCCAGCTCAGCTCGCCATCACAGCTCTCACAGTCCTTTTATACTCCCTGACCCGGAAGTGTTCCCAATCCCCAGTCCATGTTATTCTTTATCACTTCCAGGTCAGTTACAAGACCTTTTCTGCACCCCGGAAGTACGTCACTTCTATCATCGCTCCTCCTATGATGCACTTCCGGGTATAGATAGATAGATAGATAGATAGATAGATAGATAGATAGATAGATAGATAGATAGATAAGGATGAAAGGCACTACATGATAGATAGATAGATAGATAGATAGATAGATAGATAGATAGATAGATAGATAAGGAAGAAAGACACTATATGATAGATAGATAGATAGATAGATAGATAGATAGATAGATAGATAGATAGATAGATAGATAGATAGAAACTTTATTAATCCCAAGGGGAAATTCACATAATCCAGCAGCAGTATACTGATACAAAAAAAAATATTAAATTAAATAGTAATAAAAATGCATGTAACAGACAGACAATAACTTTAAATAATGTTAGCGTTTACTCCCCTGGATGGAATTGAAGAGTCGCATAGTGTGGGGGAGGAACGATCTCCTCAGTCTGTCAGTGGAGCAGGACGGTGACAAAAGTCTGTCACTGAAGCTACTCCTCTGTCTGGAGATGACACTGTTCAGTGGATGCAATGGATTCTTCATGATTGACAGGAGTTTGCTTAGTGCCCGTCGCTCTGCCACAGATATTAAACTGTCCAACTTTACTTCTACAATAGAGCCTGCCTTCTTAACAAGTTTGTTCAGGCGTGAGGCGTCTTTCATCTTTATGATGCCTCCCCAGCACACCACCGCGTAGAAGAGGGCGCTTGCAACAACCGTCTGGTAGAACATCTGCAGCATCTTATTGCAGATGTTGAAGGACACCAGCCTTCTAAGGACGTTTAGTCGGCTCTGTCCTTTGTAGCACAGAGCATCAGTATTGGCAGTCCAGTCCAATTTGTCATCCAGCTGCACTCCCAGATATTTATAGGTCTGCACCCTCTGCACAGTCACCTCTGATGATCACAAGGTCCATGAGGGGCCTGGGCCTCCTAAAATCCATCACCAGTTCCTTGGTCTTGCTGGTGTTAAGGTGTAAGTGGTTTGAGTCGCACCATTTAACAAAGTCCTTGATTAGGTTCCTATACTTCTCCATCTGCCCACTCCTGATGCAGCCCACAATAGCAGTGTCATCAGCGAACTTTTGCACGTGGCAGGACTCCGAGTCATATTGGAAGTCTGATGTATATAGATTGAACAGGCCCAGAGAAAGTACAGTCCACTGCAGCGCTCCTGTATTACTGACCACAATGTCAGACCTGCAGTACCCAAGACGCACATATTGAGGTCTGTCTGTAAGATAGTCCATGATCCATGCCACCAGGTGTGAGTCTACTCCCATCTCTGTCAGCTTGTCTCTAAGGAGCAGAGGTTGGATGGTGTTGAAGGCGCATATAACTCTTCAGTCCTCCCTGCAGCTCCCTCCTGCGGCCCCTGTGGTATCCAGCAGGGCTGTGTATAAAAACTACATTGTCCATGACTCCCTGCTGGTCTTTGTGGCACCTCCATACTGCAGGGAGGGCTCCATCTGGCGGCCTGGGGGTATTGGCCTGGATGACAAGCCGGCCAAAGATCCAATTCTGGGTTGAAGGGTGCTAAAGTCTCCTAATGCAGCACTGGGAACAATGCAAGAAATAGATAGATAACCTAACCTGCATGCCTTTGAGGATGTGAGATGAAAATCCACACAGACATGTGGTGCTGGATTTGTGAGCCAGCAGTGCTGTCGTGCCCACGTGATCATCAATATCTAAAACTTCTCTGCTATGTAGAGTGCTGTTCACAGTGCAGACCATCACAAGGTGCTTTACAGTGCAAACAAGAGTACAATTGTACTGAGGTGTCCTTGTGGAATTTGAATTTATATACAAGGTATAAACAACCTATGAAAATGCAACACTGGGAACATTTATTCCACATTTAAATAGATTTGTTAATGGTTCATTTATTCTAATTTCCTCCTTTTATTTTCCAGCTGATAAACCCCACACCATACTTAATAACTTCAATTGATGAAAAGGTCAGTTGGATTCTCTGGCTAGCTGAGTCAAAGTCTGTGTCAGCTGGCAGATTAGCACCCATTTAGACTGTTAAAGTTGAAGTCTACTCCATAGAACCTCACTCTTTCAAAAAGCTTTGTGTTAAGATAATAAATGCGATCAGCGCCATAACTCAAACACAACTTGAAACGTAGACGCGTGTAGGGCATTCAGCAAAGCTCACAAGTCCTATCTACTTAGCTGCTGACTTGAAGTCAAGTTTTGAAAGTCCCTACAGTCCTCCTGTCTACCACACTACTTGGCCACTTATCCCATGAGTCTGTGGTTTTCTGTGTGAAGAAAAATGTCCTAATGTTTGTGTAAAATTTACCCTTAACAAATTTCCAACTGTGTCCCTGTGTTCTTGATGAACTCATTTTAAAGTCACAGTCTTGTACCACTGGACCAATTCTCTTCATGATTTTAAACACTTCAGTCAGGTCTCCTCTTAATCTTCTTTGTCTTAAACTGTAAAGGCTCAGCTCTTTTAATCTTTCCTCATAACTCATCCCCTGTAGCCCTATAATCAGTCTAGTCGCTCTTCTCTGGACCTTTTCTAGTGTTACTATGTCCTTTTTGTAGCCTGGAGACCAAAACTGCACACAGTACTCCAGATGAGGCCTCACCAGTGTGTTATAAAGTAGAGCAGAACCTCCTGTGACTTGTACTCCACACAACAAGGCGCTATATAACCTGACACTCTGTTAGCCTTCTTAATGGCTTCTGGCAGTTGGTAGTGACAAGTCCACTATTACTTTTAAATCCTTCTCATAAGATGGACTTTCAAGTTTCAGACCTCCCATTGTGTATTTAAATCTAACAATCTAATCTGTGTAATCTAAATCTAACTTAGAATAATGTCTGTTTTAAAGGTTAATACTCTTGCAGATACATTCAGGGGTGTCCCTAGGAATTTTGGACCCCATGAAAGGATATCTTTGGACCCCCACCATGACCTTGTGTCGCCACAACACCCATCCAAACCCAATCATAGCTTTGGATATCTTCACTAATGCTGGCTGGTATAGTACTAGTTAAATTAGCCAAAAAAACAGATTTGAATATTCAAATTAAAAATAAGTAAATATTTACCTATATTTAAATTTATGTTAATGATTCTAGTTGTTACTTTTCTATGCATGATTTTTATATATGTTACTATAATGGATACGGTGGCAACATCAAGAACAAGAGGTTGGGAGCATGTACTGATACAGCACGTTGCTGCACCCACCACATGACGAACCACCTCAGCATCCAAAATTAGGACCCAAGTGCAGCGGTGCAACAGGTGACACCTTAGCACTACATTAGTTTGAATGAACAGTATGAGTGCCCGTGCCATTCCTTATACCAACAGCCAAGCTTTCCCTGCAAGTTGGAGGACCAGCTTGCTGATTAACATCATACCCAGGACAGAGTGATGGCAGATTAAAAGGCCCTGGTCAAGGGCCCAACGGAGTGGAATCACTTCCTGCATTTATGGGATTCAAATGGCAGATCCCTGGCCACAGAGCCACCGCCCCACAAGAATAAGAGAGAGAGAGAGGAGGTTAGGAGCACACACTGATACAGCACATTGTCGCACCCACCACATGACAAAGCACCTCAGGATCCCAGATTGGGACCCGAGTGCCAGCCATGCGACGGGTGACACCTCAGCACCACACTAGTTCAGGTGGAATGGAACAGTGTGAGGTTTTTTTTATGTTGGCTGGGGTGCCAATTCTGCCACCAACCCCCAGGTTTTTCCCTGCAGGTTGGAGGGCCTACATGCAGGACTGGATGCAACAATAACAACAACATTTATTTCTATAGCACATTTTCATACAAATAATGTAACTCAAAGTGCTTTACATGATGAAGAATAGAACAATGAAAGACAAAGTAGGAATTAAAATAAGAGAACACTAATTAACATAGAATAAGAGTAAGGTCCGATGGCCAGGGAGGACTAAAATAAAAACTCCAAACGGCTGGAGAAAAAAAATAAAATCTGCAGGGGGTCCTAGGCCACGAGACCACCCAGCCCCCTCTAGGTGTTGTACCTCACATAAATGACCTCAATCAGTCCTCTTTGTATTTAGGGTTCTCATGGAAGGACTTGATGATGACGGTCATGTGGACTTCTGGCCTTTAATCCATCAATGTAAGGACTTCACGGTGCTTTGATCAGGTGGTGGTGGCGCAGATCACCACCTCAGAAAACCAGAAAAAGAACAGAAGAGAGAGTAGGGGTTATTAGGGACTGTGGAGCCACCATGGATAGTAATGATAATTAATTGAATATGTAGAGCATCAGGATTAAATTAAAATGATGCTATGAGAAAGCCATATTAAAGTAATATGTTTTCAGCAGTTTTTTAAAGTGCTCCACCGTATCCTATTGGCAGGCTATTCCAGATTTTAGGTGCATAACAGCAGAAGGCCACCCGCCTCACCACTTCTTTTAAGTTTTGCTCTTGGAATTCTAAGCAGACCCTCATATGAAGATCTAAGGTTTGAGTGTAAGGTGTCAGATATTCCAATATATAAAATGAAGTGAGATTATTTAAGGCTTTGTAAACCATAAGCAGTATTTTAAAGTCAATTCTGAATGACACAGGTAACCAGTGTAGTGACATCAGAACTGGAGAGATGTGCTCGGGTTTTCTTTTCCTAGTTAGGATTCTAGCAGCTCCATTCTGCACTCGTTGCAATCGATTGATGACTTTTTTGGGTGGTCCTGAGAGGAGAGCATTACAGTAATCTAGTTGACTGAAAACAAAGCATGAACTACGTAATTAGCAGATGCAGATTAATATGTCATACCCAGGATGGAGAAATTGCAGGTTAAGGGCCTTGCTCAAGGACCCAATGGAGTGGAATCACTTCTGGCGTTTACAGGATTTGAACTGGCAGATCCCTAGCCTCAGAGCCACGACTCCACAAGAATAAAAAGCAACAAAAATAAAATAATAGCAACACTTGGACAACTGTTATTTAAACGTGAGAGCCATCAAATTTGCACTCTGTAAAAGAGAAACATCTGCACCGCCATCTTGTCTTCAGTCTAGAACTGATAGAGTGAGCTTTAAGAAACTTATCAGGACAGTGCACCATTAAAAAAAACCCAAAAAGGAGCTTCAATCCTTTCAAGCCATACATTATTATTAATATTTTTTACTCACAAAAAATAAAACACTTATTACAATGTTGCATGGAAACTCTTTCAAATGTAAGAGGGTGCTTCAAAACACCTGTGCGTACTAATGCTGCGCTCCATTTACTTTGGAAGTCAGATGACGGAGCTGGGAATGACGTCACACCCGAGTTGATCGCATTCCAGTAAAACATTCGGGAAAACCAAAATGGTCACCTGCTTCCTTCATCGGAAGAAATAGCAGTCGATAACAATGCATTACGCCATATTTCACATATCCAAAAACTGTTTCAGCATGTCCACCGAAAAAGGGTTGGAAAGTGCTACGTGTACGACTGATGTAACAAGACACAAACAGACAGAAGTGCTAATAAACAGTATAATACTACAGCTCTCACTAAAGTTATTTTGTGGTGTAGCTCACCATTTTGGATTGACGTCAGACCAACTGACAATTCACAGACCAGCCCCAAATTTCCAAGTCGGGAATCCAACTTAAGGGGGTGTTCCCATTGAAAGTTCTGACTACTTTTGGCAAAATCCATTAGTTTCTAAACTGTAAGTAAAGGATCATTTTAAATGTAATTTCAATACTTGGCTAGTAAAAACGTAAAAAACTATTTACAATATCAGTAACGGCACACTGGTATAACGATAACGTGCAGTCAACACACTTGACTTGAGCATTCCTAGTTTTCCTCCTCTTTCTCTGTACGTTTATCATTCGTTTGCTCAGAGGTTGATGCGCTTGGTGCTTCCTGAGCAGCTCTTCTTTTCTACACCCTAGCGGCCCGCTTCTTCTCTTCTTCTGTCGTCCTCTCACAATAAAACTGATTAAGTCAGCGTTTGTGTTGCAATTACTTAGTACATTTTCCTTAATTTTTCACTTAATATGGCACTTAAGACTTCAATCTGCCTCAAGAATGATTTAAGAGGTAGGGGAAGTGACAGCAAAGGTGGTTAGGGATGAGAACTGCGCCCGTACACGTGCACCGCACGTCTGCTCTGCTGGCCGTTGCTGAGAGTTGATTCTACAATAAAATCGAATAAAAATAAAAAGAGGAATAACTTTGGAGGTCAATCATCACCCAGAAAGCGGATAGTAGACGTCACGTAGTACATGTGTACCAAATCTCAGGTCAATGGGTCAAACAGTTTGAGAGCTACAGGTGATGTAAAATCCTGGACAGACAAACGAACAGCCACGGTAGCGGATTCTATATGATGATTTTTGTGGGCCCTCTGTCGACAGGATTGGCTCTATAATTTTGGCAAACTAGACCGTAGCCTAGCATTACAAAATATTGTGTGTTAGTGGCATTTTTTTAAGCAATACAGACCTCCACACACTCAAACTTAGTACAACTGTCTGATTATATTGTTTTATATTATTTTCACATGCTAGCAGCATTTGCTCTTAACATCTGATAACCTACACAATTCAACAATAATATGAACAACAGTAATGATAATAGTTATAAAAATAAAAACAATAATAATCCTCAAACTGACACAGATATTGCATGATAAAATTAAACAATCAAAATGGCAACAGGACTGCAGCTCTTGTACGCTTCCCTAAAGGCTGATTTCATTTAAACCATAATCATCTCCCAAATTGGATTACAATAAAACTTGTCTTAAAACTTCTCAAATGTTGTTCACCACTATCTATGACACTCACTGTTGGCACACTAAAGCAATTCTCCATTTCTGTCTCTCGCTGGAAGGTTGTGAATTGATTGGATCGTTATATTGCATTATTCTCCTACATGAGGATACAGTAAATAAGGATTGTGGGTAAAGATTCCCATTTAAATATAATTAATATACTTCTTTGAATATTGTGATTATATTAAGTCTGTCAATTTTTGAAAATTCATTTAAATAACATGTTTATGTTATGGAGCTGCCTTGGTAAGAGAATAATTAGAGTGTCACCATCATTGTAAGCTACATGTTTAGCTAGAATGTTAAATTGAGACCTATAGGTCTATTTATTGTACTGTAGTTTAAGTAATAATTTGAGTATGTGATTTTTTGACTTTCGAAAAATGGTAAATGCAATAAATAAATAAGTAAAACTCACTAAAACAGCCAAATTCCTACTAGTTTTCTAAAATGGCATCCCCGAAGAGCGTATTTTTCTGAGACAGTATTATAGACAAATATTGCCTCCCCCTGACATTCTCAAATTGTAAACTGACTGTTTTGTATTCAAACCCTCCATACTGTCCTGTCTCCAGGTTTCGATGTACAGCTCTGGCATTGATGATTCCATTCAGAACACAAAGGGGGTGGTGGGGCACCATTTACACCTTCGCCTAGGGCAGCAAAAAGCAGTCCCGGGCCCTTGGAATCGTCCTGACTTCCACCATTATGGCACTGCTAGTTACATTTCCTAAGCTATTATGTAAACCATTTTACAGATGTTCATGTTTTATGTCGAACTGAAGATGTTAAAAATTCAAATTGCATGAGAACTTTGCTGATATCCTGAGCAGATTTCCTCAGTGTGACGAGGACTGACTTGTGGGGAGCTGAGGTGGATAGCCCGGACATGGCTTTGTGTGTTAGAAATGGAGTGTGAAAAACAGATTGCTGTATAGGATTGAAAGCTGCTGTGAGTTTGAAAAGACTAAGACTGAGGGCTTTCCATATTTTTTGAACCATTAACTTTATTACTTGGCCTTTGAAGATTATTATTGATGAGCAAGGTTATTGAATTTGCAGCAAAACTCTGCATTTCACTTTACAAAAAAACGTGTTCAGTTGTGTTTCACTTCCACCGAATTCATGCCAAGATGTTTAGTCCTGTCTGGGAGTGTTTACATGGTTTAATTCAGAATCAGAATCGAAATGTGTTGGCCACATACAGTTACACATATGAAGATTATGACTTGGTGCACTTGGTGCTACATACATAAAAAGATAGAAACAATTAACATTACTAATAGACAATTAGTGAATAAACAAATTGACAAATCAATAGGACTGATGCATATTCATATGAAGTACTGCAGTGGACAAAAATGTCCTGAGGTTTTTGTCGTTGTAGACCTCATTTTGTTGTTGGATGCGAGTGTCCTAAGTAGTCTGTGCCCAGGATGACTATCGCCAGCTTCGATCTTACTTGTATGCCAGACAGTTCTGGTAGCATGTAAGTCCTGGAGCGATAGCTACAGTGATGGCAACTGGCAGCCAATCACCTTCTCAGCATTTAGGATGACACCCTGCCATCTGACCTTATCTTTGACGGTGGCAGCAGCATACCAGACTCTGATAGAGGGAGTAAGAATGGACTCAGTGGTGGCAGTGTAATAATACACCATTATTGCTACTAGCAGGTTGAAGTTCTTCAGCTGCCACAGATAAAATATCCTCTGCTGAGCTTTCTTAACGAGCAAACTGATTTTCAGCTCCCGCTCACAATTCCAAGCAATAATAATACCCAAGAAAATGGAAAGACTCCACTGTATCTGCTGGTAAGTCACACAGTGTGATATGGGTTAAAGGGGCTGGACACAAACATTAGGAAGTACACAAAGAACGATAGACACTTAGAATAAGCTACCAAGTAGTGTGGTAGGCAGTAAGATGTCAGGGACTTTCAAAACTCAACTTGATGTTTTTTTTGGAAGAAATAAGAGGATAGGACTGGCAAGCTTTGTGGAGCTGGATGGCCTGTTCTCGTCTAGAGTGTTCTAAGCAGTGCAACACCTAAAGATGGAACTTTAAATTTATGTTAGATAGATAGATAGATAGATAGATAGATAGATAGATAGATAGATAGATACATAGATAGATAGATAGATAGATAGATAGATAGATAGATAGATAGATAGATAGATAGATAGATAGAAATGAAAGGCACTATATGATAGATAGATAGATAGATAGATAGATAGATAGATAGATAGATAGATAGATAGATAGATAGAAAAGGCACTATATGATAGATAGATATATAGATTGATAGATAGATAGATAGGAAAGGCACTATATGATAGATAGATAGCACCAGAAAAGAGAAAGTGGAGTAAAAAGTTGGAAGAATGGTGAAGGGATTTGGAAATTAGAGGATTAAAGATAAATAGGACGAAGAAGCAGAATATCTGAGGGTTAATGATGATCAGGATTCAGAAGTTAGCCTGCAGAGAGAGCTGTTGAAAAGAGTGAATACATTTAAATATTTAGGATCAGTGGTAGTTCAAGAAGGAGAATTAGATACAGAGATGATCCACGGAGTGCAGCGTGGATGGAACATTTGGCAGAAAGCAACAAGAGTATTTTGTGATGGAAGAATTAAGACGGAGGTTAGAGGTCATGTTTTTAAGACAGTGGTAAGACCAGCAATGATGCATGGAGATGAGACATGGGCAGTAAACGGAGCGCAGGAGAAGAAGTTGGATGTGACAGAAATGAGAATGCTGAGATGGAGTTGTGGAGTTACAGAAAAGGACAGAATAAGAAATGAGACAATCAGAGGTACAAGAAAAGTGGGAGAGAAATCTAAGAAAAGACAGGAAAATAGGCTGAAGGGGTATGTACACGTGATGAGGGGAGACAATGAGTATGTTAGCAAAGAAGTGATGGGAATGAAAGTACAGGGGAAGAGAAAGCGAGGAAGGCCAAAGTGGAGGTTCAGGACTGAGCTGTGTAGAGAAGCTTGATCAAGCACATGGACCCCACATAGAAGTAGGAAAAGAGGAAGAAAAAGAATGACAGTAATAGATATTCAATGTACAATACAGCACATTCATTTTATATTAGACTTTATAAATACTTTGTCATGCCAATCTTTAACACTTTAAGATTACTGCAGCTAGTCAGATATATAATGTTAAGATAATGTAAACTCAATTAATGACATAAAAATCTGTGTAATTTTATAATGCCAGATTTTAACAGAGAGATGCTAATTTGCTATTCATTGAGATTAAAAATGAAAGTGAATTTTTAAGTAGTTGAAATGGCTCTGTGACCACTGAAATAATATCACCTTAATAAGAATTTCAAGAGCCCCTTACAGATTCTTCCCTGGCACCAGCCCTGTAAAATTCCTAGCTACACCTCAGAGAAAGAAGGATTCAGGAAGCTTTTACAGAACACTTAATGTAAAATCACCAAAATCACCAGGACCAGATAATATTTACCACTGAGCACTTAAGAAGGTTAGCGAGTACAAATATAAACCCGTGACACATATTTTTATAAAGTCGCTGCCTACCGAAGAAATTCCAGAGGACTGGAATAAAGCACTGCGGTGGGCTGGCATCCTGCCCAGGGGTTTGTTTCTTGCCTTGCGCTCTGTGTTGGCTGGGAATGGCTACAGCAGACCCCCGTGACCCTGTAGTTAGGACATAGCTGGTTGGATAAAGGATGGATGAATGGAAAAAGGCAAATATTATCCCATTATTTAAAGAGGGTGACCAGGTAGATCCAAGCAACTACAGGCCAGAAAGCTTAACGTGTATCACAGCTAAATTAATGGAGGGAATTATTAAGGATAAGATTGAGCAACACATGGCAAGGACAGGAGTTATTAGGAACAGTCAGCATGGGGTCAGAAGAGGGAGGTCGTGTTTTACTAACATGCTGGAATTCTGTGAGGAAACAACAAAAGGATGTGAAGAGAGTGAAGCTTATCATATTATTTATCTGGACTTTCAGAAAGCTTTTGATAAGGTGCCACATGAGAAGTTGGGTATCAAACTAAAAGAAGTGGCAGTTCAGGATTTGGTGTGTGTAGATGGGTGTAGAATAGTCTCACACACATGGAGAAGAAGGTGATGGTGTGAGGAACTTTATCAGAACTGGCTGATGTTAAGAGAGGTGTTCCGTGGGGGTCATTGCTGGAATCACTGCTTTTTTTAATCCATATAAATAATTTGGATAGGAGTATATGAAAGAAGCTGGTTAATTTTGATTAATGATATTAATCTAGGTGTACTGTCAGATAATCTGGAATCTGTTGAATCATCACAGATGGACTTGGATAGCAGACAGACTTGGGAAGATTTGTGACAAAATAAATTTAATGGGAATAGGAAGTAAAAATGTGAGGTCTGAATACACAATGGGACGTCTGAAAATCAAAACTCCACCTTATAAGAAGGGCGTAGGAGTCGTAGTGGACTCGACACTCTCAACTGACAGTGTTCAGAAGCCATTAAGAAGGCTAACAGAATGTCAGGTTATATAGCGCCTTGATGTGTGGAGTACAAGTCACAGGAGGTTCTGCTCTACTTTATAACACACTGGTGAGGCCTCATCTGGGGTCCTGTGTGCAGTTTGGGTCTCCAGGCTACAAAAAGGACATAACAGCACAAGAAAAGGTCCAGAGAAGAGCGACTAGGCTGATTCAGGGCTACAGGGGATGAGTTACGAGGAAAGATTAAAAGAGCTGAGCCTTTACAGTTTAAACAAAAGAAGATTAAGAGTGAAGTGTTTAAAATTATGAAAGGAATTAGTACAGTGGCTCGAGACTGTGACTTTAAAATGAGTTCACAGTTGGAAACTTGTTAAGTGTAAATTTCACACAAACATTAGGACGTTTTTCTTCACGCAGAGAACCGCAGACACATGGAATAAGTGACCAAGGTGTGTGGTACACAGTAGGACTTTAGGAACGTTCAAGACTCAGCTTGATGATATTTTGGAGGAATCAGCTGGACAGGACTGGTGAGCTTTTCTGGGCTCAATGGCCTGTTCTTGTCCAGACTGTTCTAATGTTGGCAATTAAGGTGCTTGCTATGCTGGTAATTGTTGCAAAATGAATACCAGCACATACCCTACAGACTAACAAATCTGGATAAACCACATACTGTATATGCAAAACCATATTTTGGAACCATCACAACTTATGCAATTCATAAATCTTTGTAACTAGTAGGAAGTAAAACCAAGCCCCAAACCCCAGACTCAATCACTCCAACCCAGTCACAGGTTCAAATATAGTCCATTTATTATACACTGTACCTTAATGAACAGAAAACCAAAGCCAAAGTATCACAAGTAAAAAATGATTCCAAGCTCCTACCCACTACTTCCACTCTGTGAGCTTCATCCTCTGACTCCTCGTGGCAGACAAGGCATCTTCTTTTACTGTATTTCAGACCTGGGAGTATTACCAGTGCTAGAACATTGTCCTACAGAAGCAGTTCTGGGTCAGACTAAAGCCCATCAGAATACGGGCAACCTTCTCAAGCTGTTCCTCCCTTCAACTTTCATCCATACAGTTTGTGAGCTCCACCAGCGTCATGCCACCACCCTGTGTACACGGGGAATACCTCACCCAGGAAGTCATTTCCCTATTCCTTTGTGTTAAGACTTCACAGCTGGGAAAAGTTCCGGCAGCCAAGCTGCCAATATGTTTGGCCATCCTGGTCCTTGCATGCTCCTTGTCCAGATAAAGTGGCATCTATTCCGGTTGGGACAAGAGCCAACCCGTGTCACCCATGACAACATATACAGTATCTCACAAAAGTGAGTACACTCCTCACATTTTTGTAAATATTTTATTATATCTCTTTTCATGGGACAACACTGAAAATATGACACTTTGATACAATCTAAAGTAGTCCGTGTACAGCTTGTTTAACGGTGTAAATTTGCTGTCCCCTCAAAATAACTCACAGCCATTAACGTCTAAACCGCTGGCAACAAAAGTGAGTACACCCCTAAGTGAAAAATGTCCAAATTGTGACCAAAGTGTCTATTTTGTGTGGCCACCATTATTTTCCAGCACTGCATTAACTCTCTTGGGCATGGAGTTCACACGAGCTTCACAGGTTGCCACTGGATTTCTCTTCCACTCCTCCATGACGACATCACAGATCTGTTGAATGTTAAAGACCTTATTCTTCTCCACCTTCCATTTGAGGATGCCCTACAGATGCCGGAGACATGCTTGGCCAGTTCAGCACCTTTACCAGGTTATCATGTTGGAATACTGCCCTGCAGCCCAGTTTCTGAAGGGAGGGGATCATGCTCTGCTTCAGTATGTCCCAGAACATGTTGGCATTAATGGTTTTCTCAATGAAGTGTAGCTCCCCAGTGCCGGCAGCACTCATGCAGCCCCAAACCATTACACTCCCACCACCATGCTTGACTGTAAGCAAGACACACTTGTCTTTGTACTCCTCACCTGACACGTGTGACACCATCTGAACCAAATAAGTTTATCTTGGTCTCATCAGACCACAGGACATGGTTCCAGTAATCCATGTCCTTAGTCTGCTTGTCTTCAGCAAACTGTTTGTGGGCTTTCTTGTGCATCATCTTTAGAAGAGGCTTCCTTCTGGGACGACAGCCATGGAGACCAATTTGATGCAGTGTGTAACGTATGGTCTGAGAACTGACAGGCTGACCCCCCCACCCCTTCAACCTCTGCAGCAATGCTGGCAGCACTCATATGTCTATTTTCAAAAGATAACCTCTGGATATGACGCTGAGCACGTGCACTCAACTTCTTTGGTTGACCATGGCGAGGCCTGTTCTGAGTGGAACCTGTCCTGTTAAACCACTGTAGGGACTTGGCCACCATACTGCAGCTCAGTTTCAGGGTGTTGGCAATCTCATACAGTGGTGTGAAAAACTATTTGCCCCCTTCCTGATTTCTTATTCTTTTGCATGTTTGTCACACAAAATGTTTCTGATCATCAAACACATTTAACCATTAGTCAAATATAACACAAGTAAACACAAAATGCAGTTTTTAAATGATGGTTTTTATTATTTAGGAAGAAAAAAAATCCAAACCTACATGGCCCTGTGTGAAAAAGTAATTGCCCCCTTGTTAAAAATCACCTAACTGTGGTGTATCACACCTGAGTTCAATTTCCGTAGCCACCCCCAGGCCTGATTACTGCCACACCTGTTTCAATCAAGAAATCACTTAAATAGGAGCTGCCTGACACAGAGAAGTAGACCACAAGCACCTCAAAAGCTAGACATCATGCCAAGATCCAAAGAAATTCAGGAACAAATGAGAACAGAAGTAATTGAGATCTATCAGTCTGGTAAAGGTTATAAAGCCATTTCTAAAGCTTTGGGACTCCAGCAAACCACAGTGAGAGCCATTATCCACAAATGGCAAAAACATGGAACAGTGGTGAACCTTCCCAGGAGTGGCCGGCCGACCAAAATAACGCCAAGAGTGCACAGACGACTCATCCGAGAGGTCACAAAAGACCCCAGGACAACGTCTAAAGAACTGCAGGCTTCACTTGCCTCAATTAAGGTCAGTGTTCACGACTCCACCATAAGAAAGAGACTGGGCAAAACGGCCTACATGGCAGATTTCCAAGACGCAAACCACTGTTAAGCAAAAAGAACATTAGGGCTCATCTCAATTTTGCTAAGAAACATCTCAATGATTGCCAAGACTTTTGGGAAAATACCTTGTGGACTGATGAGATAAAAGTTGAACTTTTTGAAAGGCAAATGTCCCGTTACATCAGGCGTAAAAGGAACACAGCATTTCAGAAAAAGAACATCATACCAACAGTAAAATATGGTGGTGGTAGTGTGATGGTCTGGGGTTGTTTTGCTGCTTCAGGACCTGGAAGGCTTGCTGTGATAGATGGAACCATGAATTCTACTGTCTACCAAAAATCCTGAAGGAGAATGTCCGGCCATCTGTTCGTCAACTCAAGCTGAAGCGATCTTGGGTGCTGCAACAGGACAATGACCCAAAACACACCAGCAAATCCACCTCTGAATGGCTGAAGAAAAACAAAATGAAGACTTTGGAGTGGCCTAGTCAAAGTCCTGACCTGAATCCAATTGAGATGCTATGGCATGACCTTAAAAAGGCGGTTCATGCTAGAAAACCCTCAAATAAAGCTGAATTACAACAATTCTGCAAAGATGAGTGGGCCAAAATTCCTCCAGAGCGCTGTAAAAGACTCATTGCAAGTTATCAAACGCTTGATTGCAGTTATTGCTGCTAAGGGTGGCCCAACCAGTTATTAGGTTCAGGGGGCAATTACTTTTTCACACAGGGCCATGTAGGTTTAGATTTTTTTTTTCTCCCTAAATAATAAAAACCATCATTTAAAAACTGCATTTTGTGTTTACTTGTGTTATATTTGACTAATGGTTAAATGTGTTTGATGATCAGAAACATTTTGTGTGACAAACATGCAAAAGAATAAGAAATCAAGAAGGGGGCAAATAGTTTTTCACACCACTGTAGCCTCGGCCATCTTTATGTGGAGCAACAATTCTTAATTTCAGATCCTCGGAGGGTTTTTTGCCATAAGGTGCCACGTTTAACTTCCAGTGACCAGTATGAGAGAGTGTGAGAGTGATAACAGCAAATTTAACATATCTGAGACCTTGTAACACTAACAAATCACATGACACTGGGGAGGGAAAATGACTAATTGGACACAATGTGGACATTTTTCACTTAGTGGTGTACTCACTGTTGTTGCCAGCGGTTTAGACATTAATGGCTGTGTGTTGAGTTATTTTGAGTGTCATATCTTCAGTGCTGTCCCATGAATAGATCTAATAAAATATTTACAAAAATGTGAGGTGTGGACTCACTTTTGTGAGATACTGTATATGTACATGTATTATGATCAGAAGTTAGCTCTGTAATGAATTGAGAACTTTGACTTTAAATATATAAAACAGTCAAGCAGATGGAGAGCCATGTTTGATGACTGCTGGCGCAGGTGCCAATAAGGCCAGCAGTACATACAATGGAAGCTTAATAATTATGGAAGACTGTTAATACCTAAAGTAATTGCAAGTCAACCAGTTAACTACATTGCAATGCATATGCATGTGGTGAATTTCATTTTGGTAGAGTTTCATCCTGTCATAATTAAAAACGACCAAATGATCAATTCCATTTTACTACAAGATGAATTTTTGTGTATGTTTAAAAGACAATAGAAGAGTATATTACACTTTAATTCACATCCAAAGATCGCATGTCATCAAGTCAAGTCAAGTAAGACTTTAAAATGAGCTCATTTCTTAAGGGTACATTTCACAAAAACATTAGAAAGTTTTTCTTTAACACAGAGAATCACAGACACTTGGAATAAGCGAACAAGGCGTGTGGTACACAGTAGGACTTTAGGAACGTTCAAGACTCAACTTGATGATATTTTGGAGGAATTAGCTGGATAGGACTGGTGAGCTTTGCTGGGCTGAATGGCCTGTTCTTGCCCAGATTGTTCTTATGTTGGCAAATACAGTGCTACAGCTATTCATAGAACTGTTACATCGCGATAAAAGAAAAACATTATTTCCTTTGCTATTACAGTGGACCCTTGACTTACGAACTCAATTCGTTCGCGAGGGCTGGTTGTAACTCAAGTTGGTTGTAAGTCAAGACTATTTTTCCCATAAGAAATAATGGAAATACCCATAATGCACTCTGAACCTCTCACAGCAACACTTACTTAACCTTTTCATAATAAAAAAGGGTTGTATAATGCGCATAATTTACCAAAACACCAATAAGTTTTCTAATGTACTAACCAAAAAGTTATAAAAAGTGCCTAGCCTACCAGAAACAACAATTTCATGCTGTACTCACCATTTAATTTGACATCTTTGGGCTGCAGGAAGGGAGGAGGAGGAGAATGAAACAGAAGGTGGTTATTGTTTAGAAGGAGCCTCCTTATGCAAATCTTTTCTTTGTAAAATTGTCGAGATGGTGGATTTCGACATGCTGTACATATTAGCGAGATATGCCACTCTCATATTTCTGCACAATTTCCTTCTTCGTTTCGACTGTGATCGCTGTTTCTCAAGTTAATAATGACAGTAGTCGAGCACTCAGTTCAAAGCTGGTCGTGTTGTGAACTGCTGTAATAATACACTCCAAAGCAAGCCGGTGCTGACTCAGCCTGATGACATCATCATGTGCCACGCCAGCCCGCTAGCTAACATCCCTTAACAATCGCTTTCTTTACCTTCGTACCTTCTCTTCCTTCCTTAGCAATTATGCGCCTTGCTTGCCATGGTCTTCATGAATTATATATACAGATAAATCACTGCACTGTCCGAAATTACGTCCACAAACACATGTATCTGGGCTCCGACTGACGCTTACGAACGCTCTCGGCTGTTTGTTTACAATCGCACAAGTGGATACACGTGACCGCATTCGGGTCGTAACGCAAGATGTTGGTCGTAAATCAAAACAAAAATTTGGTCGTAAATCAAGTTGTTCGCATGTCAGGCCGGTCGTATGTCAAGGGTCGACTGTATTTCATAAATATCAAGTAACAAATATTGTTATTGTGAAAAAATGAATTCTTGTAAATATACACGTCTTTAAGGTATTTGGACAAAATAGAAAGAGCTTTTGAACATCTCATTTGAGTCCAAATAATTTCAATATCAATTTAAGTCGCTCAGTTCACCCTTAAACAAGACTCCGGTCTTCTGAATAGACCTGCCATTATTTATCAGTTTATTGTCCCATTCTCAGTGACTCACACGTGTTGTCCTTTCTAATGTTTGATCAAGTTAGCGTGATAAAGATAAGATTTTGTTTTTATTAAAATCAAGTAACAGTCCATACAAATAAGTCAAGTTTTCGAAACAAATCAACCCCCACCCATGAGAAAGAGAACTAGGCCAGCCGAGTAAAACTTTAAACTAGTCAAAATAAGTAAATGGATAAATTAAATAATGAATAAAAATAAATAGAGTTAAAAAAAAGAGATAAGATTTAAATAGGCGCAGGTAATAAAATAAACAGACAAGTAAATTAAACCCAGCAATTGGATCATGCAGGGTTACAGTGGTACCCCGCTGCGGTTTTAATGACATTGCCCAGTTTTGCAGAATGGCACCTTAACTCAGTAACAGACACACAGGTATTGGGCTGATGGTTCAGCAGCCACGTTTATTTTCTCCTGATGCTTGGGACTGAATAGGAAGATGTGGCTTTCTGTGTCCTCCCCTGGCTCTGCTGTAAGGGTCTTAAGGTTTGTCTGTGGTTTCTGGTTTTGATAGCCAGGCCCTAATTTGTTTGTTTGTCCCTCTTTGCAATGTTTATTTAATTCTTTTTTCTTCTCCCTAAGATCCAATCCCTGCAAACTCCACGTTCACCTAACTAAACAATGAGTGTGTATCGTTTAATAATCTGGTTATTCACAGAAACAGAGCTTCAAATATGCCATGTAGAAATGGGTTTAAGACACACACATATTTTATCGGGCGGCACGGTGGCGCAGTGGTAGCGCTGCTGCCTCGCAGTTAGGAGACCTGAGGTTCGCTTCCCGGGTCCTCCCTGCGTGGAGTTTGCATGTTCTCCCCGTGTCTGCGTGGGTTTCCTCCCAAAGACATGCGAGTTATGTACATTGGCAATCCTAAATTGTGCCATGTGGTGGGCTGTCACCCTGCCCGGGGTTTATTTCTGCCTTGCACCCTGTGTTGGCTGAGATTGGCTCCAGCAGACCCCCGTGACCCTGTGTTAGGATATAGCGGGTTGGAGAATGACTGACTGACATATTTTGTCTGTGAGTAACGCTTATCCGGGTTACACTTAAGGACTGTTACCCTCTTGTCAGCCTGCGCCTATCCGTGGCCACCAGTCATTGCTTCGCACACACATCCAGCAGCCATGACTATAAAACAGTAGAAGCATCCACACAGATGAATAGGTGATCACGTTATTCCTTCTACTGGTTGAATTAATCTGTCTTAATCTTTTAGAAATCACTGGATATCTGTTGAGGGCAGCACGATGGCGCAGTAAGGAGACCCGGGTTTGCTTCCTGGGTCCTCCCTATGTGGAGTTGGCATGTTCTCCCCGTGTCTGCGTGGGTTTCCTCCCACAGTCCAAAGACATGCAGGTTGGGTGCATTGGCGATTCTAACATTGGCCCTAGTGTGTGCTTGGTGTGTGGGTGTGTGTGCCCTGTGGTGGGCTGCCACCCTGCCCGGGATTTGTTTCCTGCCTTGCGCCCTGTGTTTGCTGGGATTGGCTCCAACAGACCCCATGACCCTGTAGTTAAGATATAGCGGGTTGGATGATGGATGGATGGATGGATATCTGTTGATGAGCTGAGCGTACAATACTTAGGTCAGCACCACAATTTTGGGAGCAGTGTTGGGGGCAACGTGTGTTATGTAGTCTGATGACTTTTAAAAGTAGCGAATAACCTATCGCAATACTTATTTTATTCTTATTATTATCCCAGCAGCACTTAGTGTTAGGTGAGAAGGTGAGAATGGAGATTATCTAATGATTAGATGTTTTGCTTTCTTACTGACAATTTTGTTCTTTGCTGAGATAATCAGAATGTAGCCTTTAAATTGTTTAAACAACTGGAGAGAGGCCTTCAAAATGATTTTAAGCAGATTATAAACAAAACATGTCATTCCGATATTTTAAGGAATGCTGGGAAGCAATCTCACAGACGCAAAAGAAAAAATTCTGTGATGACATCAGAGCATGCAGTCGAAAGCAGCGGATGACCTCTTGTCCAAAAATAAGAAGAGGAGACCCGGGTTCGCTTCCCAGGTCCTTCCTGCGTGGAGTTTGCATGTTCTCCCCGTGTCTGCGTGGGTTTCCTCCCACAGTCCAAAGACATGCAGGTTGGGTGCATTGGCGATCCTATTGTGTGCTTGGTGCGTGTGCGTGCCCTACGGTGGTCTGGCGCCCCTCCTTGCACCCTGTGCTGGCTGGGATTGGCTCCAGCAGACCCCCGTGACCCTGTAGTTAGGATATAGCGTGTTGGATAATGGATGGATGGATGGATATCTGTTGATGAGCTGAGCGTACAATACTTAGGTCAGCACCACAATTTTGGGAGCAGTGTTGGAGGCAACGTGTGTTATGTAGTCTGATGACTTTTAAAAGTAGCGAATAACCTATCGCAATACTTATTTTATTCTTATTATTATCCCAGCAGCACTTAGTGTTAGGTGAGAAGCACATATATTGGTATGCCAGTCCTTTGCAGGGCTCAATTACACAGTCAAGCAGTCAAGAGTGGGCTGCACGCAATACGGTAATGGAAACCTGTGAATAAAGATATTTGTTGTAACAGTGAGATCTGGTGATGCCGTGGCCAGTGTTAATACATCGAATCATCGGGGGCTCAGATCGAGGATGTTAAAAGGCGATGAATGGATGTTATTTACTTCACAGCACATGAAGGACTAAACATAGTGATGAAACACAAGAAAATGATCACGCTTGGCTGTTTTTCCTAGTTATGAAGATTCATCTATGGGCTTTAGGATTTAACTACAAATGCTGGCCAGTGAAATGTGCAACCTCTCATATAAAAGAAGAACAAATTAACACATAAGTAACATACTCTTTGTAAGACATTGCATTTTATAATAAGAAAATATAAAACATTGTGACCACTATGGGTGTTGCAGCACCCCAAACCCCAGGCACATCTGCAGAGACACAAGTCTCAGGTGCAAATATGCATTTTATTATACAAAATACCTTATTAAAGGCTTCTTTGTAACAGTGGCAAGCGCAACAAAATTCTTCTTCTTTCTCTTTCTCCTTCCACTCCTTCAGGTGAGCTTTATCCTTTTACACCCACCGTACTCCGACTCACCCGAGTGAAGTGGAGCAGCTTCCTTTATATTGCATTGCACTTCCGGGTCAGGGCAGCCTGGCTCCAGCAGGCACCCAAGGAGGCCAAAACTACAACTCCCATGCTGCCCTGTGGGTGTCTGAATGGGATGCTCACCAGAGGGATATCACCAGTCAGTGTAATGAGGAAGCGCATTGGTCTTGGGAAGCAGCCTCCCCCTGTCCATCCATTATAGCGTCCTCCTGACCAGGAAAGGTACCACTAACCAACCTGGTTGAGATGCCCGTCCACCGACAACCTTTCATTAAAAAGGCCTCCCTGACCAGGTAAGGAATCATCCATCCTGGTCGGGATGCCAGCCAATCCATGTTGTTTTTACAACACAGCTAGTTATTTTTTTTGTAAGTAATTAGTGAGGTTACTTTTAGAAGTCAGTTGCCAAGGGCGAACTCCATAAGTGGAGTCTCTCACCTGTAAGAGGAAGGTTTTAAGAAAGCAGCCGGGTTACTCACCTTATCCCTGTAAACACACTCAATGATCTTCTTTTGTGACTTTTATCTGAAAGAGAAGGGGCAGGGCTTCTGTGTGACCAATCAGGAAAGGTGTCTGGTCTGGCAGACCAGGAAAGATCAAGATGCTCCTCCCTTTCTAAGGTTTTCTTAAGAATGCTCAGCCATATATGTGACCTTTCATACAAAGAAAAGTGAGAGACATGGCTGGTGGCCAGCAGAAGGGCTAAGAGGCTCTGCTCAGAAGTCTAAATAAAAGCCAAATTGACCACTTGCTAGCCTTTTACCCTCCCTCTGCCCTGCCGCACCAGCTCACTGAAACAGAAACCTGTCTGACTTCTTGCAGAAGCTCCTCGTGGGTGACTTCCCTCATGAGCTGGACATTGAAGAACTGGAAGATGATGTTCCAAAACGCAAGAACCGAACAAAAGGAAGGGTATGTATGATAAAAGGGCAGCTCTCCCTGCTCCGGTTGTAATACAGAAAAGTGAGACAAATTCTAAAAAGTCCATGAAATGAAACCAAATCTGAGAGTAGTGGGCGCATCCTTAGTGATACCACCTGCCCCACGATGCTATGTCACATGGAACTTCCTAGAGTGCTGTTAGAAACAAGCCAGTTGCACACCAAACAGTCTCCGTCTCAGCACCGACACTGAGGAAAGGACATTTTTAATGCTCTTAAACTGTTTTCATTGAGAAGCACCTCTCGTCATTCATTTTGGCAAGTGCCATCTTTTAGTTGCTTAGCAACAGTCTTCACAGAGAGTGACAAGCCACATTTGCATTGCATTGGTAGAGCTGCATTTCCAAGAAACTTTGATAACACTTTTAGAAGAGGGGCTACCTGGGGGGGCATCTACTGACTTTCAAATCACACAGTAACACCCTCAAATTGGGGCTACCTAGCTGTGTCTATCGATCAGCTACTACTGTGCAACAAGACTTTAACAAACCCTGCGTCTGATCTTAACAAGACTTTGAGAGTACTGAAGAGGGGCTACCTATAGTGTGTCAATTAGACAGTCACTGGTGCGGAGTGACACCTTTACAGGGGCTTATTAGGACTTACAAATCACAAGTAACACCTTTGAACTGGACCAACCTGGCTGTGTCTATTGATTAGCTATTACTGTGCGACACGATTTTAACAAATTCTGTGCCTGGTCTTATCACAATAAGAAATCGCCGATGAGAGTGACAGTGACAGTCACTACTGCAGAACAACACCTTAACAGAATCTGAATGAGACCTGCAATTCAGATCTTAACAAGACTGATGACAATTTAGAAGAGCGGATCAAGTAGACCAGGGGTGTCCAACTCCGATCCTGGAGGGCTGCTGGTTTTCAGTGTAACCCTTTTTCGTAATTAATGACCTGTTTGTGCTGCTAACTAACTTTTTTCCGTTTCGTTTTAATTGACTTGCTATTTAAGACTCGAGACCCCTTAACTGTTTCTTTTATTCCTTAATTAGCAACCAAACAATAATGAGATACAAAACGAGCCAAAACAGGACTAGCAGACTGTGACCATCATACAATATCTGAAAATAAAGAAAGGTGAAGGTCTCAGGAGTTCTGACCTGCTCTTAGAAAAGAGAAAATCCACAATTTCGGAAATGTCTGCTATTGCACAATGAGAGCAGCGACAAGCCATGGAATTACAGAACGACAAGAATCCGAGCCTAATGAAGCAACTGGTTGGAGTTTGAGGCCCTGACTTAGCTGGTCTTCTCTTGGCTCCCTCACTTCACATTTCACTTATGTTTCGGTGCCATTTAAGGAAAAAAATGAAGCAAATCAGAGGAACGATGAAGAAATTCAGGGAAACATTTCTTAAAAACCAAGTCAATTGAAATTAATTCAAAAGACGTTAATTAGCAGCAAAAACAGGTCACTAATTAAGAAAAGGGTTTAGAATGAAAACCTGCAGCCAGAGCAGCCCTCCAGGACTGGAGTTGGGCACCCCTGGTCTAACACATGAGTAGAAAGGATGGCACAGTGGCGCAGTGGTAGCACTGCTGCCTCAAAGTAAGGTAACCAGGGTTCACTTCCCAGGTCCTCCCTGAGTGGAGTTGGCCTTTGGGTTTCTTTCCACAGTCCAAAGACATGCAGGTTAGGTGGACTGGCAGCACTAAATCGCCCTAATATGTGGTTGGGATGTGTGTGAGTGTTTGCCCTGAAACGGACTGGCGCCCTGCCCAGGATTTGTTCCTGCCCTGTGCCCTATGCTAGCTGGGATAGTCTCCAGTGACAGTGTTCAGGACTAAACAGGTTAGAAAATGAATGATGTGAGTAGGAATGGGACACTGTAACCCCGAAACATTTAAAGTGCGCAGACTGGAGGAAATTGGGGGCGGGTTTTCAGAAAGAAACCCTGTGGGTGGAGCCTTTCCATTGGCGGATTTTGCCGCTCTTCACTTCCAATGTTTTAGAGAGTTGTTCCCAGATATGTGTTCTCATTTGAGAATCATGTCTGGCCCCAAGATGTGTTGGCCTACAGTAGGAATTGTCTACTTGAACCCTGGAGGGCCGCAGTGGTGGCAGGTTTTCATTCTAACCTTTTTCTTAATTAGTGACCTGTTTTTGCTGCTAATTAACGTCTTTTAAATTAATTTCAATTGACTTGGTTTTTAAGAAATGTTTCCCTGAATTTCCCCGTCGTTCCTCTCAATTGCTTCATTTCTTTCCTTTAATGGCATCCAAACAGAAGTGAATTGATCAGTAATTTCTGCTGTTAATTGACTTCTTTTCCATTCATTTTAAGTGAATTTTATTATTTAACAAACCTCTGAATTGCTTTTTTTTCCTCATAAATGGCAGCCAAGTAGAAACAAGATGTGAAGTGAGCCAACCGATGACCAGCTAAGTTGGGAGCCTCAAACTCCAACCATTTTCTTACTTAGACGGTGATTGCTTCTGTTAATTTAGCTTGTTATTTAATTCCATGGCTTGTTGGTGCTCTCATTCGAGGTTAACTGGTCATTGTTTGTCTGCTAATTAAGGAAAAAGAAACAATTGAGGGGTCTGAGTCTTCAAGAGCCAGTCAAATAAATTGAATTCAAAAGAAGTTAATTAGCAGCACAAACAGGTCACTATTTAAGAAAAGGGTTAGAATAAAAACCTGCAGCCACTGCGGCCCTCCAGGACTGGAGTTGGACACCCCTGTATTAGACCAATACATAAATTAACTATGGGAAGACAGGGAGAAAGAAAAATAAACTGAAAATAAAAACACTTGACACTGTGAAGAAATAGAAAGGTAAAACTGCACTTATCAATTCAGTAGTGCCAGGTAACTGAAGCGCCAGAATGAGAGTGGTGGCAGAAGAGAAAGACACACACAAGCACACGCAGAGACCAATGCAAGTTTGAGAAGTGCTTCAGTCTGCTGCAATATCACACAATATGGTATAATAACAGCAAACAGGGCTTAGATAATCATTGGGGTCTATTTAAACACTATGGCTCTATTCTGCCATGGTCTATTTGTTATGACAGGAAGTCCCAAAATGCCATTTAAAGGGGGAGATCCTTTCCAAAAACTCCCGGCTAGATACAAAAAAGGTCATATAGAATCGTTATAAAATAAAAGGTTTATTTTCACAAAAATGCCTTTCAACTACTGTAGAATGAAACACAAAGAAAAAAAAATAGTTGCCGAAAACAATAACCCAAAGTTTAAAGAGTGGTCAGAAGATGGAGCAAACAAATTGAAAAAAACAATGAATTCACATTAAGTACAGTATAGGGTGGTCCAGACCTAATTATGCAATTTTCATTACGCTATAACTTATTAAGTTTATTACATAGAAAATCACCCGACAAATCCCGGACCATCGAGAAGCATGCGAACTGACGACATGAAGAACCGTCGTCGTGCCGAACTGGAATCGTCCTCGCATAAATCAAAGTCATCCAGACGATCTGAGTCTGCATAATTAGATCTGGACCACCCTGTAGAAACACAATGACTCACCAAAACTCTAAAAGCACATCTGAAATGAACCACCAGCAACTGGGGAAGACCCTCTGGATTTATAGGGTGGAGGGTAGATCCTGGCGGCGATTGGTAGGTGGTCCACCCAAAAAAACACATGGAACACAAAACACAGGCATAGAAACCAAAGACGACAATGAACAAAAGTAATTATGTGCTTCTCAAAACTGAACAATAAAGAAGTAAAACCCGACTTTGAACCCCAGCCAGGGGAGGAGACCCGACTGAGATATACGACGCGTTGCCAATAAGACAGTAATGTTGACTTGCTGACGTGCAGTCAGAAGGTGAATGCTGTACAGCCTTATCATTCTACTGCTGGTGCTGTCTGTCAGATTTACTGAATTTCATACTCTCCTATGGCTGTTTGCTATCAGCTCTCTTAACGGCACCTTATTTAGATGGGGCGTGACACACCATTTACTTCAAATACATATTTTACAGTTCACATTTTCACAAATGTAGCTGCCTGTTCTTTCAAGCTTACGACTCCAACATGGCCGTCATACAAGGCACCTGCGACAACATATCAGTCACTTGTACTCCTCGCCCATTGGTGTCTTTGAATGACAGTGTCCAATCTGATTTTACAGAAAGCTTTATCGCTAGTAATAGGTTACGTTTTTTTTTTTTATAAATGCTCTCTGCACAGGTGACACTGAGTTTACGAGTGGTCTTTTGAGAAGTCTTTTCGGCTGTAGACAGCCTATCGTAATCAGAAGCTTGCTCTCTGTTGGAGCAGGTTAGCGAGAGCACCACCGCACTGTGCAGTTCAAAATTGTCACCGCTACTTTGAGATCCCACCATCTTTGAGACGTTTGGTTGTTTTAGAAATGTGACACTCTGTGAGCCGTCTGATTGTTTCCCCTCATTTGTAAGCAAAGTTCACTCATGGTGGACTCCAGACGTACTGAATATATTTTATATGTCTGGCTCTGCAAGAATACCTTAACAGAGGATTCTTAGGCCTTACAATTGGGCCCGTCTAGCTGTGTCTATTAATCAGTTACTACTGTGTAACAAGACTTAGGCTTTAACAAACACTGTGTCTGGCCTTAGCAAGATTAAGAAAGCACGGATGACAGTTAAGACGAGGGTCTACCTACAGTGTGTCACTTAGACAGTCGCCACAGTGCTGAGGTGTCACCCGTCAGATGGCTGCACTCGGCTCCTAACCTGGGGTCCTGAGTTGGTCTGTCATGTGGTGGGTGCGGCAATGCGCTGTATCAGCACGTTCTCCTAACCTCCTCCTCCTCCTCCTCACTGTGTAACAACACCTTAACAGAGGCTTAACACTCAAATTGGGACCACCTTTGCTTCGGACCTTAACAGACACTGTGTCTGGTCTTAAGACTCAATGAGCATTAATGAAAGAAGAGGGCCTATCAATTAGACAGCTATCAGTGTGAATACGCCTTAACAGAGGCTTTCGTAGGCCGCGCTTGAGAAGAGGCGATGCATTTGGTAAAGTGCATATATTTGGAAAGTATTAGGACCCCTTCACATTGTACACTTTTTGTTATGTTGTAGCTTTATGCAAAAATCGTTTAAATTAGTTTTTTTCCCTCATCAAGTAGCACTCAATACCCCAAATGATAAAACAAAAAAATGATTTTGGAAATTTTTGATTAATTAAAAACAGAAAACCCAAAATATCCTAATTGGCAGAAGTATATATTCAGTGCTTAGTTGAAGTCTCTTTGGCAGCCTGAAGTCTCCTTTGGTTTGACACGACAAGCTTTGCACACCTAGATTTGGGGATGTTCTGCCATTCTTCTCTGCCGGTCCTCTCAAGCCCGGTAAGGTTGGATGCAGTCAATTTGTAGACATCTATTTTCAGATCTCGCCAAAGATGTTTGATTGGGTTCAAGTCCATACTTTGGGTGAACCAGTGCTGGTTGGAGCCCATTTGGAAACTCATCTCTCCTCATTGTCCATAGTATAGGGTGGTCCAGATCTAATTATGCAATTTTCATTACGCTATAACTTATTAAGTTTATTACATAGAAAATCACCCGAAAAATCCCGGACCATCGAGAAATGTGCGAAGTGACGACATGAAGAATTGTCTTTGTGCTGAACTGGAACCGTCCCCGGATCATTCCAGACGATCTGGATCTGCATAATTAGATCTGGACCACCCTGTAGGTTAGTCGGAATTAGTAGACTTTGACATCTGGGATGGACCATCCTCATCCCCTTCGTTTAGTCTGAAGCATGCACCCCATTCAATAGCACAAATGGTGCCCCTTTGTGCATATACTGCAGACTTTAAGGAGCACGTGCCCCTTGGTGTACAAAGCATATCTACTTTTACTTTTATAAATGCCACCCAGAGGGTAATTGCACACACTCATTACTATTATAGTTTGATGACTTTGTCGGGGGTCTCACTTAGTGTCGGGCGCGGGGTCCACCTCAGTGTCACTATACTCTGTGAACAGACAGGCAGGACACAGGTTCAGCACACAACACACACTTTATTTACGGTTGGGGAGCACTTTAGCCTGCTTACCACAGCACAGTACAAGACATAAAGCACAGCACACAAGGCACAGTCCTTCCACCTCCACTCCTCCTCAGGCTTTGTCCTCTTCCTCCTGAGTCTGGCCATTAAGTGGTGGCAACTGGCTTCTTTTATAAGGCACCCGGAAGGAGCACAGGAGCCTAACGACCGGGTGAGGCAGAAGTGCTGCCAAATAGGGCCCTGTAACAGTCCAGGCGCCCCCTGCAGGGTTGAGCTTCCATGTTTACAACCCGTGGCCCTGCTGCAAGCCAAGGGGGCTGCCCTCTGTTGGTCCGGGGGAGAAACAGCCTTGCAAATAGTCTCTCCCCATGTCGTTCCATACTGAGGGCATACCGGCCTGGTAAAGGCTGCGGCTGTCCGTCAAAACACACAATTGACATTATTATCATACTGTAACAACCCAGGGGGGTTGTCCCCTTCAAGGTCTGGATCACGTACCCCTTAATCTTTCATAAATGGTACCCCCAGATCAGCCTAGGTTGCCGAATCGATTGACCAGCTCTAAGCTGGACCACTTAAGGACATTCACCGAGTTGACCCTAAGCCTCTCCTGTGTTGTTTTTCCTTTATGTTCTGTTAGAAAGTGCACCTTTGTTCCAGTCTGATGTCCTTAACGTTCTGGAGCAGGTTTTTATTAAAAATATCTCTGTGCCTTGCTCTGTTGAACCTTACGTCAACAAAGACTTGGCAGTATGATGCGGCCACCACCACCAAGTTTCACAATTGGGGTGGTATGGCACAGTTGGTTATCGGTGCCTGGTTTCCTTCAGACCTGACATTTAGAAATCTGACCAAACAGTTCAGTCTGAGAGTCATTGAAGGGCTTTTTTTTGCAAACTCCAAGAGGCTTTTCATGTGTCATCTGACCACTCTGCCATAAAGCCCCTTATCGGAGCATTGTAGTGATGGCTATCCTTTTGGAAGTTTCTTCTTTCTGCACACAGGTTCTCTGGAGATCAGCTAGAGTGGCAGTCGAGTTCTTAGTCACGTCTCTTACCAAGGCCCATCTCCACACGATTGTTCAGTTTTGCTGGACGGCCATATCTACGAAGAGTTGTGGGAACCCTCACTGCTCCAGGAATGTTTTCATAGCCTTCTCCAAATCTGTGCCTCGACACATTCCTGTCCCTAAGTTCTGCAGGCACACTTTGTATGTGTGAGATAGCCAAAGTCAAAGCCATACGCTACCCGCAGAGCTGTGTGGGGTAAGTCGGAGGCAGTGCTCCGAGTTTTGAAGAAGGCTTCAGGGCTGATAGCTATAGACGCCGTTGTAATTTCATTTTAAGTAAGTCTGCTTTGGTAAAATTTGGCTGCGGTTGTTTCTTTACAGTACTTCCTTTTCTTATGTTTTGTTATGGATCCAGACATAAATAAATCCAAAGGCAAGAAACATGCAGAAAAGTCTGAGGTTTGAAAATCTCAATAAGGAAAGAAGGGACTCATAAAACCTCTGGACCAAAATAACAAGACCAGTACATGTAGTTAATTTCATTAAACAAACAAAAAAAAAAAACTATAATAATTCAGAAATATAACTCACAGACTGCAAAATAAAAAGTCAAAACACCAAGGAAGTAAAACAGCAATACAAAACAAATAAAAGATACTAAAGGAACGTACGCATCAGTAGGCTTTGCGGCCTAGGAACCAAGTTACCCAAACTATTCTCTAACATTTCAGTAATTATTTATCGCTCTGATCTTTCTGATCATAAAATAAGTCATTATGACAACTGACGAGAAGAATTCATTATTAATTTCAGAATTACAGTATTTGAGTGCCTTGTTCTCTTACACAATTTGGCTCAAAAACTAATCAGCACATCGTCATTTCATAACAGGCTTAAGTTTCGAGTTTGCTGTTTTTCCATCCAGCTGTTTTAGCACTAGACCGTCCTCACAGGCAGACACACACACTCAGTGTTTTCAGTATCAGAAGACCCTAAAACGTCAAGATCTGTCGAAAACCAGAGATCAACATTTGTGACGAATCTGAAGCTTTCGCTCCTTGGTGGGGGAGGACGCAAAGCAAAATAATAAAGTAGAAGATAAAAGAAAAACATGGGCAGTCCAATCAAAATTCAAACATTTAAGTAAAAAAAAATAAATAATAAATCCAAACCTTAAATGGTCAAGAGTCCAGGGAAGCCCAAAGAAAGGAGTCAAACAGCAAAAGCAGGAATAGCTAACGCAGTATAATTTCATCTCACAAATAGCCAAAAGCGGCATTAAAAGCAGACGTGAATCCCACCAGCAGGTGGACACCACAGGCAGCCTCGTTTCCACTGGAGAAGCTGAGTTTGGCCAACATCTGGCCAAAATGTGCTTCATTCTCAAAATTCAAAAGAAAATATTCTGTAAAACTCAAAACCAGTCTCAAAATTCCTCATAAGGGATTGGATCACTGTCAGCCGCTAGCTTTTACAGAGAAAAGCCACATTCAATCTTTATAAAAGCAGGATTTATTGGCAAAAATAGAAGTATGCAACAAAAAGAACACTTGATCAAAATAAAATAAGCTGCCTAAAAGGGCAATCCAAGGCAAACAAGGTCCAAGTGGAAATCCCCTTGCAAAATCCAGGAACCAGTTTGAAAAAGTCATAGAAATCTGCAATACTCACCAGAGCCACCTAAATCTAGCAGAGCGGATTCAAATGAACTGTGAGGGGATTCGGTTCCCAGCCTGCCTTTATAGGCTTGGTGGGCGGTCCTTTAATGGTGATGGACAGATGACCCCACCTCCCAGAGAATCCTCCCACAAAATACATGGAACATCAGAAAGCAGCAGACCACAACAGTTTAGAATAACAAGTCAGAAACAAGCCTGGTGAAAACCAGTAAAACAATCCTATCTGCCACCAAAACCAGAATGTTTTATGGCTTGCCATTTAGAGAGCGAATGCAATTTAAAAGATGGCACAGAGAAGTCAGGATTCACACAGGGGTCATAATGAGGAAGACTACAAATGAATTAACAAAGCTTAGAGTGACATGTGGCCAGAGTCGTAGTCAAAGAACAGAGTGGTAAGTCGAAAGCCAAATGGGGTCCTTGTAACCGGAGCCCAAAAACATGTGACGAATATCGCAATTAGTGGGATGTCACAAATGTTGTAACTAGTAAATTCAAAACTAACAATAAGAACTGAAGTTTTTTTTTTCTTTTGTGAATCCAATCTTGGACGACCAGGAACGTGTTGTGGCAGCTTTTAAAATATCATTATCACAATTTCTACAATTTATCTTTCTTGTCACCAGTCACCCCCTTGTATCTTATAACTGTATTTTTATATATACATTCATTCTCACATCTGCATTATCCAATTTAGGGTCACCGAGGCCTAGGATCCTATCCTGACAGCACTGGTGTGTTACCACTTTGGACCAGTGTGCCCGTCATGCACATACACCCAACAACACTCATTCATACCGGGGCTAATGGGAAATCACCAAATAAACAAACCTGCTGTCTTGGGGATGTCGGGAGAAAACCCGAGTGCCTTCAGGTAAGGCAGCCATCCACAAGCAGACAAAACCTGAGCACATTTAACCCTCGAAAGCACATCCAGTGTCTTCAGAAAGTATTCAGACCCCTTCACTTTCTGCACACTTTATTGTTTTGTGCATTTCATTTTAAATGGATAAATTTGCAATTTTCACTCATCATTCTACGCTCAGTAACCCATAATGATTAAGTGAAAACATGTTTTCATAAAAGTTTGCAAATGAATTAAAAATCAAAAGCTGAAATCTTTTTTTCATATTCAAGTTATTCAGACCCTTAATTCAGTACTTGGCAGAAGCCCCTTTGGTAACAATTTCAGCTTCTTTTTGGGTAATTCTCTACAAGTTTTACAGTTTATCCCATTCCTCTTGGCAGATCCTCTCAAGCTCCATTAGATTGGATGGAAATGTCTCTCCACAGATCTTCTATTAAGTCCGGACTTTGGCTGGGCCACTCGTGGACACTTAGAGACTTGTTCCAGGGCTTTCTTTCCTGTATGCCTCGAGTTATTGTGGTCCTGGAAGGTGAAGCATCACCCAGATTTGTGGTTGTGTGCGCTCTGGAGCAGGTTTTCCTCAAGAACCTCTCTGTATTTGGCTGCATTCATCCTTCCTTCACTTCTAACCAGTTTCCCCATCCCCACCAGTGAGAAGCACCCCATAGCACGATGGTGCCACCAACATAATTCACCGTAAAGATTATACTAGGCAGGTGATGGGAAGAGCCTGGTCTTTGCCAGACATAATAATTGGAGTTCTACCTAAGGAGTTCAGTTTTTGTCTCATCAGACCAGAGATGCTTTCCCCTTATTCTGTTAGAGTCCTTTAAACTCCATCATATGCCTGTTATTCAAGAATCACTCCCATCCATCCACTCTACTATAAACACTGATTGATGGAGTGCTGCTGAGATGGTTGTTCCCCTGTCAGGTTCTCTCATCTCATCATGAACATCTGAAACTCTGTCAGTGTGACCACTGGGTTATTTGGTCACCTCTCTGCCCAAGACCCTTCATACCTGGTTATTCAGTTTGGCCAGACAGCTAACACTGGTAAGAGTTGTCCATTTTTCCATTATTGTGGCCACCGGGGTTCTGGGAACACTCAAATTTTTAGAAATGGTTTTATCCCCCTGTCCTGATCTATGTCTCACAACAATTTGATGACAGAGGTCTACAGAGAGTTCCTTGGATTTATCCTGATATCCAGTGTACCTTTCTAAATGATGTCTGGTCTGTTCAGTTTGCCACAGGTGGCCTCCAAGCAAGTTCTCGACACATCTTAAGGAGAATTAAAGCACAGAGGATGCACCTGACCACAATCTGGAGTACCACAGCAAAGGATCTGAATACTTCTATGAATGAGAGATTTCAGTTTATGAATTTCAATACTCCTGAAAACCTTTCTAAAAACATATTTCACTTTGTCATTATGGGTTGGTGAGTGTTAATTGATGGTCAGAAATTGCAAATGTGTCCATTTAAAATTAAATCTACAACTCAATACATTGTGCAGAACATGCTGGTGTCTGAATACTTTCTGAATGTGTACAACTACATAGCATACATGAAAGAAAATAACGAACAGAGGAACTTCCACAATGATACAGTACCCAAAGGAACACAGGGAGAGCTCTAAATGGGTTTGGGTTTTGAGCTGAGGGCGCCCCACACCACTGCTCCATTGTACTTCTGCTCAAGTTATAAGTGCATAAATAAAGTAATTCTGCTTTTTTGCTCCCCTTACTATTAACTGCCTCTGATTCCATTTGAAGATGAATCAAGCCTTCCTGATGTTCCCCAAAGCAGAAACCCCTGAAAGTTTTGGACTGGCTTAGACCACCATGGTGTTATCTTGAACTTCAGGGTTGGTCGTTAGCACTAACTGATGTCCTTCTCTTTCTGCATATGCTGTGCCGCAGGCCTATGGCATTGGAGTGATGAGGAAGAGGCAGGACCCCATCTCTCTGGAGGACAGGGACAAGCCATACGTCTGTGACAGTAAGTGCAACTTACAACCAACCTTGAGAATGATGAAGATGAGCATAATGAAGTGGTGTGAGTGAAGGGCATGAGCTGTAAGGTGCATAAATGTACAGACTTCTATCGGGTACGCGGGTCTGCAATATGATGAGTGTGACATGTGGTGTAAGTGGAGTGCAAAATGAAGACCTCGTTCACGTTTAATCTTCGGTGATGAGGGTGGGATTCACTGGTCCAGGAGCTCTGATATGTCGCTGCTGTCTTGGAGTTTGTGAAATGTCCTTAAAAGCTCAGGGTGCATTGTGGAGACCTTTATCATCCAAATCAAAGCGGGTTTTGTGACTAATACATTAGCAAATATTTGTAAAAGTTGAAGCCCAAGCTGAGGAACAGGGAGTCCAAGGGGTGGGCTTGTGGTGGTCATGGTTCAACAGTTAATACATAAATAGTGCCGGGCTCCATTCATGTTAATCAGTTTCAAGCTCTTTGTGTCTTGATGTACTCCTTGTGTAGTTGTAAAGTCTGTAACTGTATTTTACTTGAGAACTTGTCACAGCACTGAACAGAATAGAATCTGAATTGAATTGAATTGAATTGCAATTTATAGTTGAACGCAAACTATAGAAATAAACTAAATATAATTTCATTATTTCAGCTGCTGACCAAAGCAGCAGATTATTTAAGTAAATATCCTTAATCATGGATGTCAGGCTTAACCACCTTAAATATAAATTGTGTGATGACATTACGTCACAATGACGGTTGTCCTGAAATGGGAGCCGACAGCATTGCCGCACACAATGTGATCGCAGATGGGAAAATAGCAGGCGAACCAGCAAAGAAGAACTTTGATTAGAAGTTTTGATAAGAACAGGCCACTTAGCCACAAGACAAGCTTGTCACTTTCTATTCACCCATCAAGTTAAGATTTGAAGTTCCCCAATGTATAGTTATCTACTACTCTGTTTGATGACCTGTCCTCTGAGTTTATTGTTCTCTTTTTGAAAACACAATTTCCACTGGGGTGACATTTACCCTTAGACCAGCGGTTCCCAAACTGTGGTACGCGTACCAGGAGCCTTTTCAGGTGGTACGCACCGCTGTCCCTGAGGGAAAGGGAAAAACCCTTTATGACAAGCCTGTTGTGAGTAAAAACCAATGAAACTGTTTAAATACAATAATACATGGATTCCAAAATTTAGTGTGGTGCGAAATTTCGTCATCTGAATAAATAAAACCTATTATTCGAATCAGTATTTAGTTCATTTAACGCTACCATAATTCCGTTTCACGGAAGTCATCTTCTACTTCTTCACTGCTTTTGGTCACTAGATGAAAGCACAACGCCGACACTATTTAGTCTTCGGTAACTCTGCCTCACAGAAACCGCTCGCGTTTGTTGTTATACATGCACTGCCGCTGTATCGCATCGTAGTCACTAGATCTAAACACAAACCCGATACCATTTCGTCTTCGGTAACTGCGTCACATACAGGCCGAAGGCAGGATTTCGTTTCAGGGCGGAATTTATCAATTTATGTACATGCACAAATTTTTTCATTAATTTTATACATAATTTCTTCCTATTCTTTAACTTTTATTCAGATTTCGGGGAGGTTTAGACCCGAACTCCCCCCCTTACAGCTCTCCCTCCCTTTCAACAAGGTGCGGGTGGCACGCAACACAACTCACTTAACCTCGGGTCGTACTTGACGTCCAAAATTTTGGGAACCCCTGCCTTAGACGACATACAGTGCTGGTGTCTCCATGTTCTTGTTGAACTAATTAAGTAAAGAAAATCTAGAGTGCTGTCTGTGGGCAGAAAAGCAGCAACTTGTAACCGTCAAAGAGAGGTGTAATGTGGCAGTCAGACCTCGTTTGTAGATGGAGACAACATGAACTTGTTTAAAGAAAAGGAAGGACTTAAATGAGAAGTCATCAATAAATACCCATTTTAATAAATGAAAAGGTCAATAGAAAGCTATGAGAACCACACCTCATCAGATTAGAAGCTTGGATACCACGTTAATCATTTGCTGTAACTTTACATCACGCATCAAACAGACATTGCAATACACAAAATTACGTCTTTTGTGTTTCACTGTTTTACACTAATACCGCGATTCCCAGATGATCAAAGGGCGAGTTTGTTTACTAAGCAGCCAAGCTGCTTCCAACTCGAGATAAAATGTTTGAGAAAACATAATCCAAGACACGAAATTCATGCTGTCACCATAGGCTTTGGTTTCAAGAAGTTATAGATTACCCGTTATTTGAGTATTGACCATTCATTCTTACACAGTACGGGGAAGGACCTCCTCACTCATAGGACTGCACCTCCAGTTAAGCACTCACTCCCTCTGTTGCTCGACTCAGAAAATTGTCTTCTGTCCTGATTGGTTAAACTTCACCCTTAATTCTCCTACGTATTTCAGAACCCGTCCCGTTCCAGTCCCGATATCAAGGAGCCATGTCACATAGTTGCAGCACACTGTAGCTTGTGGAAGAAAAAATTTGAGTGCTTTTGCCATAATAGGAGTGGGGGCATGCTGTAGCGCTGTGGAATAGCCTGGTAAGGAGTAGTGAGGTTAAAATGTAACGTCTTTGTAAATTGTATTGTGTAAAATAAAAAAAGAATGGAATGCTAAACATTTGAAATTGTATGGATGCAAGAAACTGCAAAGGCTCAATGGAAATGTGTAGGGGACTTTAACCAATTAGAATAAAAGGGGTGAAGTGTGCAAAGCTGAGCAGAACATGCAGGTAAGAAATAAGCAAGTCAATGAAGTATTGCGCGCTATGTGATTAATCCGAGCTCCTGAAAGGGCCAGTCAGTAAAAGTGTTAGCATTATATCACGTGTTGTGCACACCTATTCTGATAAGGAAGTAGTTATAAATAAAATTTTGTACCTCTGTTTGAGGACCATCCTGCCCGCTATGCAGCTGGGCACAGGGTTGCTCCTTTCTCATGAGAAGAAAATAAATTTAGGCGCTGATGAGCTTCCTCCTGCTCGGGATATTTTCTGTCTGACTTTCTTCCACAAGCTTAAGAAACATAACAGAGAATATGTTGAAGAGTAAGTAACGAACACACACACACCTAGGTGGGTAAAGGCTAATGTGCACAGTAATATTAAGCCACCACATACCATATTACTGTATCTATGCAGCCTGTTTACTTCACGTGACTGAATGTGTTTATTTTCAAATTATATAATGAATATTTAATGTTGAAATAAATATCATAAAATAAGCACAAGAACATCGTCAAAGATTTGGGGGGATCCACCATCTACTATCTCACAGTATATTGAGTTCAAAACGGAACTGGCACAAAAGAAAATGAGGCTAGTATATATAGGTGGATCTGCAGGAAGTGATGTTATGAAGAGACCTGCTCTTGAGGGTTGGAACCAGAAGTGATGTTATTGGGTGATTTCTTAAGTTGTTTTGCAGGGAGAGAGTAAAGAAGAGTTAGAGGGCAGCGCCAACCCCCGGTTCAGCGGGTAACATTTGAGCCTGTAAACTGTCTCCCAAACGCACGTATGTGGCAATATATTGAAATATAAATACTAGCTGCATATGGTCTTCGGGACAAAAAACAACCCGCAGACCTCCTAGCAGTTTTACTATATTGGAGAACTTGCAGAGGTGTCAGCTAAATGGGCCAGCATAGGTCGTATCCTGTCTGAGATGGACGTGTAGTTGAGTGCAGCTGTGGCACAAATTGAGCGGGAGAGGCTGGAACCCCTCTCAGGCAAAAGTATGGCAGCTCGTTGTATGAACGTACAACGTGCATAAACCACAAAGCTGAGTTTGTCTTCTTGGGTTGGGTGAGAACAACAACAACAACATTTATTTCTATAGCACATTTTCATACAAACAGTAGCTCAAAGTGCTTTACATAATAAAGAATAGAAAAATAAAAGACACAATAAGAAAACAAAATAAATCAACATTAATTAACATCGAATAAGAGTAAGGTTCAATGGCCAGGGGACAGAAAAACAAAAACTCCAGATGGCTGGAGAAAAAATAAAATCTGTAGGGATTCCAGACCATGAGACCGCCCAGTCCCCTCTGGACATTCTACCTAACATAAATGAAACAGTCCTCTTTGGATTTAGGGTTCTCAATGAAGAGCTTGATGATGATGATGGTCACGTAGACTTCTGCCTTTTAATCCGTCCATCATTGTTGGAGCATCATGAAGCTTTGAGTAGGTGGTGGTGGCGCAGGCCATCACCACAAAGAAACCGGAAAAAGAAACAGAAAAGAGAGTAGGGGTCAGTACGGATTTTAGAGCCACCATGAGTAGTTATTATAAGGAAATTGAACATACAGAGTATCAGGATTAAGTTAAATTAAATTAAATTGAAGTTATAAAAAGGCCATGTTAAAGTAATATGTCTTCAGCAGTGTTTTAAAGTGCTCTACTGTATCAGCCTGGTGAATTCCTATTGGCAGGCTATTCCAGATTTTAGGTGAATAGCAGCAGAAGGCCGCCCCTCACCACTTCTTTTAAGTTTTGTTCTTGGAATTCTAAGGAGACATTCATTTGAGGATCTGAGGTTACGATTTGGAATATAAGGTGTCAGACATTCCAATATATAAGATGGGGCGAGATTATTTAAGGCTTTATAAACCATAAGCAGAATTTTAAAGTCAATTCTGAATGACACAGGTAACCAGTGTGTAGTGACATCAAAACTGGAGAAATGTGTTCAGATTTTCTTTTCCTAGTTAGGATTCTAGCAGCTGCATTCTGCACTCGTTGCAAACGATTTATGTCTTTTTTGGGTAGTCCTGAGAGGAGTGCGTTACAGTAATCTAGTCGACTGAAAACAAACGTGTGAACTAATTTCTCAGCATCTTTCAGTGATATAAGCGGTCTAACTTTACTTATGTTTCTTAAGTGAAAAAATGCTGTCCTAGTGATCTGATTAATATGTGATTTAAAATTCAGATTACAGTCAACAATCACTCCTAAGCCCCTACTATACAGTGCAAGCCAGCAAAGGGACACGAAACGTCCAGCACTATTTTCTCCCTTAAAGGTAGCCAGTAATTTAACATAAATAAAAAGAAGAATACTGATCAATCTCGGGAATGAGTCAAGTACATAACGCCAGTCAAAAAGTGGCCGAGCAGCGTTTTGATCTTTATCCACCACTGTGGAGGACCACCTGATGGCACTCCAGATGAGAAAACCACCAATGAAGTCCTAAGTGTAATCCTGTCACTTTATGGGAAAGAGACCAGCAGCCTGGTGTTCCTGTTTCAAAGAAGCATAGAGTCTTGGTGTGGAAAAATGCAGGCCTTTATGTCGAAAATCACTTCTTCAGTCGTTTGCCCGCTTTGTACTGACCAGAGTCTTATGTTGAGTCCTGCAGTGGGTGTAGTCAGCTTATCCTTTCTCACCTCAAGGCCATTTGATTCTAAACTTGACGTGTAGCTCTTTCAATTCAGGGAGGTTATATTCAATAGATGTTCTCAGACAGTGGGAAGTTGTGAGGCTCTCTGCTTACTTAACATTAAAATCCATATGACTGCATTTTGTTAGAAGATGGCAATGTTAGAAGCCTCCGCCATAATGCCAATCAAGACAGACTGGGCACCAGCATGCCAATGATGGATTGGTATTATATGATTTGAACACTGCATGTTTCAATGCTCTTCAACAAATGATGGACAGATTGGACTAGCAAGGTCAGCTTATTTTTATATTACAGAAGTCTACAAAGATTCTCGTATCCCCTCAATGCAATTTTCATGCCCAAAACCTCACTGATGATAATGCATGCTATTTATGGTGCTGTATAAAACAAAGACTGAGTGACAATAAAATGCCTATTAAATAAGGTGACAGACTGATGTCACAAACATCCTTTTTCTACAGTTCATGGATATTATTTAGCCAAGGAAACTTACAAATTCTGTGTTTATTATAGTTGCTTAAGTTTTTTTTTTCTTTTCTTACAAAGAGTCCTCACCCCCTTGGAAGTCTTCACATTTTTTTGTTATTCTGCATTGAATCATGATGAATTTCATTTGGCTTGACAGAAAACAACTCTTTAATGTCAAAGCGATGAAAGATCTCTGCAAAGTGGTCTAATTAATTACAAATATACAACACAAAATAATTGATCATATGAGCATTCACCCTGTTCAAATCAGTATTTAGAAAATGGTGGCCATAACAGCTTATAAGTGATTCACTCAGGGTCAAACACTAATTCAGAAATGGGGAATGAACTGGCAGTCTTAAGATTTAAACTTCACCACACCATAATGCTTGCCAGTCATTTTGATTTTGTGACCAGTTTGTTAAATGGTCTCAAAATGGTGACACTATTGTTACCATTGTTACCACCATTGGCACCCCTGCCACCTCATGGTTCAACGCCCTGTGTTTGCATATTGCAGCGTATAGTTGTCCATGTGGGCTTGGCACCTTCTCTCTATGTCTGTGACGGTTTGCTCTGACACCGTAAAGATGAGCAGGTTAGCCTGACTGGTTTCTCTGCTATGTGTGTGTGTGTGCGCCCTGCTGTCAGGGGTGGAGCTACTATGAGACTAATGAAGCTTAAACTTCAGGACCCCTAATCCCTGAGGGGGCCACAGAAGCAAGTTAAAATTTTGGGTGTCCACTGTATGAGAAGTGGGGTTTAAAAAATAATTTTATTAATATAATAGTCTCATGCATCCATCCAACCCTCTATATCCTAACTACAGGGTCACGGGGGTCTGTTTGAGCCAATCCCTGCCAACACAGGGCGCTAGGCACGAAAACAAACCCCGGGCAGGGCACCAGCCCACCGCAGAGTGCACACACACCAGGGATAAGTTAGGATTTAGAACGCACCTAATCTGCATGTCTTTGGACTGTGGGAGGAAACCCGGGAAACGAGCCCAGGTGTCCTTACTGCGAGGCAGAAGCGCTACCACTGCGCCACCGTGCCGCCAATAGTGTCATTCAATACAAAATAATACTTAAAATAAAAATGTAAAGGTTATTATAGTATCATAGTCAATATTTATAAAAATTTAAAAACTATTAAAATTTAGAGCCAAAATGTAACATTTTTATTAAAATGATCTTATGCTTGCCGTAATCAATAAAATGAAAGCATATTTCATTGTTTGCAGTCATTGTAAAGGACAACATTTCATAACTTTTTATTTACACAAATAATCTTATACATTAAAACCTTAAAATATTCTAAACATTGACTCACTGGCCAATTTATTAAGTACACCTTTCTACAGGGTGGTCCAGATCTAATTATGCAGACTCAGATCGTCTGGATGACTTTGATTTATGCGGAGACGATTCCGGTTCTGCGTGAAGACGATTCTTCATGTCGTCAGTTCACACACTTCTCGATGGTCCAGGATTTTTCGGGTGATTTTCTATGTAATAAACTTAATAAGTTATAGCATAATGAAAATTGCATAATTAGATCTGGACCACCCTATAGTACTGGGTTGGATCCCCTTTTGTCTTCAGAACTGCCATAATTCTTTGTGGCATTGATTCAATGAGGTGCTGGAAACATTCATCAGGGATTTTGCTCCATATTGACATGATAGCATCACCCAGTTGCTGCAGATTTGTCAGTTGCACATCCATCTCCTGTTCCACCACATCCCAAGGGTGCTCTACTGGACTGAGATCTGATGACTGTGGAGGCCATCAGAGTCCAGTGAACTCATTGTCATCTTCAGGAAACCAGTTTGAGATGATCTGAGCTTTATGACATGTTGTGTTATCCTGCTGGAAGTAGTCATCAAAAGATGGGCACACTGTGGTGATAAAGGGATGGACATGGTCAACAACAATACTCAGGTAGGCTGTGGGATTTAAATGATGCTCAGTTGGTACTAGGGAGCTCAAAGTGTGCCAAGAAAATGCCACCACACCATTACAGCACCACCAGCCTGAAACCTTAATACAAGGTAGGATGCTTTCATGTTGTTGATGCCAAATTGCGACCATCTGAATGTTGCTGCAGAAATCGGGACTCATCAGACCAGGCAATGTTTTTCCAGTCTTTTATTGTCCAATTTTTGTGAGCCCGTGTGAACTGCAGCCTCAGTTGCCTGTTCTTAGCTGACAGGTGTGGCACCCGCTGTGGTCTCCTGCTGCTGTAGCCTACCTGCTTCAAGGTTTGACGTGTTGTGTGTTCAGAGATGCTCTTCTGCATACCTTGGTTGTAACGAGTGCTTATTTGAGTTCTTGTTGCCTTTCTATTGGCTCGAGCCAGTCTGGTCATTCTCCTCTAACCTCTGGTATCAACAAGGCATTTTTACCCAGAGAAGTGCCACTCACTGATATTTTCCCTTTTTCAGACCATTCTCTGTAAATCCTACAGATGGTTGTGCGTGAACATCCCAGTAGATCAGCCGTTTCTGAAATACTCAGAGCAGCCCGCCTTGCACCAACAACCATGTCACATTCAAAGTCATTTAAATCGCCTTTCTTCTCCACTCTGATGCTCGCTTTGAACTTCAGCAAGTCAACCTGACAATGTCTACAGGCCTGAGTGACATCTGATTGGCTTATTAGATAATTGCGTTAACAGGCAGTTGAGCAGGTGTGCCTAATAAAGTGGCCAGTGAGTATATAATTCTATTACAATAAACTTTACCTATGTACAATTAAAATACAGTGAAAATTAAAGGGTGGTAGATACAAACAGCAGATGATGTGTTGTAACAAAAAAGGGGAGCTGTTGACAATGCTAACATGAATCACACGAGTGTTGTCTTTACCTTTCCAACCTGACAGCACATCCTGATAGCAATCACAAGAATTTTTTTCAATAAACTGTTTATAAGGCCATCATATTTTAATTACCCCTCCTTCAAACTAACTGTTTTACTTAACAACAACAACAACATTTATTTCTATAGCTCATTTTCATACAAATGATGAGCTCAAAGTGCTTTACAGGATGAAGAAAGAGAAAACAATACAAAATAAATAAGAAAGTAGAATTAGGGAACACTAATTAACACAGATTAAAAGTAAGGTCTGATGGCCAAGATAGGACAGAAAAAAAAAAAAAATCTGCAGGGGGTCCAAGGCCACGAGACCACCCAGCCCCCTCTAGGAATTCTACATCACATCAATGACCTCAATCAGCCCTCATGGTATTCAGGGTTCACATAGAAGAACTTGATGATGATGGTCATGTGGACTTCTGGCCTTTAATCCATCAATGTAGCCACCACAGAAAACCGGAAAAAGAACAGCAGAGAAAGTAGGGGTTAGTCCGCATTATGGAGCCACCAGGAATGATAGTGATAATTAAATGCATATACAGAGCATCGGGATTGAACTAAGATGAAGCTGTGAGAAAGCCATGTTAAAGTAATGAGTTTTTAGCAGTTTTTTAAAGTGCTTTACTTGTATTGGCCTGGCGAATTTCTATCGGTCAGCTATTCCAGATTTTAGGTGCATAACAACAAAAGGCCGCATCACCAGGGCCGGTTTAAGGTGGGTGCTATTGATGCTGCAGCATTAGGCCCATTCCTGAAATAGGCCCAGATGAAAACAGACGAGCTGAACAGTTTTCCTTTGCTATATTAACCTCAAAATAATTCATGAATTCCGACTTCACTGACACGATCAAAGAATTTGCGCTTGCTAAGGCTCAAAAAGCAGCAATATAAGTAAGCAGCACTAGCGCAGTAGTTAGGGTGACAATATGCTTAGGTTAAGTTGATCTGGTTTTGCCTTTTCTGCATTAAGTGCACTTTTCAGACAATTGCTATTGAATGTTGATGTTGCATAGTTTGATGTTAATCTCGAGTTGTTACAATACTACGTCGTTATTATTATTCATGTTCAATAAAGGCTGACTGGATGCATCGCAAGCAATTAAGGCTCCTTGGTCAGTCTGAGTGCGCATATACGGTGAGTGTCGAATGCACATGCACCAATGGCGACAACAAATAGGCATTTTTGCACTGCAGCATCAAGCCCAATTTCATCTTAATGCGGCCCTGTGTCTCAGCACTCTTGGAATTCTAAGCAGACACTCATTTGAAGATCTAAGGTTGCGATTTGGAGTGTAAGGTGAGAGGCATTCTGAAATATAAGATGGAGCAGATTATTGAAGGCTTTGTAATCCATAAGCAGGATTTTAAAGTCAATTCTGAAAGACACAGGTAACCAATGTAGTGACATTAGAACTGGAGAGACGAGCTCAGATTTTCTTTTCCTAGTTAAGATTCTAGAACCTCCATTCTGCACTAGTTGCCATCGATTGATGTCTTTTTTGGGTGGTCCTCTCCTTGAGAGGAGTGCGTTACAGTAATCTAGTCTACTAAAAACAAAAGCGTGAACTAATTTCTCAGCATCTTGCAATGAGCTCTAACTTTTGCTATGTTTCTTAAGTGAAAAAATATTGATTAATATGTGATTTAAAATTCAGGTCACAGTCAATAAGTACCCCTACATTCTTTACCTCCGTCTTGCATCAAGTTTATTTCTAATAACCTCATTATATCCATTTTTGCCGATCACTAAAATTTCTGTTTTCTCCTTATTTAGTTTGAGAAAATTACTACTCATCCATTCAGAAACACAAGTAAGACATCGTGTCAGTCAATCAAGAGAGTCGGGGTCATCAGGCGCTATTGATAAATACAGTTGTGTGTCATCAGCATAGCTATGGTGGCTCACATTATGGCCCAAAATAATCTGACCTAACGGAAGCATGGAGATCGAAAAGAGCAGCGGACCAGGAGAGTTAGTTAAGTAATGATGGTGAAACAGTGTTCAATTAGCCTAAGCATATTATTTTATGACTGGTGGTTACCCAGACCGTGTTGCTGGTTGTGATGGGCCCCCATAACAGCTGAAGCTTCTGAGCCATGTAAATGTAGGTCCCCCTCTACCTGCGATGGACTGGTGCCCTGCCCAGAGTTGTTCCCACTGTGACCTGTTGGATTGCTGGCTTTGAGCACTAAGTATATTTCAATGGGCACCATGTCTGTGTGGATTTTTTCAGATGCTCCAGTTTCTGTTGACACCCTAGAGAAACATAGCCCCCTCTAAACTGGCCTAAGTGTGCATGAACATGCATTTGAGTGGGCAGGTGTCCCATTCGGGTTTGCTTGTCCTTCTTTGCTGGGTTTGGTTAAGATTGCACTTGACAAAGCAAGTTCAGAAATTGGAAGGATGGATGTTTCAGTGTGGATGACACAGCAGTGAAGGGGTAACATTTCCTATCTATAGTCACTTGATTTCGGGTGCCCACCTGGCTGTGATCCGTATAAAGACTGCATGTTCTCCTCTTTCTTATGCATTTGTGTGTTTTTAAGGTGCTCTGGTTTCTTCTCACGTCACCATAGACACGTATTTAAGGGTACTTAGCAGATTTAAAATGGCCTAATGGGGCTGTTGTTGACTAGCATGCCATCCAGGGTGGGCTCTTGCCAGGATAAGCACCAGGAATTGGTGTTAGTAGACTTACAGGTGTTGGACAGTTACTGTGAGTTTGCTGTTCAGAAGAAATCTGCTGAGTAGTCAGAGTGCCTCATGGTGGTCCAGGGTTGCTTTCTACCTTATTCCCGAGGTCACCGGATGGCTTCACCCGGATGGCTGTAAATGGATGGCTGTTTCCTCACCCTTGAAAACTCCTTGAATGTTTTTGCCTTCACAGGGATGCAGGATTAATTGGCGTCCTTTGGTTTTCAAAGGACCAGAAAATGAGCTTGATGTGATTGGTGAAGGCTTAGAAAAGACATAAGAAAATGGCATGGAAAGGTCACTCCTGACTATGTCACCAAATAAAAAGAAGGATTACACGTTTAAAAATTTACCACACTGCTTAGAATATTATATAGTAACGGGTGCTCCGTACACCCAGCTCATCTCTTCATTAGGTCTGCTCAAATTTATTTTGAGCATACGTTTCTCGACCTTTTCCCCTCATTTCACGAAGCGTCTCGCAGTTTCTAGTGCAGCACTAGCAGAACACATTGTGACTGAACTGTTAAATCTTGCCAGCAGTCTTTAAACAACAGCCATATCTGCTGAGCTTCCAAACAGGTCATCCACCTGAAGCTAAGCCTGGTCAGGCCTGGCCAGTACTTGGATGGGAGACCCTTTAGGAAAAGCTTGGGTTGCTGCTGGAAGAGGTGTTGTTGAGGCCAGCAGGGGGCTCTTATCCAGTGGTCTGAATGTGGATCCCAATGCCCTGTGCTGTAAATCAGATGAGATGTAAACCTGAGGTCCTGACTCTCTGTGGTCATCCCTGGGCATTTTTCAATGTCTTGCCTAAACTGCTAATCACAGCCTTGACCATTCTGACTCCCTAATCATCCCCTGTCTCTGATTGGCTAACTATCTCTTGTCACCCCCTTCACCACCTCATAGCTAATGTGTGGTGAGTGTACTCGAGCATGAATGGCAGCCATAGCATCATCCAGGTGGGTGCTACACCTGTCTATGCAAAGCAATTTGAGAAGAGAGAATAGCGCTATATAAATGTAATGAATTAAATTAAATGGAAACTGAAGTCAGAGCCACATAATCACCAGCTGCTGAGGAAATTCTAATGGCTGTCAACTGCCTAACACCTCAAGTTTAGAATCGAATGGCTTTGAGGTAAAAAAAAAGACCGGAAACGATAGCATGGGCAGAATACACTGATGACATACACTGCATGGCTTGATCTTCACCCTGCATGTCCAGTAGTAGTGGTCAGCAGACCCTGTGACCCCGGGTTGGATAATGGATGGCTGGATGCATACAGACCAGGGGCATCATGCATAACGCCGTGCGTAGAATTCTCACTATAACATGACGTAAGCACAAAAGCCGAAATGTGCTTACGCACAGAAAATTCCAGATGCAGGAATCTGTTCGTAATCCAACTTCTGCATTCTTCCGCTCCATAAATACCCGATCAGCGTGAAAACTAACGCACATGCACGCACCTTCTGTCCCGCCCCGTCTCCTCCCAGAATTACACCTCTTTGAATATGCAAATCAACATAAATAACCCTTAAGCTCAGTGTTGTGTGAAAAGGCAATGGAAAAGCACGGGGGAAAATAGAAGAATTTCAGGGAATACCAAGTGGAGGCAAAGAAAAAACGTACTATTTGTTGGTTTAAACAGTGATATAAACAAGAAAAGGAAGTTGATCGAGTGACATTGCGTGTCGGAGAAACAAGCTCAAGTTCACAAAGTCGCACAGTGCCCGACATAAAAAAGAAGTTGTCACATATCAAAGTCGCCGTGAAAAGGCGAGACATAGCCCACCATCCGAGTGTCATTTGGAAGCTTGTTAGGGTACAGTGAGAAAAAAAGGCACAGAGTAGGAAAAAAGAATGAAATGTTAACTTCAATCTCGAAATATCCACTTTAATCATATAGTTTATTTTGTCATTAAAGTAGAACATCACAAACTTCATCTTAAAATCGATCAATTTACTAGTTTCTCAAATCCCATCGTAACTAAAGTAGCACATTAAATGCTTTGTTTTATATTTGATCTTCTATGTGCCTATGTGTTTGAATCAGTACGTGCTTCCGTTCTTTCTCTTTCTCCGACAGAACACAGAATTCATTCGATTTGTGATATTAAAGCTCTCTGAATAACTAAAATACTGAGATGTATACTTGATATCATTGTCATGTTATTAAACAGGGAAACACGGTGCGTGACCTTCGATGAAATTATTGTAGCAGTCCTGTCTCTTTCAAACGTACTAACCTCCAATTCCTGTCCTTCCTTTTCTTTCTCTAATACCCAATCGCCACACAATCAGCTCTGTAATAGACGTTAAGCCATCTGTAAGCTTACAACGACGCTTCTTCAAAACTTTTAAGGAACATTGAAATATCTTCATAGTACGTGTTTAATTGTTCTATCCGTCTGTCCTTCCAGTGTTGCGCCATCCTCAGCAAATATACAGCGCGAGGCAGGAACAATACGTGAACTTCCTAGCGCTGCAGCACCGTGTCCTCACGTTTAAATATTAACAATACAGATTATTTAAATGAAGTTAAAGTTTTATCTGTATAATATAATCAACATATTTTGCTGCATTCCATCTTAAAAATGATATTGTCATCATATGTAAATACGCTCTTTATAAAGTGGCTCAGGTTGTGCAATATTATAACTGTAGTACAAGTTTACAGTGAGCAAATTCTAGTTATAAGTACAAACAGTTCTACAAGGAGCAGTGATTGAGTGCGTTTATAGTTCTTGGGATGAAACTGTTTCTGAACCGCGAGGTCCGTACAGGAAAGGCTTTAAAACATTTAGCAGTGGCTGAGGCAGCGTGTCCTTGAAGCTGTATACTGATAATTCTCTTTCCGATCAGCTGCTGCTGTGATTCACACTCAGATACTGTGATATAAATACTCCGAGTGGTGCAGTGAGAGAAATATGGAAAAAGATGATCCGCTGTGGCAACTCCTAACAAGAGGAGCTGAAAGAAGAAGAAGAAGAAGAAGTGAGAGTAACAATGCTAAAGCAGTTCTGGTATTTGGAATACTATGGCTATTCCCTGGACCATTATATTGTTACAAGTTAATTACAATCAGATGCATTACACTAATAAACAATATGCGGTTAGTTTCTGTGTATTTATAAAGCCGCGTCAGGAAAAGAAAGGATAACCACACAGGAACAGTAGCATTGCTTTGATGCTGGGTGCCGCCAGTCTGCAAAACCGAGCGGAGAACTTGCGTACGACAAGACATGAGGTACCGTGGAAAAGTGCGTGGCTTTACGCCAAGTGTAGGTTTTATACATCGCGATTTGAACGTGGAAAAGTTCTTACGCCACATTTCTGTGCGTATGCACCGTTTATAGATGAGGCCCCTGGCCTTTCCGCACCATGATTTTCTGAAACACGAGCGCCATACTGCGACTCTCTTTTCCACGTTGGCTTTCATGGTGGCTTTTTTCTAATTTAATGTGGTCCTCCTCAGCAGTAGGTGAAAATCAAGATGAAGCATAATGTCTTGATGCTTACCTGAAATTGAGTTATTTATTTATTTATTTTTATTTCAAATTGTTGTGGCTACTTTTAAGGGAGGGCAACACGGTGGTGCGGTGGCAGTGCTGCTGTCTTGCAGTAAGGAGACCAGAATTCAAGTCCTGTGTGGAGTCTGCATGCTCTCACCATGCCTGTATGGGTCTGTCCAAAGACATGCAGCGCTGGTGGACTGGTGACACCAAAATGTGTGTGTGCTCGCCCTGTGGTGGACTGGCATCCTGTCCAGGGTTTCTTCCTGCCTAGCACCCTATGCTCCAGCACCCACTGCAACATTGGCTTGAATTAAGTAGGTTTGAAAATGATTTGACCTTTAAGGAAGCAAGCAGTGCTGGATTTTTCTTGCCCTTTTTGCTGGCATGTGCTGCATGGCCACAACTAGGGAAAGCTCCAACCAGAAACTGAAAAAGAACAGCAGGTGATCCTCATTTTAACATGAGCGATAACCTTGAAGTCCCATCACTAAATTGGAAAGTTCAAATGTAACATGGACACACACACACTCTCTCTCTCTCAAGGATATAAAGAACACTGCAGGGCCAACTGGTTCAGGCCCTCAGCTGGAAGCAGGCTCGCAGTACTCGACACAAAGACAATTTCACAGAAGCAAGAATTTATTCTACAAAAGTAATTTCACTGATCATACTGTATGAAAGAACACTGGAGATACATTGCTTAAGAAAACAAAGCCAATGCTATGTGTTTTTTATAATATGGGGGCCAAACCTTTACACAGACCTCCAGATGAGGCCTCACTAGTGCATTGTATAACTTGAGCAGAACCTCCTTGGACATGTACTCCACACATCAAGGCGCTATATAACCTCTCATTGTTAGTCTTCTTAATGAATTCTGAGCACTATCTGGCACTTGATAGCATAGAGTCCACTACGACACTTAAATCCTTCTCATAAGGTGGACTTTTGATTTTCATACGTCCCACGTGCCTACAATAGAGTCTGCCTTCCTCACCAATTTGTCCAGGCATGAGGCGTCCTTCTTCTTTATGCTGTCTTCACAGCACACCACCGCGTAGAAGAGGGCGCTTGCCATAACCGTCTAATACAACATCTGTAGCATCTTATTGCAGATGTTGAAGGACGCCAATCTTCTAAGGAAGTATAGTCGGCTCTGACCTTTCTTACACAGAGCATCAGTATTGGCAGTCCAGTTCAATTTATCATCCAGCTGCCCTCCCAGGTATTTATAGGTCTGTACCCTCTGCACACAGTCTCCTCTGATGATCACAGGGTCCATGAGGTTCCTGGGCCTCCTAAAATCCACCACCAGCTCCTTGGTCTTGCTGGTGTTCAGGTGTATGTGGTTTGAGTCACACCATTTAACAAAGTCTTTGATTAGCTTCCTATACTCCTCCTCCTGTCCACTCCTGATGCAGCCCACGATAGCAGTGTCGTCAGCGAACTTTTGCATGCGGCAGGACTCCGAGTTGTATTTAAAGTCTGATGTATATAGGCTGAACAGGACCGGAGAAAGTACAGTCCCCTGCTGTCGACCACAATATCAGTTTTGCAGTTCCCGAGACAACCATACTAAGGTCTCTCTGTAAAATAATCAATGATCCATGCCACCAGGTGTGAGTCTACTCCCATCTCAGTCAGCTTGTCTCTAAGGAGCAGAGGTTGGATGGTGTTGAAGGCACTAGAGAAGTCCAGAAACATAATTCTTACAGCACCACTGCCTCTGTCCAAGTGGGAGAGGGATCGGTGTAGCATATACTGTAAATGATGGCATCCTCCGCTCCCACCTTCTCCTGGTATGCAAACTGCAGAGGGTTGAGGGTGTGGAGGACCTGTGGCCTCAGGTGGTTAAGCAGAAGCCGCTCCATGGTCTTCATCACATGTGACGTCAGAGCGACAGGCCGGAAGTCGCGCAGCTCACTAGGACGTGATACCTTTGGGACTGGGGTGATACAAGATGTTTTCCAAAGCCTTGGGACTCTCCCCTGTTCCAGGTTGAAGATGCGCTGTAGAGGATTCCCCAGTTCCAGCGCACAGGCCTTCAGCAGTCATGGCAATACTCCATCTGGACCCATTGCTTTGCTGGCAAAAGGAGAAAGGATCAGATAGCAGCGCCAACCCCTGGTCCGCCTGAGAAATAACGATCAACCTTCTCCCAAGCACACGTGTGTGACAATGGCCACACCAGAGCACAATGCAGGTCTTGTTACACAGCAGGACCAGACCAATCAGTGCTCCGCTGTTTCCGTGTTTTCTTCTTCAGGCCTCCCGACGGAACCGACATCCAGTCAGACCGCACCATACTCCGCATTACTGGAGGCAAACGATAATTTAAACAAGAATTTCTCCTAATGATACTCACCGAGGCCTGATGAGGCAGATGGCCTTTTTACACCACTTTCCCAATTCCTTTATACAAAGCACCGTTAATAAGGTCACTGACAAATGTGTACCAAATGAGATTAAAGTGGGCTGCCAACATTCCATCATAAGCCTCGGATTTTTTGTAACCTTTTGTCTCGCTGCTTGGCAAGTTTACAGGTTTTATACTGCCGACGTTCCGATTTGAAAATGCCACTTGAAGAGCTCCTGTCAGTTCACAAGCTCAGTATGACAACCTGAAGGGCAGCGAAATTAACAGAAGTGACCAACGCTTCATTTTTCTAAAGTCCGTATAGGGTTCACTGGCATGTCTGAACCTCGGCCGAGGTGGAACAAGCTTAGAGTCACCAGTTAGTCCAGTGGTTCCTGTTTGTTTTGTGGAAGATGAAAGCCCACTTGGACTTGAGGGAGAAACTACAAAAATGTCACAGTCCAGGAATGGATACGGTTTGCATGAAGCTGTGAGACCACAGCGCTAACCACTGAGCCACCTCACCGGCCCAAAAGAGTCCTATAGACAAATTCAAATAAAGAGGAGAACAGACTCTAATGAATCAGTCTGATGCAATTAAACTAGAAAGGCAGGAGGAAGGGTTAGATAATGGACAACCTAAATTAAAATGGAGAAAAAAAAATACCTGTCTTTATAAGGAAGGGGGGTGAAATGAAACAACAAGAGAGCAATAACAAAGCGGTGGGGAAACAAACCATTAAATTGATTGAGATTCTTGCAGGTAATGCACAAGGAGACTTTAATTCCCAGCAGAGTTAATTTGAAAGCTTTAACTCTTTCCATTTATTATATTCATACCGCTTTGATCAGAAATGTCCTTGGGAGAGGCAGCAAAGTCATTGTGAAGCCCGTTTGTCGAACATATTCTCCTGTTTCTCCTCCGTCTCCCATTCTGTTTTTTTTAAGGGAACCCCTAACGTCAACTCTGCTCCTGATCGCTGCCATGTTGAATTCGTAATACACCTGCTGTGTTACTGAACTTCAGTTTCATTTAAGCTTTTGAAATCCAGCACTTGTCTGCTGATCCCTGCAGAAGCCTCCCTTGGTCCACATGTGGACTTGTGTGGGGGCTCTGCTTCAATTTTATGTTGGCATTGGGGTCTCAAGAAGGAAAACTCTGTGACATCTAACATACTGGATGTGTTACCCGGCGTTGTGGGCCTCAGTTATAGTACCGTCATTTAATCAGGTGCACTGTGTGCAGTTTTGGCTTCAAGACTACAACAAAGACATAGCAGCACTAGAAGAAGTCCGGAGAAGAACGACTAGGCTGATTCAGGGCTACAGAGGATGAGTTATGAGGAAAAATTAAAAGAGCTGAGCCTTTACAGTTTAAACCAGGGGTATCAAACTCCAGTCCTGGAGGGCCGCAGTGGCTGCAGGTTTTCATTCAAACCATCTTCTTAATTAGTGACCAGTTTTTGCTGCTGATTACTTCTTTTAATTAACTTGACTCCGACCCCTTAGTGCAGTGAAAGGCAACCTTTTTCGAGTTGCGGCGCACGAAGTCCAAAAATTTTCTTTCAGCAAGACCTGAGGGACTGCCCATAAATAAAGTCGTGACGACACAATCTATGGACAATCGCCAATAAAAACAGTTCATTTTACAAGTTTGAAAGACATTTTATGAATTAAATTACAAGGAAGTATCGAATGCTTGCGTCACAACAAAATGTTTTTCACCACAAAGAACTGGAAAAGGTCACTGAGTTTACAAAGTTTACGATGTTGATCAGCGGTGTCAGAGCGAAAATAAGGTTCATTTTTCCATAGTAATACTCAGACGATTAAGTGGTGAGAGCTGCAGCTACAGCAATATTCTCTCGTCGGCAAGAGCCGAAATGTAGCGTTCGGATTTTCTCGTTCTATATTTGCTCCGCCTTCTTCTATCCGTACAGTGAGCGAGATCTTCTAACAACGAGACTTTTTTGACACCGCTGGTGTTGATATTATGATGAATGGTGAACAGCGAAAATTTTAACTTGCATTCAAAATAAATACATTCGTTTATTCAACAATCTGTTTTTCCAACATAAAATATATTTTTTTAAACATTATCTTTTTAATCAACCAAAAGTTCAAAAACACTAGCAATTTTAAATATTTTACAAAACTTTTCGCGGCGCCCCAAGAAAATTCCACGGCGCACTGGCGTACCGGTTGCCCGACAATGCCTTCGTTGTTTTCTTTTTCTTTAATTAGCAGTCAAGCAATAATGAGACACAAAACAAGCCACCACATCACACAATATCTGAAAATAAAGAAAGGTGAAGGTCTCAGTAAGGTCGATCTCTCAACTCGCCAAAACACTTTGACGGTGTTCTTATGAAAAACAGAAAATCAACAGTTTTGGAAATGTCTTCTGTGGCAGAACGAGAGCAACAACAAGCCGTGGAATTAAAGAACAAGTTTAATTAACAGCAAGCATAGCCCCAGTTTAGCTGGTCATCTGTTGGCTCGTTTCACGTCTCAATTCTGTTTGGCTGCCATTTTAATGAGGAAACATCAATTCAGAGGACTGAATCCTTAAAAACAGGGCTATTAAAATGTGAATTAGCATTGAAAACTGGTCACTGATTAGGAAAAGGGTCTGAATGAAAACCTGCAGCCACTGCGGCCCTCTAGGCCTGGAGTTCGACACCCGTGGTTTAAACAAAAGAAGATGAAGAGGAGACCTGACTGAAGTGTTTAAAATTATGAAGGGAATTAGTCCAGTGGATTGAGACGGTGACTTTAAAATGAGTTCATCAACAACACGGAGACACAGTTAAGGGTAAATTTGGCACAAACATTTTTCTTTATGGAGTGAACCACAGACACTTGGAATAAGAGACCAGGTAGACAATAGGGACCTTCACAACTCGACTTGATATTACAGTGGAACCTCGGTTTGCGAGCATAATTCGTGCTCGCAGTCCAAAGCACTCGTATATCAAAGTGAATTTCCCCATAAGAAATAATGGAAACTCAGATGATTCGTTCCACAACCCAAAACTATTCATATAAAAATGATTAAAACAAAATATAAAGTAAAAATAGATCAAACAAATGAACCTGCACTTTACCTTTGAAAAGAATCATGGCTGGTGTGAGGGAGTTTCTAAATTCTTGTGGGATTCCACACAACGGGACGACATGCGGAAGAGCGTCCCAAAGCAATCGCAGTCTCCCAGCGCTGTAGCAGTTTGCTGAAAATTGCGAATCCAGAAAGATCGCGGACGTGCTATAAGCGCCTGCTGTCAGTGGGTGATACAAGGAACATAATAAACGCGCAGGGCACAGTACTACTTGGCTACGACCCTGCCTGACTGCTGTGTCTGTGAATAGGAGAGTGGCAGATCCTGTTACAATAAATAACCGAGCTGTTGCTGTTTCAAGCTGAATAAAGCTGATGGTGCATGACAGGGACTCGTACGTCACAGCACACGCACAGTCACAATGCTGTAGTAAACAGTATACGCTCGTACGGATGTTGACTATATGAGTGAGGCACTCTGACTCAGAAGGAGAATAGCAGATAATTGCCTACAATCCTGCAGTGAGAGAGAGAAGAACCTTCAACTCAGTTGTGATTACATGACGCTCAGCAGACAAAGCGTATACATACATACTACTTGTATTGCAAGACGTCACACGTGTATCAAGTCAAAATTTAATACAAATTTTTGCTCGTCTTGCAAAACACTCGTAAACCAAGTTACTAGCAAACCGAGGTTCCACTGTATTTTGGAAGAATGAAGTGGATAGGACTGGTAAACTTTAAATGGCTGAACTGGCTGTTCTTGTCTGGATTGTTCTAAACAAAGAGTCCAGCCATTGAACAGAATGTGTCCTTTGTCTCTTGTAAAACAAGAAGCAGACAAGCAAAAGTATTTGAAGCAGATCCGTGACCCCGTATAATGTAAATGCAAAAACAAGAAGCAATCTTTATTTTACAAAGAAACTGTCAAGGTCCTTTCAGACAGGATTCCGATGTAGAACTGATTCAAAGATGGCCGGAAAACTGCATGTGGGTTCCAGCCTGGAAGGGGCGGGTCCAGGAGGGCGGAAACGGAAGTGATGTCAGAGGTGGACGGCCGTCAATCTTCTTTTTTACAGATTGAAGAAGAGAGGAGGTATTAGCACACAGTGCCAACCCCTTGCTCAGCGGGTAACTGCCATCAGCAGTCTACCAAGCACACATGCGTGACCCTCTTTTGATGACTTTCGTCAGAACTCCGGCGAGAATGTTTTTGCTTAGGATTTGAAAACAGAGGGACATTACAAAAGCTCTCCTATAAAAGTGCATAGAGTAAGTATGAAAGGGGCTTATGGTTGCTCACAAGACTCCGAGTCTTACAATAACTTCATATTCTCAAAACCATTCCAGGGTTGTGGGGTTGCCAGAGTTAATGCCAGGCCTGCACAGAGTGCCAGTCTATTACAGGACCACTCAGGCACAGCTTAACCTGACTAACATGTCTTTTGAGCATGTGGGAGATATGCCATAGTACCCAAAGGAAAACCCAGAGAAATGTGGAAAGAAGGCCTACAGTGCCCTCCATAATGTGTGAGACAAAGACGCATGTTTCCTTGATTTATTCCACAGTTTAAAATCACATATCAAACAATTCAGACGTGTTTAAATTGCACATTGCAGACTTACATTTAAGGGTATTTCCACACATTTCAGTCACACAACGCTATTTCTACATTAAGCCCCCCCCCCATTTCAGGGCACTATAATGTTTGGCACACAGCAATGGCAGGTCATATTTAGGACTTTGTTGCATATCCCCTGCTATCAATGACTGCTTGAAGTCTGTGATTCATGACCATCACCGGGCGTTGAGGATCTTCTCTGGTGATGCTCTGCCAAGCCTCTAATGCAGCCATCTTCAGCTCCTGGTTGTTTCTGGGACTCGTCCCCTTGAATTTTCTCTTCAGCAAATGGAAGTCCTGCTCGAGTGACTGGCTTGGCCATTCAAGAATTTGTCCACTTTTTTGCTTTTAGAGTTTGGAGGCATTGACTGAAATTTGAGCAGATCAGCAGTTTCTCTATAACTCACAATTCATTGTGCCATCATTAATGAAGAGACATGTACCAAGACCCGGGGCAGCCACACATGCCCAAGCTATAACACCGCCATCGCCACGTGTAACAGGTGGTCTGCTTTGGATCTTTCCTTTCTGTCTCCCCATTTTGCTCTTGCCATCACTCTGATCAGGTTCATTTTTGTCTCATCTGTCCACAACACCTTTTCCCAGAATTCTGCAGGCTCTTTGAAGTCCTTTTCCTTTTCTGTTTTTGTGGCTAACTAGTGGTCTGCATCTTGCCGTGTGGCCTCTGTATTTCTGTTCATGAAGTCTTCTGCTGATAGTTATCTTTGACATGTCCACATCGGCCCCCTGAAGACTGTGTCTGATCTGTCCCAGAGGCATTTGTTGCTTTTTCTTTACCATAGTGTGGATTCTTCTGTCATCAGCAGTGGAGGTCTTCTTTGGCCTACCAGCCCCTTTGAGTCCTGAGCTCACCAGTGTGTTCTTTCTTCTTCATGATATTCCAGACAGTTGACTGCGGTCACCCTAAGATTTTACCAAAGTCTCGAATAAAACACACCTGAGTGATCACAAACACCTGTGATGCCACTTGTCTGAAACGGTATGGTGCCCTGAAATGGGCTGACCGTGTAGAAAAAGTGTCGTCGTTTCTACACAGTGTGACAGAAATGTCTGCAAATCCCCTTAAATGAAAGTCTGCAATATGCACTTGAATCACGATGTCTGAAGTCTACGTGAGCATCATCACCAAGTCCTTCCGTGAGAACCCAAAATCCAAAGAGGACTGTTTCGTTCATGTTAGGTAGAATGCCCAGAGGGGACTGGGTGGTCTCATGGCCTTGGACCCCCTGCAGATTTTATTTTTTCTCCAGCCGTCTGGAATTTTTTTTGTTTTTTCTGTCCACCCTGGCCATCGGACCTTACTTTTATTCTATGTTAATTAATGTTGACTTATTTTATTTTCTTACTGTGTCTTTTATTCTTCTATTCTTTAATATGTAAAGCACTTTGAGCTACATTTTGTTGTATGACAATGTGCTATATTAATAAATGTTGTTGTTGTTGAATTGTCTGATATATAATTTTAAACTGTGGGATAAATCAAGGAAAAATGTGTCTTTGTCTCACACATTATGTAGGGCACCGTAGACCAGGTGCAAGATTCAAGCCCAGGATGTTGAGCCTGTGAGGCAGCTGCGCTAACCACTGCACCACCCTCATTTTTAAATGAATGTTTATTAAATTAGACCGTGTTCACATGCTCTCCAGAGATCCATAACCTTGAAAAACCCGCTCATTTGGTTTTCTACGTTTTAATGATGTTCTGGAAACTTGGGGGTTAATAACCGAATTGTGAAGGTCAATCTTTCATATTTATGGTAAAAAACGGCAGGAGGCTCAGCGTAAAAGGTAAGAACTGTCATCTTGTTGCAGCAGTAATGAGCGTTCATGTACTGTGCATTATTAATTATTAGCCGTTTTAACAATGAGCACTGCATGTGTTTTGGATCTTAAGGATAAAAAGGCACAGTATATCTTGATTTTGGTGAATGAGGACTACATGTGCACAATGTGCGCTTCAACTCCCTGCAATCCCCATTAGAGATCTGTACGTGTAACGACATCCTCGTTAAAAGATGTTGTCAATTTTGAATAAACTGCTCTTGTGATTATAACTTAATGATAGGTTTACGTGTGCCACAGTTTAGTTGTATGTTGGGCGCCTAGTTGTCTAGACATCAGCAGGTTTTGGGTGCTATTACGTGGCGCGACATGTGACATTATAACATGCTAAATACCAACATGACACTCATCTCGTTATCTGTGTTTGGTTAAACATAGAAACAACCTTTGATTCGCAGTGCACTTCTTGATTCTGTTTTCTGTGAGGAATTTTCTTTCATTTTAAGTTTGTGTTGCATTTCCTCGTAGTCATCTCTCTATATAGATAATAGATAGATAGATAGATAGATAGATAGATAGATAGATAGATAGATAGATAGATAGATAGATAGATAGATAGATAGATAAGAAGGCACTATATAATAGATAGATAGATAGATAGATAGATAGATAGATAGATAGATAGATAGATAGATAGATAGATAGATAGGTGAAAGTCACTATATAACAGATAGATAGACAGATGGATGGATGGCACAATATTAAATTTCCTCAGGGAATAAATACTAATCTATCTATCTATCTATCATGTAGTGCCTTTCACATCTATCTATCTATCTATCTATCTATCTATCTATCTATCTATCTATCATATAGTGCCTTTCTTATCTATCTATCTATCTATCTCTCTATTATATAGTGCCTTTCCTATCTATCTATCTATCTATCTATCTATCTATCTATCTATCTATCTATCTATCTATCTATCTATTATATAGTGCCTTTCTTATCTATCTATCTATCTATCTATCTATCTATCTATCTATCTATCTATCTATCTATCTATCTATCTATCTATCTATCTCTCTATCTATTATATAGTGCCTTTCTTATCTATCTATCTATCTATCTATCTATCTATCTATCTATCTATCTATCTATCTATCTATCTATCTATTATATAGTGCCTTTCTTATCTATCTATCTATCTATCTATCTTATAGTAATCGAGGTGATTTTGAAATGGTGTCGCAGCAGCAGAGACACGTAGCGTTGCACCTTCATGCACATAAGGACTATTAATCACTTTTTCATTTCTCTTTCCTTTATGTCTTGCAGTTTGTGGTAAGCGCTACAAGAATCGACCGGGACTCAGTTACCACTACACACACACACACCTTGCAGACGAGGAAGGAGAAGAAGACTCTGAACGGCATACACTCCCCTTCCACCGGAAGAACAACCACAAGCGTGAGTAAAGCTCGTGTTTGCAGGGGCAGTGGGCTGGGGATGGGGAGATGCAGATGTTGTGCTCAATGTCCATACATGCTGTGCTCACAATTTTAAAACTGTTGTAAATGGAAAGTTTACCTCAACGGACAGTAGCCTGATATTCGGTGCCATGCCAGGCGCTCACTTGATGTGCTCTTTCAGTATTTCTGGCTTGTGAATTGTCCCAAAGTAAACTTTGCTCTTTGTGTTTTTAGTTTATTTTCTGTTGCTAAGGTAAAGTGAATATATAAAGTTATCAACCCTCATATGGATTTCACATACTCAGAGTCATTTCTAGGCTTTTTTTTTTTTTTGGCTGAGCAGCACACTCATTTTAAGGTGCCAGACCCCTCTACTCTACGTATATACAGTATGGGTTAGGTGAACAATCGCTCGGGTGGGCTGTGGGGCCCCAAACAGTTGCAATAGGAAGTGGCTGCTGTTTAACTACACAGGATACTGTACCCTTTCCACATGAAAGAACAATGATCTATATTGTTCTACAAATAATTAAGAATAAAAGAAAACCCAAACCAGTAAGAGTGTGACAGGGTGAGTTTTCGCCGTATTCATGACAGGGCCCATACCAGCAGTGGCAAGTCATACTTTAAATAGTTGTGTCCATTTCCATGGACTGCAGCCTTTCTCAATGAAGAATCAGACCCGTTTGGTTGACATCTGAGTACCTTGGGGTTGTGATATCTCGCCTTGCTGTATTAAACACCACCTGGTGGCAGAATTGGGGAAACTTCACTTAATTTCCAACTATTATTCATAAGAGCAGGAGTCCAGCATCAATAAAAATGTATGAAAATGCAAATCAGCTTATTTGATGAACTCTTGATCCCTGTGCGATGTGTCATTAATTACATCCGTTCTCTTCAAAACAGACAGAGGATCAGACCCATCATATCTCTTGTGTGTTTGGAGTTCTGTCCGTTCGCCGTAAGAAGCGTGGCTGGTTTAGTGTGGGTGTATGGATTGCAGTGACGTCCATCCTGACACTGAAGACAGGCAGCCCAGTGGTTCAGAAAGAAACATTTTGTCATTTCTTCACCATCTTGGAGGGCAGTGAAATGAGCAGATTTTCCTGTTGTGCAAAATGGGAGTCACGTTTGACACAATATTGAGAGCACAGCATCGCCTGTCTACAACACGTGAACTAGTTTGAGACACTCATAGAAGAAAGTCCTTACAGGGAACTCATTCAAGCTTTTAGAAAGCCCTTCTTCAATTCCATATGTCAGGATGAATCTAAAAGTCATCCCTAAATAATCGGCTTTTAAGGTCAGGGGACAATCCACACCTAACACGTTTGACACCCGTCCTTTGGATGAGACATAAAACGTCACTAAAGGTCACTAAAGATCCCTTGGAATCGTTTGTAAAAAGTGGGGTGCATCCCGATGTCCTGGCTAAACTCCCAACCACGGCCTGGCATTCTGGCCCCCTAATCATCCCATGTCTCTGATTGGCTAACAGTCTCTCACCTCTTCAGCACCGAATTGCTAATGTGTGGCGAGCGTACTGCCACAAAATGGCCGTCGTCGCCTCATACAGGTGGATGCTGCACATTAGTGGTGGATTACTCACTGTGTAAAACACTTTGGGTTGGAAAAAATCAAGTTATATAAACGTAATGAATGAATCAATCAATGAATTAATGAATGAACAAACAATAAGCTACTATGCAGAGGCCACGTGTGTAAAAGTAAAGGCACCACTTGATTCCATAGCGTGTAGAAGCACCTTTACAATTAATGACTCCAACTCATCGTGCTGGACAACTTGCAGTCCTGTCCAATGTACGGCTAGTGATGGGCAATTTGCGAGCAATTCATTCTTTTTTGAATGACTCTTTTCAGTTAATCATGGGAATTGATTTGCAAGCACAAAGAGATCAATTCAGGTGAGCTCAATAGGAGTGCTAAAGTGCATGTGTGCTGCCACCAGCCTCATTCGTTTAGACGTTAAAAGCTCACGTGTGAGAGCTGCCCTGGGGTCTGAATCATCATCCTCGCTCATTCACTTATCATTCTTTCTAGTTAGAACACTCTCATCGATCATTTCCTTGTTCATCATACAAGTACAAAACCATAACAACATACAGTATGTATATTACAATGTTATAATTGTTTGTTTTGTACAATTCGTTGTTGGAATTCTTTTATACAGAATTTATAGGCATAATATTAAAATAATATGTCTAATAGGATATTGTGTCAAGGGATTATTGTAAGAAAGTATTAACAAGACCAGGAGAAAAAACATGTCATGATAATAATAGTTAGGGAGGCAAACTGGGAAGAACAATAAAAGCTGGCAACCAAAACTCTAGGAACAAAACTAGAGACAAAGTCAGAGGCAAAAAGAGTTCAAAACTCAACAAAGTAGCCAACTACATTAATAAAGTTTATTCTCCTTTTTGCAAGTAGCCGAGTGGTAACACAGGCCTCTGTCGTTCTATTTATACTTTACTGGATCGCGTGACGCAAAAACGAAAAAAATGAGACTTCCAAAAAAAAAGTAATCTTCATTTTCTCCTTAAAGGTAACAAAGTACACAGACACAAAGTACAAATGATTCCTATGACAGTATTATTATGTCCCTTTGTACATTCAACAAATTTGTCACACAAAACTGAACCTTATAAAATTATTATTCTAATTATTTCAAGTTTGAACTAAATCATTGCTTGGAAACAAGTGACACGATTCTCCGTCATTTGATTCATGAACGAGTCACATGATTCTCTTTGACACAAAACTAAAACCTGAAAAAATTATTATCATAAGTATTTCAAGTTTGAAATAAATCATAAGGTCGGCACGGTGGCGCAGTGGGTAGCGTTGCTGCCTCGCAGTAAGGAGACCTGTCTGGGTTTTCTTACCAGGTCCTCCCTGCGTGGAGTTTGCATGTTCTTCCGTGTCTGCGTGGGTTTCCTCCCACAGTCCAAAGACATGCAGGTGAGGTGCATTGGCGATCCTAAATTTTCCCTGGTGTGTGTGTGTGTGTGTCCTGTGGTGGGTTGTTCCTGCCTTGCGCCCTGTGTTGGCTGGGATTGGGTCCTTCAGACACGGAAACAAAAAAAATGAAATGATAACAGGCATGGGAGAAGTGCTGAGATAACTGGAGGACATCTGAAAGAGAGTAGTGCAAAGGTGGCAAAAAATAAGTTTTATAATAAAGGGATTTTTAACAATTCCAGGAATTTTTGGGTCACTCCTTGTTTTTTTTTTTGTTATTTCCTCTTTGTCATTCTGGGATACTGAGTTTAAATGATGACATATTAAAATGTGAAAAAATGAAGGAGTCTGAATAATTTCTGAAGGCGCTGTAGATATTATAAGATAGGAGAGATACCATAGATAGATAGATAGATAGATAGATTTTTTTTATTTTTAAAATAACCTTTATTGTAAACATAAGAAGAAATATCAACATAACAATATATACAGTCCAAATGACAAAAAAACTAATTTCAGAAAAAACAATAGAGCCATACATTAGACCCCTACTACTCCCCCTTTACACTTTAATAAGAAAATCAACAGTTAATAATTCATTATAATAATACGATAGATAGATAGAGAGATAGACGTGAAAGGCACTATATATTAGATAGATAGACAGATAGATAGATAGATAGATAGATAGATAGATAGATAGGAAAGGCACTATATAATAGATTAGGGTTTTTCCAGTTTCTTTGTGATGGCGGCCTGACACCTACCTAAAAGATAGATAGATAGATAGATAGATAGATAGATAGATAGATAGATAGATAGATAGATAGATAGATAGATAGGAAAGGCACTATATAATAGATAGAGAAAGGCACTATATAATAGATAGATAGATAGATAGATAGATAGATAGATGACACCTACCTAATAGATAGATAGATAGATAGATAGATAGATAGATAGATAGATAGATAGATAGATAGATAGATAGATAGATAGATAGATAGATAGATAGACAGACAGGAAAGGCACCATATAATAGATAGATAGATAGATAGATAGATAGATAGATAGATAGATAGATAGACAGGAAAGGCACCATATAATAGATAGATAGATAGATAGATAGACATGAAAGGCACTATATAATAGATAGATAGACAGAAGGATATGCAATGCACTATATCATAGAGAGATGCCTACGTTTTCCTATCTTTTATTAACAGATCTATTGATTGTCATATTTATGTCTGTTAAAAGTTGAACAGCTGATTATGTGAGCATACATTGAACTTTAATCTTAGAGTGTTAAAGTGATTAGACGTAAGTTTTTGGAAACGCTGCCAGCTTACTTGTATTTCTCGAATGCTGTGCTAGTAGTACATTTTTAAAGACAGATAATGTTAATTCTTTCCTGATCAACACTAAATTGCAATATGTTGGTGTTAAATGATGAGACACACATAAAGAATTTTACTGAATGTGGGCTGAAAACACATAAATGAGTCTTGCCCAACGTTTGAGTTGCCTTTTATGGTGGGGTGCACAGTGAACATTACAGTCTCTGTTTTGCATTGAGCACGCAATATAAATTAGTTATTAACTGTAAAGCAGTTTTCTCTTGAGTTTGAACAAAGACAGAATGCTGTGCAGTTTCCATACTTGAACTCAGTCCTACAGATGAGTCCCGGATGCTGTCTGGCTTGCCATGGGGACCTGCCTGTGCCATTCGGTGCACTTCAGTCATTTTCATTTTCTGCACAGGTTTGTACTGGACTGTGAATTTTAATGAAGTATTTGTTTGTAAATGTATTTGACTCTAATCTCTAACATTTCATCTGATAGTCAAGCATGGGGTACACAGATGGCACCCAGAGAGGGACTCAATAGCTGAGTTAAGCCTTCCAAGCTGCTCGCTAGCTCCTAATGCAAATTCTCCGTTCAATCCAATAATATTAAGTGGAATTTCATTTTTATTGTTCACAAAACTGGATTGCCCAAATGCCAGTCATCTACAAATCACAAGAAGATTTCTTACTTGGATGAAAGTGTGGTATCGTGAGGATGCAGGAGGCTCCTAGGGCACCCGCCTCGGTGCTTTATTTACTCTGCTGTCACCAAGAGACACACCACTCGGCCAATGAAAGAGATCTGCTTGTCTGCTTAAACCCACCGTGGCAGAAAAGTCCCATCACAGAGATAGGTGGTCTCCATACAGGCCAAGTGCTTCCCAAATGAAACTTAATATTCTGATACTAAATAAGTGAATGCTAAACTCGAGGCAGCTATAAAAGTATGTTTGAAAATCTTATCAGACTGCAGAGGCATCATAATGATGCTGATAGTGAGCTGGGGGGTTAGGGGTACATTATTATTAATGCTTAGCAATACTAGGTTAGCTTTAATTATCTGCAGAAATCGCGGTAAGAGCCATTTTCTAGTTATTTAAGTTATTTAAATGTTTGCCTAAATATTAGTGCATAGTCTATGGAAGGTTCCTACAACATAATACATGATTGGTAAATTCTAATTATTTCTAGCCTCTCTGACTATGCATTATACTCAGTTAGTTATACGCAGTTATACTCAGTTGCCATGTGTAAGGCGTTGAGGGCACATGGTGCCTTACATGCCAAGTAACATGAAAGACAACGTGCTCTATTGAATGCGGAGCGGCATATGTTTAAAGCATACTGAGGAAGAAGTAAAGCATCTTTAAGTACAGAAACAACTAAAGTTTGACAAGAAAAGCTAAATTTAGAGAAGATGCATTTTTTCTAATTTTTTTTTTTTTATTCTACGTGTGTAACAACCTTTTTTCTTTATTCTTGTGCGGATTATTTGCTTTGAATTTTCACTAAATATTTTAAAACAAACTTTTGGACTGAGAGATTTCTTTCGGCACACATTTTACCTGTGCTTGATCCTGCCTTACACACCCGCGGCTACAATCACATTAAAACATTACGATAGACGCCATGCAGCCCAACAAGCTCGTCCATCCTATTCACCAGGACTCTCCAAAATAACATCAAGTAAAGTTCTTAAGGTCCAAAAGTCCTACTGCTGTCCACGGCACTACTTGATAATTCATTCCATGTTTCCGTAGTTCTTTGCATGAAGAAAAAAACTTTCTAATATCTGTGCCAAATCTGCCCTTGACAAGTTTCCATCTGAGTCTCAGTGTTTTTGTTGAACTCATAAGAACGTAAGAAATTTGACAAATGAGAGGAGACCTTTCAGGCCATCAAGCTCATTTGTTTAGCTGTCCCAGTATCACATCTGGATGCTTCTCAAAGGTTGGCAAGGTTCCTGCTTCATCTCCCCGTTCATAACTCTTTGTATAGAGAAGCACTTCCTGGCACTGGCACTTCTTAATTTCCACTGGTGTCCTCAAGTATGTGATTCACAGTTAAGTTGGACGAATGCTTCTGGATCTACGAGATCAGTGATTTTAAGGATTTTAAAGGCCTACATTAGGTCCCCATGCAGTCTCCTCTGCTTGAGACTAAACGGGTTTAATTCTCCTTAAGTCCTTAAGTCCTGGGATGCACTTGGTTGTCCTCCTCTGCTCTTCAAGTGCTACTACATCTTTCTTGTAGCACGGTGACCAGAACTGCACACATTACTCCAGTTTCGGTCTCACTAATGCATGATATCATCTGAGCGTAACATCTCTGGATTTATATTCAACAGTTTTTACAATATATTCTAACATTTTATTTGTCGTTTTAAATGCTTTTACACATTGCTTAGATGAAAGAAATGTTGCGTCAACATAAACCCTTCTCAGTGGTTCCTTCCTGTAAGTGTCTCCCATCTTGCATTTATAATTGACGTTCCGTTTGCCCACATGTAGCATTTACTGATTCCTACATTAAACCTCCAAGTGTTCACCCAGTTCTGAAGCTTGTCCAGATCTTTCTAAATTGTTTCTGCTGCCTCCTCAGTGTCTGCCATTGCTCCGATTTTAACATCATCTGTGAATTTCACACGTTTCAGCCTAGCACCTGACTTTCCTTCTATTTGTTGGTAGAACAGAGAGATCGCGATTTGGACCTCTTGAAGTTTCCACAGCACGTGAACATTGTGTCTGACCACATCACACATGTATGTCCTGTGGAAACAAAAGACCATCAGGGCAGATGTTTATCACCTAAGGAACTTACATTAAATGAAAGAAGTTTTAGTCAAATAAACAATACAGATGGTGTGGTGAAAAACAAGTTAACTTATTAATATTATTCTTCTTTGTGGCGTGTAGAGGTTGAGAAAATATCGACAATCTCGGACACGGTAAGTATCATGATGTCAGCTTAAATATTGTCTTGCTAATGACGTCACACACTGCAAATACATACGAATGGGTTCGTTATTCATTTCTTTACCGTTCTCCTTCGACAATTTCTGATGTTAAGCTCTTGTTTTAGGAGCTTCTTCAGCTCTAGATTCCGAATCTTCTAATAGTTTTGTGATTTAAGATTTACTGTTGTTGTTATGCATTATTTTGTCAGTTTTCACCGCCATCTCGCTTATTTATAATCACACTATTTTGCCTCCCAGTCGTTAGGGCAACTTCTGTGATGCTCAGAGATTGTGACCTGCGTTAACGATGCAAAAGGTTTAAAACATGAAACCATTTCCCGATCCGAGTTTACGGATTCCAAAAACCAACTTTTACACTTCATTTTCTGACTTGTTATTCTTTCTCGTTAAATCTCCTTTGGCTTTGAAACTTCATTTTGGCTTTCACTCTGTGTGGTAGATCTTTTAGTTCTGACCCTTTTCTGACTCTTGAGTACGCCTCCTCTCCTCATTTTCCTTCAAAGAAAACCCCTAATTGCAAGCTCACTAACAGTACAGAGACTTCAGGTCAGCACAAAACTAACAGCCAACAGTTGTGTCCTGGCTAAGAGACCACAGAATTATGACACTCAGTTAAATGGACAAAATATACGAGGGGGACCCAAAAATAAAGAGAATATTTTTCTGACGGCCGGAGGGGCGTTAGTTCTGACATTTGCCGCTAGTTGTGTGTACTAAACTGCTGCCTGCGTCATTTGGCCAAGCGCCGTCCTTGAAGTGCTCAAGCGAGTGTGTGATGGAGTGCGGAGAAAACAACTCGAATTGTGGTGATCAGGCGAGTGGCTTCTGGATCATGACAACGCTCCCGCTCATATAGCATTGAGTGTGCGGCGGTTTGTCACTTAAAACGGAATGACAATGATTTCCCAGCCCCCTCTACTCCCTGGACTTTGTACCCTGCGATTTTTTTCTTGTTTCCAAGAATGAAGAGGGACCTTAAAGGAAAGTGTTTTCAGGATGTAGAGGAGGTCAAGAAGCAAACGACAGATGCACTGAAGGCTATCACTTTGCAAGAGTTTCAGAACAGTTTTGAACAATGGAAAAAATCGGTGGGACAAGTGGATTGCGTCTCAGGGAGAGTATTTTGAGGGTGATTCAGTTTTGGAAATGTTCTGAGAAATACAGGCAGTCCCCAGGTTACGTACAAGATAGGAACTGTAGGTTTGTACTTAAGTTGAATTTGTATGTAAGTTGGAACAGGTACATCAATTTAATAAATGCTGTTGTTGACCGAGTTTCACCATTTATAACCTTTGTATTATTTCTACTTTTTTTTTCAATGGTGATGGTTTATCTCTTCTTTACTGTACCACCAGCACTTGCATCAGATTTGTATTTCAGAGACATTGTTGAAGGGTGAAGACAAAAGGTTAAGATGAGCTCTTCTGCACAGCGCTATACACGCTATTACAGCAGGAAGGCACCCGTCGTCAACACGTCTTATGTACTGATGAGAGACATGTTATGTGCGTAACAGTACAAGCAGGCTTACTATTGAGAATGACTTGGGGCGGCAAGAGAGGGTTCATCACTCACCAAGCACACGGTGTGGCCAAAGGCGGGTAGTGAATCGCCCAACCCCAATTCAACACGCAGCCATCCGAGGCACACTACAATGCTACCCCTGCCACCCTGTTCACCCTCAATGGCCACCTTTCAGCCACAACTGGGTCACCGCTTGAAGCATTAGCAGCCGTGTGTGCTGGGCGGGCAGTAAAGCACCCCCCTATCCAGCCTGCGTCCAGTCAGGAGCTGTAGCTGCGGCAGCATAGTGGACGGGCAGCGAACCATCGTCCTGCACATGAGCAATAGCTGTGGCCCCGGTGACTATGGACCACGGGTCACCGCTTGCCGCCAGGAGCCGCCCGAGGGGCACTACACTGTGCGAGCAGCAAAATCGCCCCCCTCCGGCCACCGCTTGCATCGTCCCCAGGCCGAAGATGACGGAGCGGCAGTTACTGAGGCGCATGCGTTTGTAAATCGTAGGTCGGATGTCCGTAACCTGGGGACTACCTGTATACGATTTTAATATTTTTTTTAATTCTTGTTATTTTTGGGGCCCCCCTTGTAACATGAAATAAGTGTATATGCTCAAGAAATCCGTATAACAAAAATTAAGGCTGAAAACAGCATACTTTTAAGTGATAAAAAATACAGAAAATGTTTCTTAAGCTAAAGAGAAATTACTAAACAAACCAGAATTGTAGTAACCGTATGTGAAATTTTTTTAGCATTTTGTAGCCTGTACATCATGGTATAAAAATAACACCCTGCATGTTCTAAGATGGAGCACACATAATAACAGTAATAATAATTCTTTACGTTTGTATAGCGCTCTTCTCACTACTCAAAGTGCTTTTCATAGTGAGTAGGGAGCCACTTCAGCCACCACTAATGATGTGCGACATCCACCTGGATGATGCGACAGCTGCCATTTTTACGCCAGTACACTTACCACACATTGGCTGTTAGGAGGTGAGGGGGGATGAAAGATAAATAGCCAATTAGAGATAAGGCATGATTAGGGGGCCTGAATGACTAGGCCGTGGTGAGCCATTTAGCCAGGAATACCCCGTATTCTTTATGCCAGATACCCAGAGATCTTTTAATACCACAGAGAGTCGGGTCCTCAGTTTTAGGTCTCACCTGAAGGACAGTGACATGTTTACAATACAGTGTCCCCGTCATTGCACTGGGGCATTGGGATCTACACACAGATCACAAGGTAAATGCCCCCTGCTGACCTCACCAACACCTCTTACAGCAAGCAACCCAAGCTTTTCCTGGTTGGTCTCTTATCCCAGTACTGACACGCTTATCTTCACGTGGATTGTCAGTTTTGTAGCAGCAAAGCACTGGAGCCCCAGCTTTATGCCTGGACATCGTGCCCAGGGTTAGATTGAGCTTCGCAACCACTGCTGCCAGGAAGTACGTCAAATTTCTTCACCCTTATCTGAGGTACAGTGAGCTTTAAGGTTGCCAGTTTAGACTCATAACAGTCCCCTTAGGCGTATTTGACATTCAACTCATCGCAACTAGAAAATCAAAAGTTCTCAAAGGCAGAGCACTTGTTGGCAATGAGAGGCTAAAATAAAAAGAAATAAAAGACGCTGCAATTTACACCTACACTTGAAGTGTGGCTGAAGCTGGACGGAGAAACAGCCACAGCTCCCGGATAATAATTTATAGAAAAAATCAAAACACCCAGGAGAAGGCTAATTTTGGAAGTGAGAGGAAAACGAAGATTCACTATTAATTGCTTGTCATTCTTACTCCATAAATGGATAAAATAAGAGAGCAAGAGCACATGGCTACAACGTGTGGGCAAGCCAAAAATGAAATAAAAAAATAAATAAAATATGACTAATGGAGTGTGATAGGAATAAAGAATGCTTAAATTAAATATGGTGCCTTTCATGGTGAACTTGGTTTCCACATTGTAAAATCTTCAGACATACATTCAGGATCTACTGTGTATTTATTTTGGTGTTAGTGTGCTGCCTTATGTTTATAGATTCCTGGATTCAAATCCTCGCCATTTGTAGTTTCTTCCGGTGTTTTTGTTCTTTGTGTCTTCACCTTCCTGCTCCATTTTAACGACTTCATGTATGTTAACTGGTGACCCTTATACAAATGCAGGCTGAGGGCAGTCCTTCAGCTGTGATGTCAGGGTGGCCCCGCCTCTTCTGGTTCACACAGAACAACACGTGATAGAGAGATAGTAAACAACAAATAAACCGAACAATGGTAACGACAGATACATATATATACTGCTCAAAAATAAATTAAAGGACCACTTTTTAATCTGAGTAGAGCATCAAGCCAATGACACTTGTGGGCTGTTGATCTGCTCAGTTCAGTAGCAGAGGGGCTTGTTCATCAGTTTCAGCTGCTCTGGTGCACTAGAGGGGCAACAATGAGACGACCACCAAAACAGGAATGAATGGTTTAACAGGTGGAGGGAGGCCACTGACATTTTTCCCTCCTCATCTGTTTTGTCACTCGTTTTTCATTTGGCTATGGTCAATGTCACTACTGGTAGTATGAGGCGACACCTGGACCCTACAGAGGTTGCACAGGTAGTCCAACTTCTTCAGGATGGCACATCAATACGTGGCATTACCAGAAAGTCTGCTGTGTCTCCCAGCACAGTCTCAAGGGTATGGAGGAGATTCCAGGAGACCAGCAGTTACTCAAGGAGAGCTGGACAGGGCCCCTCGTAGAAGGTCCTTAACCCATCAGCATGACTGACTGGTACCTGCTCCTTTGGGCAAGGAGGATCAGGATGAGCACTGGCAGAGCCTACAAAATGACCTCCAGCAGGCAGGCCACTGGTGTGAATGTCTCTGACCAAACAATCAGAAACAGATTTCATGAGGGTGGACTGAGGGCCTGACATCCGGTAGTGGGCCCTGTGCTCACTGCCTGCCCGGCACCATGGAGCTCGATTGGCATTTGCCATAGAAAACCAGAATTGGCAGATCAACCACTGGCATCCTGTGCTTTTCACAGATGAGAGCAGTTCACCCGGAGCACATGTAACAGATGTGAAAGGGTCAGGAGAAGCCATGGAGAACGTTAGGCTGCCTGTAACATCGTTCATCATGACCGGTTTGGTGGTGGGTCAGTGATGGTATATCTGGGGAGGCATATCCATGGAGGGACCCACAGACCTCTACAGGCTAGACAACGGCACCTTGACTGCCATTTGGCATCGGATGAAATCCTTGGACCCATTGTCAGACCCTGTGCTGGTGCAGTGGTTCCTGGGTTCCTCCTGGTGCACGGTAATACCTGGCCTCATGCACCATACCATACCATACCATACCATTTTATTTGTTGAGCGCTTAAAAGCACAGCATTACAACTGACCGAAGCGCTGTACAGTTAAAAAAGAAGCAAGACTAAAAACAAAATATTAAAAACAAACATTAAGAGAGAATTAAAACAGAGATACTAAAAACAGGTCAGAGGACCCAATAAAATTGAGAAATAGGAAGAAGCAAGTGGAAATGAGACAGGTTAAGAATTAAAAGCCAATGTGAAGAAGTGCGTTTTTAGGCGTGATTTAAATGAGGCGACTGAGGCGGCTTGCCTAACCACTAAGGGTAGGGAGTTCCAGAGCCTGGGTGCACAGACGGAAAAAGCCCTTTCACCACGAGCTTTAAAACGTGCCTTGGGAACGGTTAGGAGCAACTGATCTGCGGATCTAAGAACACGAAGAGGATTGTGACGATGGAGCAAGACACTCAAATAGGCGGGGGCTAAACCGTTTAGTGCCTTATAGGTTAAGAGGAGTATCTTAAAATCGATTCTGAATCTAATCGGCAGCCAGTGTAGGGTTTTTAAAATTGGTGTAATGTGTTGGCTTCTGCTATGAGAGTATGCAGGCAGTTCCTGGAGGAGTAAGGAATTGATACCATTGACTGGCCTCCACACTCACTTGCCTGACCTCAATCCAATAGAACACCTCTAGGGGGGACATTATGTTTGGGTCCATTTGACACCTCAGACTGTCCAGGAGCTCAGTAGTGCCCTGGTCCAGATCTGAGAGGAGACCCCGAGGACACCATCCATTGTCTCATAAGGAGCATGACCCCCCTGACGACGTTGTCAGGCATGCATACAAGCACATGGGGGGTCCATACAAACTACTGAGTGTGATTTGGAGTTGCTGCAATGAAATTTTGTCAAAATGGACTCGCCTGCCTCCCGCGTCATTTATTCACTTGTGTCTTTGATTTCAGCCCTCTGTAGGTTGATCATTTTCATTTCCATCAGACGATGTGCCATCCTTTCACTCCTAACACACTAACCCTAACCTTAATTTTTTTTCTCCCATTGAGATCTGATGTGTTTTCAAAGTGTTCCTTTAATTTTTTTGAGCAGTTTACATTAAACACATGAAAAATAATATTTCAAGATTATCAAAAAAGACACATCTAGGAAAATAAGCATAGACCAGGGAGCACACCTTGGCTGAAATATGACAAATCGCACTCCTGGTTGTTGTCCATGTGGAGTTTCCTTGTTCTTGTTGTGTCTGCATGATTTTTTTAGCCGGGCACTCCTCTCAGATGTAGCAGGTGATACCAGCAGCCATACCACCTGCACTTCAGAACAGGTAATCCACCTGAAGCTAAGCATGTTCAGGCCCGGCCAGTACTTGGATAGGAGACAAATCAGGAGGGCTTGGGTTTGCTGCTGGAAGAGTCATTGGTGAGGCCAGTGGGGACACGTACCCTGTGGTCTGTGTGGGGATCCTGATGTGCCACTGCAGTCCCAGTTTTAAATGCGTATTCGCTGCACTCACGGCTTAAAGAGGGGGTGTGGTAGTGTGGCCAGAGTGGTTCTCGGACGTGACGTGCTGCAGGCGTTTCCTCACTTAAGTGAACAGGTTAGGAATCGTCTGTATCCCTAATTGATGCTGGGAGCTTCTAATCGCCACACTTGTGCCACTTGCCCATTATATATATATTAGGAGCGCGAGTGTGAAGGGGAGAGAACGGAGGCTAGAGGAGGAAGAAGGTGAACCTGGAAGCTGAGACCTGTTGTGGGTGCGAGCGAGAGTAGGCTCACAGTATTATCGACAGGCAGCTGGCAGAAGGGCCCCTTAGTGGAGTATTTTGCCGGCACTCAGGGGCAGAAAGCAGTATTTGCTCCCACTGAGCACCTACGAGGAGCAGGAGTGATCAGAAGGTGGTTGGCTCACCGCATAAGGCCGAGGAAGGCAGCGGGAGTCAGAGATTTGGGATTGGCACCCTGGCCATTGGTGGAACCCAAGTCTCGGTCCGGGTTTGGCGCCGTACGGAGCCAGAGGACGGAAGCCAACCAGACGTGGAGAAGGTCAGCTGCAGGTAGGGCGAACCCCCTGGTGCATAGCCTGGATGGGAGAAGCAGGGGAGCCGCCAGTTGAAGAAGGCACCGGGTGCTTTTTGTTTTAAAGAAGGACTGCTTCCAGCTATTTTATCTTTGTTTTTATTGGAATTATTTTAACCTCCACATTTCACTAGCTTTTTAGTGGATTATTTATTTATTGACTGCACTATTTATTTGAACGCTGTTTTTGGATTTGTTTTATTGTAATAAAAGCACTTGCACCTTTCTGCACCATCCCCTTGCTTCGTTGGTGTCCTCATTGTCCAGCTCATCCGGTTACATTACCATCGGTGTGGGGTTCGCGAGCTCCTGAAAAGTAAGAAGGGAGCATGGAGCTGAACCCACATCGTCACACAGGGATACTGTGCTGTAAAAACTGGTGCCATCCTTTGGATGAGACAAAAAACCGTGGTCCAGACTCACTGTGGTTATAACAGACCCCAGGGTATCTTTCAAAAAGAGTAGGCTGTTTCACGGAGTCTGTGCTATACTGCCTACCATGGTCTGCTCATTCTGGCCTCGTCATCATCCCCTGTCTCTCTTTCTCAGCCTTTTACCACTTAATAGCTAATGTGTGCATAGCCAACTGGTACAAGAAAGGCTATTGTCTCATCATCTACATGATGGGTCCCCACTGTCTATGTAAAGCACTTGGAGTGTCGAGAGTGTCATGTGATTCATGAATGAAATAATTAATGGCACAGTGTGAATATGCCTGTGTGTGAGCGGGTGCTGGGATTAGATTTGAGTCGATACTGGAGATTATCTAGGCGGCACGGTGCCACAGTGGGTAGCGCTGCTGCCTCGCAGTTAGGAGACCCTGGGTTCACTTCCCGGGTCCTCCCTGTGTGGAGTTTGCATGTTCTCCCCGTGTCTGCATGGGTTTCCTCCCACAGTCCAAAGACATGCAGGTTGGGTGCATTGGCGATTCTAACATTGGCCCTAGTGTGTGCTTGGTGTGTGTGCCCTGTGGTGGGCTGCCACCCTGCCTGGGATTTGTTTCCTGCCTTGCGCCCTGTGTTTGCTGGGATTGGCTCCAACAGACCCCCCATGACCCTGTAGTTAGGATATAGTGGGTTGGATGATGGATGGATGGAGATTATCTAATGATTAGATGTTTTGCTTTCTTACTGACAATTTTGTTCTTTGCCGAGATAATCAGAATGTAGCCTTTATATTGTTTAAACAACTGGAGAGAGGCCTTCAAAATGATTTTAAGCAGATTATAAACAAAACATGTCATTCCGATATTGTAAGGAATGCTGGGAAGCAATCTCACAGACGCAAAAGAAAAAATTCTGCGATGACATCAGAGCATGCAGTCGAAAGCAGCGGATGACCTCTTGTCCAAAAATAAGAAGAAACGGCAAACACACCACAGTACTTGTTTGGCATCGTGCCAATGAACGCAGTGAGGCGGCTGATCCCAGCACTGGCATTTGTTAACTGGGCAAAATTCACGTGTTGAGACAAAGCAAGACAGCAAACGTTCTATAGCGCATCTGAGGACTTCACATCCTGCACGGTAAACTAAACTAAGTAGAGGCTAACCTTCCGCCTCGCAGGGTCTGCCAGAGTGAATGGCTTTCGTTTGTACAATCTGTAAAATATGAGGGTAAGTAAAAAAAAAGTAAATTTGAAAATTACATGGTAAGCATGATAGATAGAAATTGACTCAAAAAAAAGAAACACATTTGCAATGGCTTATGGGTAGTTTAAGCAGCACTCTGCATTTAGTCTAGTTGAAGCCAAGGTCCAATGAACACGGACGATCCAATACAGGATTGCACCATTGCAGGACAACACACTGCAGTGAGATTTATTTGGGCAGAGGGAGTGAAACCCGCTATAATTCATCGAAGGATGCTGTTTGGGTGTGTGACGGTGCGGGTCCTGTTCCACACTCCCTCTTCCAATTTAGGAGCCTCTCCAGCCCAATACTGTCGGTAACGTAACCGGGTGAGCTATGCAATGAGGACAAATCAAACTGAGCAAGGAGATGGTATAAAAGTACAAGAGCGCTTTTATTAAAACAATAACAAATCCAAACAGTGTCCAAATAAAGTGCAGTGCAGTAAATAAATAATCCCTAAAAACAGTGAAAGGTGGAGGAAATAAATCCATTAAAGCGAGGTTAAAAATACTGGCTGGATGCAGTTTTATTTATAAATACCCGGTGCCTTCTTTTAGCTGGTGGCTCCCCTGCTTCTCCCATATGGGCCCTGCAACAGGGGAGTCACCCTCCCTGTACGTGCAGCTGCCTTCTACACTCCGACCCCTGGCTCCATACAGCTCCCGCCAGACCGAGACTCGGGTTCCCCAATGGTCAGGGCTTCAACCTCCCAAGCCTCCAACTCCCGCTGCCGTTCTTACTCCCGGTCACTCCTGCTCCTCTTAAGCAGCCTCTTCTAACCCGAGTGTTGGCCAAACACTCCTTCCAGGTTCACCTATCTATCGCTTGCCTACATCCACCAGTGAGCTTGCTCTCACTTAGTCGCTCACACCGGCTCTCAGCTTCCTGCCTTCTCTTCTCCTTAACCTCTGTCCGTCTTTTCTGTCTTCTTCTCCCCCCTTCGCACACGCGCTCCTCCTACTTATAATGTGTACAGTATGCGGCACAAGTGTGGGAGATTAGCAGCCCTTCAGATCTTCAATTCTCTCTCTGAAATACGTAATATCTTCGGCAGAATCCATTTCATCGGCAGTAGTAAGCATTTTTCTAATTCATTCTTGTGCTATCGATTCACCAATCAGTAACTAGAGGGCGTGTTAGAGCCCACCCTCTCAACTTTGACGAGTGAAAGTGACAGTTTTATTTCAAGCCGTATTTCATGACGGTTTGCAGTTAAAAATAAATAAATAAGCAACAAAAAACATACTTCGTGACACATTTATTTATTTAGGCTCTCATTTCATGACACATTTATTTATTTATGCTCACATTTCGCAGTACTTTTACTTATTTACGCATTTATTTATTTATTTATTTATTTAATTTTGTCCAAAATATTCCTCCATACGTGTTTTCATGCACTGTTTAATTTAATAAAACATGTAACAGAAAATATGATGGACTGAATGGCTTCAAATCATTTTGATAAAGAAAGGAAAAAATCAACGATATAAGAACCTAACATTGCAGACTAACAAGCCATAAAATTAAATGAGGTCTGACACTGGCAAGGATTGGCTTCTAATTAATCAATTGGGTTGGGATGAAAACCTGCAGCCACTACGGTTCTCCAGGACTGACATTGCTTACCTCTGAGCTAGACTAATGGCAATTGTGCTGTGTTGTGTGTGTTTAAACTACCCATAAGCCTTTGCAAATGTGCTTTGTTACATCAACTCCTATTCATTGCAGTTACCCTCATACGAATGAGAAGGAAGGCTTGCACTGATGCTGTTACCAGCTTCCTCACTCCAGGTAATTCCCATTTCACATAATAGAAAAAGGCTCAATCAAGGACATGGTCTATGCCTTGAACCACCAGTACAAATTGCCAGGTCGAAATTATTTCAGTAAAACAGCAGCACTTGAAATGTGCAATTAGGCAAAGGAAGACGCACAGCTTTCACTGCAGAGTGCAGATCTTTTCACACCACAGATATGCCTGTTACAGCGAGCATCGATTCACCCCATTCCGATTCAGTATTTACGTGTTTAAAGTACAATATTCTTGGCCAACTTTATTATCCTAGTTTATTGTTTTAAGAAAACTCACTTGTCCCATTATTTTAAGATGTCTCATTTCTCAGTTTCCTCGACTGAGCAGTATGCAATTTGTTGTAGACATCAGCACTCTGGAGCCTTCAGTGCATTAAACTTCACCAATCGTGTCGCTTCTATTCAAATCAGGCAATCAGACCAATCAGGTATTCTGTATTTATGAAGCGAAGCTCACAAACTGGGAGCTGCACAAGAGTGACATCAAGGTGCTGTGGTCGTCTGAGGGAATAACAGGCTCAAAAGAAAAGGAATCTATGGGGCGCCAACCTGGCTGTCCCCGTGTACTTTTAAGTCCAAACGGAAACAAACATTTGATGGCATATAAGGCAACAAAACAAAACTATCACCATAGAAATAAACAAATGAAGCAGGCTTTCTTGTCTGCCGTCTCGATGTCACGGAGCTCCTCTGCTCTGGTTGGGTAGAAGTGGCACCTTCCTTCTGCATGGCCGAGTTTTTATTGCCCAGGAACCAGAAGGAGTGAAGTCTCTGTACTGTGGAGGAAGGAAGAGACAAGACACTTAGCAGCAGAGCCCCCTCTCGGTCCGAATGGTATCACATAACTGGGAAGAACTTGGAGGGTGATCCTCTGACGCGCATGTGCCACAGTGCCAAGGTCCAAGATGGCTTGCTTTAGTCACATGCTTAGTCCGTCAATATGACTAAGTTTTAGTGCTCATTTAACTTCATTTCTATATAAATTTATGAAAGACTAGGGGGCTTCGCCCCCTGCTCGCTTCGCTTGCCAACCCCCGTGTTTGATTTTCCGGATACACACTTTTAAGATTTTTTTTTTTCTTTGAATTGTTGCTTTTTCATTAGTTTCGCTTTTATTTCAGAACTTCTGTGAAAACAATATTTGTAATCTTGCGAGCCCCAACGTGCTGAATCTTTTTAATGAGGTCAGTGAGACGTGTGTTTAATGACTTTGTACCGTAATTCAGGTTAGGTTTCTCTGTTTGGAATTTCAGCACAGACGAAACAATCTACGTCATCAGGAGGTAATCATTTATTTTACAAAGTAACCAAAAAATGCATGTGCGGTAAAGCTCCGTTTTTGAAATTCTCAAGATTCTTTATTTGTCACATGCGTAGTTATACAGGACAACACGCAGTGAAATGCATCCTGATCCGCTTATCAAAAACTGTGCAAAGTTAGAAGAATATCAGTTAGATTAACAAAAAGTCATAGATTGAAACATAACAGTTTAGAAGATAATAAATAAGTAAAATTATGTGAATAAAGTAGAATTAAGTGTTAAGGTGCAATAGTGTAGTGATTACTGTGCAAAGTTAGACTGGTGCATAGTTAAATGAGGCAGTTTGTTTGTTTGCGTTACTACGATCTTTACTTTCTTTTTTTTATATTTTCTAATTTTCCTACTTTCATATCCGTTAACTTTCTCCACATGTGTATCGCGCCAACGTTCTTTGTTTTTTAACCTTTCGAATTCGACTGTTTTCATAATCTCTAACCTGCTCTACATGTGTATAGCGCCAACATTTGTAAACGTCGTTATGAAGTTCTACTGTGTCTGTTACTCTTCTGAGCCTGATTGCACGTGCTCTTTTTTTTCAATTCCACTTGTTCCGGGCTGAAAATTACTTTCCTTATTTTCTGAATTTGCACCTCGATTATTCTTTTTCTTTTTTGCTCTTTTTTCTCTCCAGCGGTTTTGAGTCTCTTCTCTCCGCACTGCTTTCTTCTTCGCTTAGTCGTCTGCGTTTCATTTATAACACATTGTCCTTCTACACTTTATATGTGCTGAGAGCCCCGGATCTGCGTGTATTAAAATCCTTTACACGACTGAGTGTTTTGCTGCCCGTGGTCTTATTTGATATTGATTGTAAGTAAGGTGTGCCTTGCAAGAATCTCTCTCATTTTCTACGTCATCGCGAGACGTTCCTGGGTCAATCTCTTGGCACAAAGTCTCATGTTTAAGGTCCCCGCGAGACGTTCTGTGGCCAGTCACAGTTTCTTTTAAATGTCTTCCATGATCTTAACATGAAGATCACTTCTCGACGCCCTTGTGTTTCTCTCCGGGATTTTTTTTTTTTTATAATAGAGAGATGTATTGAACTCTGGGTGCAGCAAATTGCTATGCCAAGCACGTGGAGGTAGATGTTCCATTTCCCATGGTGGATGGATATGAATACCAAAAAATAACCCCAAAAGAGTAAATGTGCCAGGTAAGCCAGGACTTTAAGCAGACATAATTTACGTCTGCGTGAGGCTGTTCACAGATCAGAAAGTGGCATAAAGAAAATGTGATTGGAGTGGCGGTTATAGGGCTTTCTAATTCAATTCGGTCATTGTATGTGTAAGCCAACCGCATTGTAACATAGCAGTAGACCCCCAGCAAGTCCTTAAGGTGTTGTTTAAAGTAACATTATTATATGAATGGTTTTGAAGGCTGGATTTTGTTTGGTTTTATTTCTTTAGTGGGGTTGTGTGTATGAGCAGTGTAAACGTGTCTGTATGCAGTGTAAGTGTCATGGAGGACGGACAAGCATAATGTAGTGGGAACACAACCATTACTTGAACGCCTTGTAATTTTCCTCTCGGCAGAGACTGAGGAAGGTGAAAACTGAGAGCAGTTCATACCCACACACGGAAGGTGGCAGTGTTCCTCTAGGCCAGGGCTGGGTAATGTCGGTCCCAGAGGGCCGCAGTGGCTGCTGGTTTTTGTTCCAACCCAGCTCCTTAATGAGAAGTCGTTTATTGCTTAAGTGGCATTTTGCTTGCTTGTTAAGGTTCCACACCCTTAATTGCTTATTCCACTCTTAAACAGCTATATTCACTTTTTAATGGCTCCTTATTAGCAATAAGATGCAAACGACAAAAGAGCCAGCAGTTCTCCATCTAACGTGTTTCCATGTACACCTGTGTGTGTTCGTCATGCACTGAAAATGTGACACGACTGAAAATGATCTGTTTTGATGATATCCATGGAAAGGAAAAAATCTGCGATATAAGAACTTTACATTGCAGACTAACACGCCATAAAATTAAATAAGGTCTGAGGTTGGCTTTATAATTAAGCAATTGGGTTGGAATGAAAACCTGCAGCCACTGCGCCTCTCCAGGACCCACGCTGCCCCAATTAGGACACCCGCAGTGTTGCATGGGAATTGAAATGTGGAAGGGCGGTCTCGTCAGGGTCCTTGGGTACTTCCAGTGGGCACTGCCATAGGAGGACACCACTGGTACCCATGTGACCCAGAAGTGCTCCCAACATGCAGCACATTAGCGCCGGCAGCATCCCTGGGTCTGACTTAAAATGAAGCCTTCTGCCTCTTCACTTTGACTCTCCGATGTGAGGCAGCAGAAAGTGGAAAGAGAGGAAGGCATTTATTTAGTGATACTGTGATATTTGAGGCAGTGTGCACTGAAAAAAGAGTTTGGTTAGATAATAAAAAGCTGTTGTTTTAAACTCGAAGTTGTGTTGGGTGATATTGTGTCTGAAGTTCGGGTCTCAGTGGCATCCCAGTTGTGGTTACAACAGTTCTGTAAACCCATGATAACCCCAGTTCCCACTTCCCTATAACCCTAGAAGGTCTGTCCTGTTTTCTTCCTGAGAGAATCTGGTCACCCTACAAACCTAGAAACTGCATTTATGAATAACGTGGTTCAACTATTCAACGCTCATGCAGTAACATCGACTGGCTTTAACAGTAGGCCTGCTTTAAAACTGTGTAAGTACATAAGGGCCTAACGCATCTGAAAGACTGAAACGTTCATTTGTTCAAACGTGATGACTACCACCAAGAGGACCAGACTTTGTGAAGCCTTGCTTTGTACGACACCTGTCACCACTGGAGACATGTTCTGCCTTCTTCTCTGAAACTGTTCTTCAGTCATTAATGCTCTACATTGGATCTAATTCTTTACTTTGCTATTTCTCTAAATTCCTTTGACCCCCTTTCTCCTGTCCATCGGCTTTTTCTGGTAAAGGACTGCTGACAGACAGGGCAGATCCTAATAGGATGAGGTGCAAGTGCAAATGCAAGAACGTAAGAAACTTAACAAACGAGAGGAGACCACTCAGTCCATCAAGCTCATTTATTTAGCTAGTAGTGAAGCTATCCCAGAGTCTCATCCGGATACTTTAAGGTTCTCAAGTTTTTTCAGATTGCATCAACTCTTTGTGTAAAGAAGTACTTCATGACTTCAATCCTAAATGCACTTCCCATTAGATAGATAGATAGATAGATAGATAGATAGATAGATAGATAGATAGATAGATAGATAGAAAGGCACTATATAATAGATAGATAGATAGATAGATAGAGAAAGGCACTATATAATAGATAGATAGATCGATAGATAGATAGAGAAAGGCACTATATGATAGATAGATAGATAGATCGATAGATAGATAGATAGAGAAAGGCACTATATGATAGATAGATAGATAGAGAAAGGCACTATATAATAGATAGATAGATAGATAGATAGATAGATAGATAGATAGATAGATAGATAGATAGATAGATATGAAAGGCACTATATGATAGATAGATACTTTATTAATCCCAAGAGGAAATTCACATACTCCAGCAGCAGCATACTGATAAAGAACAATATTAAATTTAAGAGTGATAAAAATGCAGGTAAAGCTGACAATAACTTTGAATAATGTTAATGAGCAGGATGGTGTCAGCAGTCTGTCTGTCACTGAAGCTGCTCCTCTGTCTGGAGATGATCCTGTTCAGTGGATGCAGTTGATTCTCCATGATTGACTGGAGTCTGCTCAGCGCCCATCGCTCTGCCACAGATGTCAAACTGTCCAGCTCTGTGCCTACAATAGAGCCTGCCTTCCTCACCAGTCTGTCCAGGCATGAGCTGTCCTCCTTCTTTATGCAGCCTCCCCAGCACACCACTGCGTAGAAGAGGGCACTCGCCACAACCGTCTGATAGAACATCTGCAGCATCTTTTGCAGATGTTGAAGGACGCCAGCCTTCTAAGGAAGTATAGTCAGCTCTGTCCTCTCTTGCACAGAGCATCAGTATTGGCAGTCCAGTCCAACTTATCATCCAGCTGCACTCCCAGATATTTATAGGTCTGTACCCTCTGCACAGTCACCTCTGATGATCACGGGGTCCATGAGGGGCCTGGGCCTCCTAAAATCCATCACCAGCTCCTTGGTTTTGCTGGTGTTCAGGTGTAGGTGGTTTGAGTCGCACCATTTAACAAAGTCCTTGGTTAGGTTCCTATTCTCCTCCTCCTGACCACTCCTGATGCAGCCCATGATAGCAAATTAATTTCCACTGATGTCCTTGAGTACGTGATGTAGCCTTAAGCTGAAAGAATTCTGCTGGATCTACAATGCCTTTGAAGATTTAGAAGATCTGGATTAGGTTCCCAGCAAGGCAGCCTCGTTCACACTGGAACAGTATGGAGCACAAAGTCAAACTAAACTGCACACCATTGAGATGTTGATGGTGAAGAGAAAAGGCCAGCGGACATAATGAGAATGTACAAACTCCACACACATACGTGACAAGTCCAGCTTGTTGAACTAGAGCAGCTAGGCCGGCGTGCTAACCGCTGCACCACTGTGCTACTCATCATTCACTCTTGCTACCAAAAATGATCATTTGCTCTTTAATCTTCATGTTTTGAGCAGAGGTATGCTGTCCTTGGGTGAAAGTCATTCATGTTTAAGCTTGGAGATTAAATTGTTTCATTTTAATAAATGGCACACACACACACACACACGCACACACACAGAGTAGTTGCTTTAGTATCCAAATATTACACTACATGACTCACTGGCATTCCATTTATTTATAAGACAGCAGTGTGTTGAACGTCCTTGCCAGGATTGTCCTAATTTTTCATAAGGAAGTGTGGCCTAGTAAGCACTCAGCGGGGTGACGTTAATTAGCAGGCTTTCGTTTTAATATTTAGTTGAGCAGATACACATAGTTTCATATAGCTCCTTTCACGCTGAAGCATGTTGCTTTGTTGAAACACTGAAATACTTGCTGGAGCACAAGCATGCAAAGTGAGTTCATGGCTGGAGCAGAGGCCGTGTAATTTTTATTAACCAGCGCTACACTCAAGGTGGAGCTCACGCAGGTGAAGTGAGGCCTTCAGGATGATAAGGGGAGCCACAGTTAGAGGCTGAACTCGCGTCTTTGTGATTTTATATAGCACCTTTAATACAGTCATGTGAAAAAGTAAATACACCCATGGAAGTTATTGATTTTTGCAACACATTGAAAGAGGTAAGCAGTCGATCTTCATGCAGACAGTGTCTACAGATAAAGGTGATCTGCTTGAAAAAAGGCTTCTTAATCATTAATTCAACAAACGTATCAACAGATGTAATGGTCTACTGGGAAAAATGTAAGTCCACCCTTGGCATCAGAAGCTGGTACTGCACCCTTTAGCAGAAATGACTTCTTATAGGCATTTTGCATAACTGCCCACCACTCTCTGACTCTGACGTTGACATTTTGGACCAAGTCTACATGCAAAATTCCATCACTTGCAAGACATTTGTGGGTTTACTTGAATGTTCTGCTCATTTTAAATCCTCCCACAACATCTCATTGGGATTCAGATCAGGGCTTTGACGAGGCCAGTCCATAACTCTCTATTTCTTCTTTCTGAGCCATTCTTTGGTGGGTTTGCTAGTGTGCTTCATTATCCTTTTGAAGGGTCCATTTCTGATTCAGCTTCATCTTTTGGACAGATGGTCTCACATTCTCCTCAAGCACACTCTAAGATGATTCAGAATTCAGTTAACTTGATGACTGCAAGCTGCACGGGCCCTGAGGCAGCAGAGCAACTCCAAACCAGAACATTTCCACCACAATGCCTCCCAGTTGGGATGAGGCTCTTCTCTTGAAATGCTTTCCTCAGTTTGAGCCAAACAAGTACCGAATGGTCTCCTCTTGTTTGTCAGACATTTGATGATCTTATGTACTGATGAGCGAACACCGTAGAGTTCACTTCACTGTGAGTTTGGAGAAAGTCAGTGAAATGCATGTAAGTCAAAGGGGAAGGAGTTAACTAGTAGCTGAACTAGTCATGAGTCGAGTATAATGTTGCAATGGCAAATTGTGACCATTTAAGTGTCCATGAAGGTTAGAGAAGCATCTGCTAGCTATACTGGGCGGATTATTGTGCCTGAATACTTGCCCTGAACTTTGAGGCAGCAGTGCTAATCACTACGCCACTAAGCCACAAACAAAAAAAGATGCAAACGGATCAATCTGCACTAACAAAATACCATATATACTCACGTTTTAAGTTCTCCCACGGATAATTCGGGGCTTGATTTTATCGTAAAATTTCCGCTATTTTATAATGTCAGTCGTATAAGTCGAATGTGGAAAACTCACGCTATTGGTCCAAGAGATTATGATATGCTAACGCCCGCATGAGAGAGTAACCATGGAGCACACAGCCTTTTTTTTTCTATGTATTGTGCCTACGTGACCACGCGGTGATACCCAAACTACTCTGAAGCGACATTTGCAGTCTTTTGTGTTTTTTGTATCTCACACCCTCATACAACAACAAAAACAACATTTATTTATATAGCACATTTTCATACAACAAAAATGGAGCTCAAAGTGCTTTACAAAATGAAGAATAGAAAAATAGAAGACACAATAAAAAATAAAAATAAGTCAACATTAATTAACATAGAATAAGTAAGGTCCGATGGCCAGGGTGAACAGAAAAAACAAAAAAAAAAACTCCAGACGGCTGGAGAAAAAAAAAAAATCTGTAGGGATTCCAGACCATGAGACCACCCAGTCCCCTCTGGGCATTCTACCTAACATAAATGAAACAGTCCTCTTTGGATTTAGGGTTCTCACAGAAGGACTTGATGATGATGGTCACGTAGACTTCTGCCTTTTAATCCATCTATCTTTGTTGGAGCATCATGATGCTTTGAGTAGGTGGTGGTGGTGCAGGCCACCACCACAAAGAAACAGAAGAGAGCGTTGGGGTCAGTACGGATTTTAGAGCCACCATGAAAAGTTATTGTGATGAATTGAACATACAGAGTATCAGGATTAAGTTAAATTAAATTGAAGTTATAAAAGGCCATGTTAAAGTAATGTGTTTTCAGCAGTGTTTTAAAGTGCTCTACTGTATCAGCCTGGCGAATTCCTATTGGCAGGCTATTCCAGATTTTAGGTGCATAACAGCAGAAGGCCCCCGCCTCACCACTTCTTTTAAGTTTAGCTTTTGGAATTCTAAGGAGACACTCATTTGAAGATCTAAGGTTACGATTTGGAATATAAGATGTCAGACATTCTGAAATATAAGATGGGGCAGATTATTTAAGGCTTTATAAACCATAAGCAGAATTTTAAAGTCAATCCTGAATGACACAGGCAACCAGTGTAGTGACATCAAAACTGGAGAAATGTGTTCGGATTTTCTTTTCCTAGTTAGAATTCTAGCAGCTCCATTCTGCACTCGTTGCAAGTGATTTGTCTTTTTTGGGTGGTCCTGAGAGGAGTGCGTTACAGTAATCTAGTCGACTGAAAACAAAAGCGTGAATTAATTTCTCAGCATCTTTCAATGATATAAGAGGTCTAACTTTTGCTATGTTTCTTAAGTGAAAAAATGCTGTCCTAGTGATCTGATTAATATGTGATTTAAAATTCAGGTTACAGTCAACAGTTACCCCTAAATTTTTTACTTCCGTCTTAACTTTTAATCCTAATGCATCAAGTTTATTTCTGATAACCTCATTGTAGCCATTATTGCCAATTACTAAAATTTCAGTTTTCTCTTTATTTATTTGAGAAAATTACTATTCATCCATTCAGAAATACCAGTAAGACATTGTGTTAGTGAGTCATCAGGTGCTACCTTTAGCGTAAGAGCATCCCTTATTTACGATGGAGCATTCGATCAGAAGCTATTTGGGACCACCACTGGTTTTTCTGTGGGTTGGGCCTCCCATTACCTGGTGGGACAGAAGCAGTCTGTGGCCCAGTCCAGTGACTTAAGACACTAACCCACATCTGATTGGCTTCACGGTATGCCATATAACAGCAAGATACTGCGAGTACACATAAATGCACTGCGTGACTGATGGCATGGCATAGAATGGTGGTACCTTCTTGGACTGTAATGTAGTTCACATGCCAGCCTGGGAGCTGCCTGAGTGAACTTTACGTTTCCTCTCGTCTTGTTCAAGTTTTGTATGTCAGATTCAAATGAGTGTATGTGCCTTTCCAAAGGGTCTTCACGTCTTGTGTCTGAAGATCTCCAAGACTCAGTACAGGATGAATGAACAAAATGAATCTATAACTGAACTGGCGATCTGCAAAAAAAGAAATAGAAATAAAAGTGAATTCCACTAACAATAAAAAGCACACATAGAACAACTTATGACAACATTTGAAATTCAGTGTTTAACAAAACTATAAAAAAAAAACAAGGGGAAATGGCTTGTGGCATGAAATAAATGTTGGGGTGCCAATCTGGTTAGCCCTGTTTACTTCAATACTCCAAATAAAAATAACTTGCAATGGCTTAATAATCAATAACATTACTGCTTCTCAAGGGCTCTTTATAGTATGTAGAGTCAAAGCATGAAGGAGCTCCATCTCTTTGTTTTCCCAGTCAATGAGTGACCCCCTGCTTCTGATTGGCTGTGGTTTTATGGTCCAGGAACTCAAAGGGGCGGAGTTAGATGCCTTCACTGGGCGATTTCTCAGAATATTGGAGAAAAAGGAAGACAATACAGTTAGCAGCAATGCCACTTCTTGGCCTGTGGTGGAATTATATACCTGGGAGGAACCCGAAGTGTTACCCTGTGACACGCATGCATGACAACACACTATATAATGGAAAAAGGCACTATGTAACAAGTAGATAGGAAAGGCACTATATGATAGATAGATAGATAGATAGATAGATAGATAGATAGATAGATAGATAGATAGATAGATAGATAGATAGATAGATAGATAGATAGATAGATAGATAGACAGATATGAAAGGCACTATATAATAGATAGATAGAGACAGAGAGAGAAGGGTAGCTATCCTACAATAGATAGATAGATAGATAGATAGATAGATAGATAGATAGATAGATAGATAGATAGATAGATAGATAGAGAGGAAAGGCACCATATAATAGATAGATAGATAGATAGATAGATAGATAGATAGATAGATAGATAGATAGATAGATAGATAGATAGATAGAGAGGAAAGGCACCATATGATAGATAGATAGATAGATAGATAGATAGATAGATAGATAGATAGATAGATAGATAGATAGATAGATAGATTAGCATTAATGATTTATCCTGACACTGCTTGGCGCTGCCCTCATGGCTAAGACTAGCACAAGTCTTGTCCCTACCACTTTTTGATACGAGATTGGGAATCACAGTCCTTTCCAGTATGGTCCATAATAAAAGCTGTGGCACAGATATTATGCACTTTGTAATATCTAATAATACTGTCAGTTTAGAACAATCTCATTCTCTGCTGTTTAACTGTAAATGATATAAATGTAAAACTTTGCATGATGTACAAGCTCCTGCCTAATGTAATGCCTAGTTACTGAAATGTGAAATGAAATGAAATATTAATCATAAGTAATCATGTATGTTGGAATTGCCTTTTTAATTCTTTGTGAATTCACACAAGTATACATACAAGGGGGAACCCAAAAATTCCTGGAATCAGTCAATAGCATGGGAGAAGGGTGTAGTCCTCAAATTTGCTGCTTGATGTGTGGAGACTTGTGTTCCTACGTCTGGTTAATCAGTCCATCGAGTCGTGCCGAGTTGACTGAGTGCATATTTCAATCGCCAAGGTGGCTTTGGAGGCTTTTTTCTCCAAGCCAACATGGCAGATTCTCAAGAGACGACGATGATTGCATTTTTCAACGTTGATAAACGTGTTCATCAAGAGTGTGTCCCATGTTGACAGACAGTTAATCAGCGACGTTATTTTGAACTGCTGAATGTCTACAGGAAATCATCATGAAAGAAACATCCAGCGCCGTGGCACACGTAGATCTGGAGTTTGCATAATGACAACACACCTGCACATGCCGCGCGGGTTTTTGGCCAAACTAAATTAGTTGTTTCCTCACATAAACACACACACACACACACATTCACCAGATCTCACTCCCTGTGACTTCTTTTTGTTCCAAAAATTAAAATAGAGACTGAAGGGAAGAAGATTTTTTTACCGTAGAAGATGATCAGGAAAAAACACAGAAGGATTTAGACGTGGTAACAAAAGACAAGAAATGTGAATGGGAATGGGGGAAGTACTGGGACAAGTGGATTGCATCTCAAGGAGAGGATTTTGATAATAATAGTAGTAGGGAATTGCTGTAAGTTTTATAATAAGATGTGTTTAACACATCATTACGGGAATCCGATACCCCTCCACAGCCACCCCCCATGTACTGTACTGGTGTTTCTAACATTATTTTTCAAATACCAAAGAGTGTGTTTCTCATCAGAAAAGGCTTTAATAGATGGGCCTGGCAGTCTGATAGGGTGGGCATGGCTCAGTGAGGTACGTCTGCCCAGTGGTTCAGTGACTGCTGTTTTTACAGGATATGGTGCCTTTAATTCACTTCATTTGTTTGTCTCCATAGCTTGAACACTGACAGGCAAACTGACTTGCTCAGAGACTTGTGTTTTACAGTTCATCTTCAGAGAAATCTGCTGATTGCGCTGCCAGTTAGCATAATTCCATTTGAATCCATCCATCCATCCATTCATCCAACCCGCTATATATCCTAACTACAGGGTCACAGGGGTCTGCTGGAGCCAATCCCAGCCAACACAGGAACAAACCCTGGGCAGGACACCAGCCCACCGCAGGGCGCGCACACACACACACACACACACACACTAGGGACAATTTAGAATTGGCAATGCACCTAACCTGTATTACTTTGGATTGTGGGAGGACACCGGAGCGCACGGAGAAAACCCACGAAGACACGGGAAGAACATGCAAGAACCCAGGTCTCCTAACTGCGAGGCAGCAGCGCTACCACTGCACCACCATGCCGTCCTCCATTTGAATCTTGATTCATAATGATGTCAAATCAGAAATATAAATTAGTATTATAATAACAAATGAGAACACAAGCATATTGCATAATGATAAATGAAATGTAAAAACAACCATTTTGCTCCGGGGTGGGCAAAGTCGTTCCTGGAGGGCGGTTTTTGTTCCAACCCAATTGCTTAATAAGAAGCACATATTGCTCAAGTAACACTTCTGCTTCATTTTTGTTGTCTCACTCGTTAAGATTTTGAACCCTTATTGCTAATTTTAGCCTTAAACAGCTATATTCTCATTTTTTAATTGCTCCTTATTAGCAAAAAATGCAAATGACAAAAAAAAAACCCAGCAATTCTCCACTTAGCTTGTTTCTATTTACACCTGTTTGGTTTAATTAAAAACTTGGAAGGAAAGTGAAGAGAAAAAAGTGAAGGACTGAGAATTACTCGTCCGTTTTAGATTACAAATCATTTGGATGATTTGACATAACAGAGTTAAAGCACTAACAAAGCCATGAAATTAAATTATTGGCAACTGTTTTCTAATTAAGCAATTGGGTTGGAACAAAAACCTGCAGCCACTGCGGCCCACCAGGAGTGACTCTGCCCACCCCTGATTTTGCTTGATAAAAAAATGAAGACAAATAAAACAAAAATATCCACCCAAATATATAAAAGAAAACGAGTGACAGAAGAAAACACTCCACAAGTAAAGAAATTACATATTGTGGAGCTAACCCGGACACAGACAGGCGGACATGTTGTAATCACCACCACACGTTTTATTTACACTATTTACAATTATTTCAACGGTCGCACAGACCCAAATAATGGTCACTAAGACCCAGTTCAGTGCACAATACCCAGTCCTGGCCACAATGCCTTTCTTCGGGCCGCCTCCACAGCTCTCCTGTGCTTTGTCCTTCCGCCTCCCGACTCCAGCCCTGAATGAATGGAGACGACCCCTTTTATCCAGTTCCCGGATGAGCACCAGGTGTTCCCGGCATTCCTCCGTTGGCCACTCCCCAGCGTGGCGGAAGTGCCGGCTGTCCTCCCAGCAGCTCTCCGGGTGCCGTCCTAAATCTTCCCCCCAGCACTTCCTGGTGTGGCGGAAGTGCTGGGGCAACAGGTCCCCAAGGCATTGGGGCGCCTCCTGGCGGTGACCACGGGCCCCTACAGGGTGGAGCTTCCATGCCCTGAACCCGTGGCCCCCAGAGCAACCAGGAAGGCAGCCCCCACGTGATCTCAGATGGGCACACGCCCACTTCCGGTCTTCCAAGGCGTCAATATACAGGGGATTCAGTGCGTACTCAGACCTCGTCACTTTTTCACATTTTGTTACATTGCAGCCTTGTGCTCCACTCATTTAAATTCACTTTTTCATCATCAAACAGCACACAATACCCTGGGATGTCAAAGTGGAAACTGTTTGCAAATTTATTAGAAAGCAAAAAACTGACACAAGTATTCAGATCCTTTATTCAGTACTTAGTTGATGCCCCTTTGGCAGTAATTCCATACTGGAGTCTTCTTGGGTTTGACGCGCCAGGCTTTGCACACCTGGATTTAGAGATCTTTTCCAGCTCTATTAGGCTAGATGAAGACCATAATAATAATAATAATAATTCTTTGCATTTATATAGCGCTTTTCTCACTACTCAAAATGCTCAGCGATTGCAGGTTAAGGGTCTTGCTCAAGGGCCCTTTTGGCATTTACTGGTTTCGAACCAGCAACCTTCCGATTGCCAGTGCAGATCCCTAGCCTCAGAGCCACCACTCCGCCATGGACCACCATCATGTCCACCATCAGTGGACAGCTATGTTCAGGTCCCACCCAAGATGATTGGCTCTGGCAGGGCCACCCAAGGACATACAGTATGCAGAGTTGTGCCTAAGTCCCCCCAGTGTTGTCTTTGCTTAGGGTCATTGTCCTGTTACAAGGTCCAGGGCCCTCTGCAGCAGAGGTTCATTAAGGATAGCTGTGTAATTTTCTCTGTTCAGCTTCCCCTTAACTCTGACCAGTATCCCAGTCCTCAAGCCCACAGCGTGATGCTGCCACCACCATGCTTCACCGTTTGAATTGAATGATGCAGTTGATGAGTGCGTCTAGTTTCCTCCAGATGTGACATGTAGTTGAGGCCAAACAGCTTTCCTTCAACCCTGTCTAGTCTCTCAGTCTCCATCACAGCATGATGCTGCCAACACCACACTTCACCATTGGATTGACATTGCACAGGTGATGAGAAGTGCCTGGTTTCCAGTGGACATGATGCTAATCTTGGTTTCATCAGACCAGAGAATTTTGTTTCTCACAGTCTGGGAGTCCTTTAGGTGTGCTTTTTGAAAACTGTATCATCTGGCCACTCTGCTATTAAGCTGAGATCAATGGAGTCTTGCAGTGGTGGTTGTCCTTCTGGAAGTTTCTACCCTCAACACACAGGTTCTCTAAAGCTCAGCCAGAGTGACCATTGCTTTCTTGGTTACCCCTCTTACAATGGCCCTTCTCCCTGATTGTTCAGTTTTGGTGGGTAGCCAGCTCTAGGAAGAGTTGTGGTTGTTCCAGACATCTTCTGTTTAGGAATTAGGAATGCCCCCGTGCTCTTGGGAACATTCAATACCTCAGATATTTCTTATAGCCTTCCCAGATCTGTGGCTCAACACAATCCTGTTTCTAAGCTCTGCAGGCACTTCCTCAGATCTCATGGCTTGGTGTTTGCTTGGAGGGACCTTCTATGGACAGGCACGTGCCATTCCTGATCATGTCCAGTCAATTGGGCTGACCACAGGTGGACCCCAAACAAGGTGTAGGAACATCTCAGTGATGAGCGATAGGATGGGGTGCGCCTGAGCCAAGTGTCATAGTAAAGGGTTTAAATACTTGTTTCAATGTGATATTATTTTTAATAAATTTGTAAAAAAAAAAATCTTAAAATCCGTTTTTCCGTAATCACTCTGGGGTATTGAATTGTTACTTGATGAAGAAGGAAAAACATATTTTAAATGATTTCAGCATAAGGCTGCAGTGTAGCAAAGTGTGAAAAAGTGCAGGGGTCTGAATACTTTCTGAAGGCACTGGACTGTATATACAGTATTTATAACATGTCAGAAATAACTGAGGTGCAGTAACAATAACAGTAACTTGGCTGGTGGAAGACCGGACGGTGTTAACACTTGTAGATATTCTACGGGACATTGTAAGTTGATGTTTTAATCTTTCGCACGATCACCACCAACTGTTTCAGCGTAGTCTATTGATATGCATTTAACCAATCTGCCGTGTAAACCGATCAACAATTTTCGCGTTAATTTGTTTGACTCCATCGTTTCTCGGTGTTAGGATTGCCCGTGTACTCATTTCTTCTGTTGATAACCCTTCAGGATGAAATTCTTGAAAAGCATTCACATGAATGAGAGGTGAGAGGACCGCGGATGTTGGCCGTTAAACGTAAACGGTTGAAAGGAAGACGGGACTTGAAAAAATCTCTTGGAAATAGTCTCATCTCGTCTCAAGATTTTCTTTTATAATAGAGAGATATTTCTTTATTATAATACTACCTTTAGCCCTGCGGTGGGTTGGCGCCCTGCCCGTTGTTTATTTCCTGCCTTGCGCCCTGTGTTGGCTGGGATTGGCTCCAGCAGACCCCCCGTGACCCTGTAGTTAGGATATAGCGGGTTGGATAATGGATGGAATACTACCTTTATTTGCTTGTTTGAATCTGACAAATTAAATAATTTTATTTTTTGATGTATATGTTTATATTTGTTTGTTTTTGTGGTCATTTTATAAAGTAGATTGGCTCAAAAATTTAAATGGAAAATAAGGGTTCACAAAATAATATGATTTAATTGTTAGTTTCATGGCCTTATAAATATGGCAAAAAGAGTGAGATGGATAGCAAACATTTCAAAATTGTATCTGTTTATTTATCCATCCATCCATTTTCTAACCCGCTGAATCCGAATACAGGGTCACGGGGGTCTGCTGGAGCCAATCCCAGCCAACACAGGGCACAAGGCAGGAACCAATCCTGGGCAGAGTGCCAACCCACCGCAGGACACACACAAACACACCAAGCACACACCAGGGCCAATTTAGAATCGCCAATCCACCTAACCTGCATGTCTTTGGATTGTGGGAGGAAACCGGAGCGCCCGGAGGAAACCCACGCAGACACGGGGAGAACATGCAAACTCCACACAGGGAGGACCTGGGAAGCGAACCCAGGTCTCCTAACAGCGAGGCAGCAGCGCTACCAACTGCGCCACCGTGCCGCCCTTCTGTTTATTTATAACTGTACTAAAATTAACTGTACTTTTAAAAAGCAAGCAAAAATACTTTCTTTAGGTTTCTATCTATCACTTTATTGCCATATTGCTATTAAGTGTGTGTGGCTACTTGACTGACCAGGCCACCCAATCCTCAGCGACTCATCCTGAGAAATTTCCAGGCCATTTGAGATATAATTCCTCCATCGTATCTTCCCTGGAGGGTCTTTTCTCAGCAGTAAGTTCTGTGCATAACTACTGTAGAAGGTTTCAAGGACTATTTTGCTCTGCATGCCCAATCCATCTCCGCCGGCTCCTTTTGACTTGGAGGAGCAGCAGTTCAATTCCAGGGCCATCCTGCATTGCTGAGCTCCGCGGCCATCATGGAGACGGAGACCAGCAAGTCTGCTCAGAGCTTGGGTGGTCGCTCAGACACTGAGTGTACTTAGAAAAATAACCCGACAGGACAGTTTAGCAAGTGGATTTATTTATAGGCAGACACGTATTAATGGTACTTTTAAAGAGAAAAACAAAAGGGAGACATGAAAAATGATTTAGTGTCTCTTTATACGTGATGTATCACTTTATCGTCATATGAAATGTGCTTTTTGAAAAGGCAAAAAAAGTTTTTATACAATCTTACTAATATTGACTGGTCAAACATGTAAAAATTTAGTTGATGCCTTTATTTATAGCTGCATTACAATGTACTGCACTTTAAAAAAGACAAATGGAATGAAACAAAACTAAATATGTTTTTATTTATTTATACAGTTATTTATGATTGCATTGCAGAACTAATATTAAATGCTTTAGGAAAGATGAAAAATAAAACAGATTGTGAAATTTATTAATTTGTAGTCTCGTACTAATATAAAATCTGATTTTTTGGAATGACACAAAGTAAAACAGATGATAGTATTTATTTATTTATTTATTTATTTATTTGTTTGTTTGTTTGTTTGTATAGCCATACTAATACTGACAGCGCTTCTAAAAGGCAAGCAAACATCAACAGTTCAGTCGTTTTATTTATTTAACTAGACGTCAATTTACTTTACTTTTAAAAAGGCAAACGAAAAAAAGTAAATAGAAGGTGGTTTTATTTGTATATCATTTTATTGCTACACTAATATTCAGTTTGCTTTTGAAAAGACAAAATAAAACTGGTCATAATATGTATTTATAGTTCCTATTTATTTATTCATATGGCCATACTAATGCTGACAGTTCTGTTAAAAGGCAAGCAAATATACAATTTAATTTATTTATAACCAGACCTCAATTTAGTGTTTCTTGTAAAAAAGACAAATAAAAATAAATTAATAGAATATGCTTTAATTTATTTAATATTTTACTGCCATGCTAAAATTCTATTTATTTTTGAAAAGACAAAAAAATTAAACTGATCATATCTATCTATCTATCTATCTATCTATCTATCTATCTATCTATCTATCTATCTATCTATCTATCTATCTTTCTATCTATCTATTATATAGTGCCTTTCACTATCTATCTATCTATCTATCTATCTATCTATCTATCTATCATATATCTACCTTATCTATTGTGAAGGACAGCCGGGTCCCATGCCCGGCAGGGACGCCCCTGCTGCTTATGTTCCGGGGGAGCCACCATGGGCACTCCAGTACCTCCCCCGGGACGCTTGGTGGCAGCCTCCCTGGCCGACAGTGATTCCCCAATCGCACGCAGAGCTCCATGGGAGATGGAGTCCTCCACAGCTTGGTTGGGGCCCAGGGTGGCCGCTAGGGGGGGCTGTCTGCTTCCCACAGCCCGGCTGGACGAGTCTTCAGCCCCACGCTGAACGCTTCCGGGTGGGCTATAAAAGGGCCCAGCCACCACCACTCGAGGAGCCAGAGTTGGGAGGAAGGAGACGAAGCTTGTCTGGGAGGAGTGGTGGGGAATTGTGGTGTTTGTGAGTTTTGTGCTTGGGACTGTGTATTGCCTGTGGGTCACGGAAAGACGATACCACGGGGAAGAAAAAAATAAAGCCTGTGTGTTTTATACACGTTCCTCTGCGTGGTCTGTGCCGGGTTGGGCACTATATAGCGCCTTTTACACTATCTATCTATCTATCTATCTATCTATCTATCTATCTATCTATCTATCTATCTATCTATTTCAATAGCCATAATATTACTGACAACACTTTTAAAAGGCAAGCAAATACTTGCTATAATTCATTAATTTTTATATATTTATTCAGACCTCAATTGACTTTTCTTGTAAAAGGACAAAGAACAAAATGTAATAGAATGTGCTTTTATTAATTTATCATTTTTTTGCTGTACTAATATGTGATTTGATTATAATAAGACAACAAATGTAACAATCCTATTATTTATTTATCTATTTTTCTATCTGTTTATTTATTTGTTTAGCTATACTAATATTGATAGCATTGTTAAAAGGCAAAAAAATACATAAAATGTAGTCATTTTATTTATTTGTAACCAGATCTAAATTTTATTTACTTTTAAAAAGGAAAACAAAAAGCAATTAATATTATACAGTGTGCTTTTATGTTTTCATTTACTATTTTATTGTACTGTACTAGTATTCAATTTAAATTAAACCATCCATAATATTTATTTATTTCTCTATGTGCACCATTGAAAGCCAAGAAAACATAAAATTCTGTAACTTAATTTATTTATTTTGAGAGTTCAATTTATTTTGGTTATTAAAAGACAAAGAAAAAATAATAGAATGTTCTTCTATTTATTTATTTTTATTGACATAGTAATATTCAGAAATAAAACAGATCATCATATCTATCTATCTATGTATACAATTTTTTTTTACTAATGTTTAATAATAAAACATAAATATGTAGCCATCAAATTGGAACTTCTCTATTACTTTTAATAAGTCAAAGAAAAATAAGCATTAATTTTTAATTATTTATTTATTATACTAATATTTAATGAAATTTTGAATAGCTAAAAAAGACAAAGATAATTTGTGTTTATATATATATATTTTTTTATACTGACTGTAATTTTAAAAATGTAAACAAACCCCCATTAAAATTCACTACAGCATTTATATTTATTTACAGCCATCCAGCTATTAACTGTTTTTTAAAGCCGAAGTATGAAAGCAGGCAAATGGATATGAAGAAGGCATTCCTTTGTAGTCATGTTGTTTATGAGTTTCTCATTTTGTGGTAATGCTAACGTGAGGTGTCCTTTTCTAAATGACAAATATCAGACACACAGGCGCTGGCTGGCAGGTCCTGCCGTATAGCCACACTGCTGTCACAAATGTCCTGACTACGGCCTAATGTCGAATAGAGCGCCACATTTGCGTCTTTTCCTTCCCTCCCGTTCCGCATGAAGACCTCGTTCACAAGTCGTGGCCGTGGCTGCTTTATGCTCTCAGCTGCACAGGACTACAGACCTCCGTCTCGGCGTCTTTGCTCGATTCCGCCTCCTGCTCACTTCACATCTGCTAAGCTCTGCCAAGGTGCTGTACCCACAACAGACATTCCCCTGCTTTTTTATCTTTGGTTTCTGCCCCAACTCTCAGTACAACACAACTTCCCACTGTGGGGAAACAAATTTATCCGAAAACAAAAGACAAAAAAGTCAGAGCAGAAGCATAAAAGGAATAAAGCAGGAACTGAAGCAATTTAACAGTGAAGCAGTGGCTGACTGGAATCTGCTGTCCCTCGTTGCATTTACACCTTTTCCCGAAGAATTCTTAATAAGAAGGCCATTTTTTATAAAAACACAGCATCCACCTACACAGATTTCCTTCGTGTTTCAAAGAAGGCCTGCCGGCAGCCGTTGATAAAGAACAGTTTAATTCAGTGTGGGCGTCTGGCTTAGACTGTGCACACTGGTGTCTGCATGATGGCTGCCTGTTACTGTGCTAATTTGATGGCACGCACATTCAGGTGTTTGGGTGCCACTGAAGAGTAGACAGCATTGGGTCAATAGTTTAAAAAGTATACTGATGAGCCAAGGAAAAAGGGGCTAAATGCTATTTCCATGCTGAAAAGGGAAAGAGTAAAAGACACAACATTTCAGCTGTAAGGCCTTCATTAGGTGTTCTACTGAAAAGAAAAGAGCAAGTAACATAAATAGGAAAGGAACAAAGCCAGGGCAGAAGAAAGGAGAAAAGGTGAGAGGAGGTAAACAAAGGCTGCCATTAGAGAAGATGAAGGGAGACATTAAAAAGTTAGTCGGCCATTGACACCTGGAGAAATGTGTGATTCCAGGCTGCGAATGAGCTCAGCTTCTTCTGATTTTCTTTGAAAAAGTATCTTTGAAGCCTTGTGAAAGAACACAAACAGAGTGCTCAGTGTGGCTGTGATCAAGAGATGTGAAGGTCTTTGATTTTAGTGACTCGATTGTGCTTCCTGAGATGGTCTGACCTGAAATGTTCAGATACAAGGGTATTGTTGGCAAGATATATGCAAGTGACACATCTGAAAGCACCCAGTGAGTAATGTGGCTCTCCTGTGCAAACTGAGCCGTGGACCAGAAGTTTCCATAGGTTAGATTGCTGATGGAAGGAAATCAAGGGAAGGATAGGAAAAAAAGGTTGCTGTGGGGGGATCAGTCTGCAATAATGGGACATTTTGTTTGAGGACATGTGGGACAGATAGAGTGTTGGGTTGAAATGGGAGGACCAGAAGAATACAATACAATTTATTTTTGTATAACCCAAAATTACACAAGAAGTACCGCAATTTTGACCGCCCCAGCCTTGACTGTCTAAGAAGATAAGAAAAAAGTCCCAAAAAAACCCCAACCTACCCTTTCCAGGAGGTCAAAGGTCAAAAAGGAGGTCAATACAATACAGGGTGGTCCAGATCTAATTATGCAGATCCAGATCGTCTGGATGACTTTGATTTATACTGGGACGATTCCAGTTCAGTGCAAAGACGATTCTTCATGTCGTCAGTTCGCACACTTCTCGATGGTCCGGGATTATTCGGGTGATTTTCTATGTAATAAACTTAATAAGTTATAGTGTAATGAAAATTGTATAATTAGAGCTGGACCACCCTATACAATACAATACAATACAATACAATACAATACACAGAACATAACATGAGTAATCCTAAATACAATATAATAGTAAAATAAAAATATTACAAGTACAGAGCAGAATTCAACAGTAGATGATATCACATAATAGGACTGGATTTGTTCAGAGTCGCGGAGACCTTGGCCATTCCACAGCTGAGTCAGTGCTAAGCCAGCCAATCCAATGAAAGGACCCCTCTACCTGACAATTCCTGCGATCCTCCATTAGGGATGACTTTACCTTAGGCAGGCAAAACAACTTGCCAGGTTGGCAGTGGCACCAAGTGCCACATTTGAGTATCGAGAAGAGAAACAGAACAGGTGAGGGTTAGTATCAGATTCTAACTATCCTGTTACTTATGTTTTAGTGCTAATGACTAACAACAGAGATGCAGTCTGTTCAGTTAATCAGCAGCTCTAGTCAGGGTGTGCTAAACTGAAGTAGTGAGTCTTCAGCCGGGATTTGAAAGCTGAGACTGAAGGGGCATCTCTTATAGTAGCAGGCAGACCACCCCACAGTTTAGAGGGGTCCTGTAATTAAAAGCTCAATCTCACACTGTTATTTTATTAATCCTTGGAATCACAAGCAGACCGGCATCTTGAGATCTTAATGTGCGCACTGGTTTGTAAGCTCAGACAAGTAAGCCTAACCTCGGCCATTTAAGACTTTATATGTTAAAAGGAGGATTTTGAAATCTGCCCTAAACTTAAGGATTTTAAGAAGTGAAGTTATGTGTTTGTGTTTTCTTGTTCTTGTAATAATTCTTGCAGCAGGATGTGGGCTTCATTATTGGGGTTCCTCTTCTGGTTTGATGGAGGGTCCTGTCCACAATATGAGAAGGGTGTCCTCCATCAGTGAAGAAACTCCTCATTCTGAGTGCTTCATTACAGAAGTCAGCCTCATCACTGCAGAGGTAGCGGAGTGTAGGAACTGTGAAGGAGGTCGAGAGATTTTAGTAGGCCAGGGATAGAAGGAGCTGTAGAGAAAGTAACCCTGTGAGTCCTCTGGCTTGTAACAGACAACAGAGGTTTTAAGGCCTGGAAATCTGAAACAGAGACTGATATTTAGAAATTATAGAGTTTATAGTGGAAAATTTGAATGTAAACCTGAGAGATGGATGGAAACTTGTAAAATCATTAATGAATTCTTGCAATTGGCTTCAGGAGCAAGAGGCAGCAGCAGCATAATTGTCACTTTGTATTTTCTACATGTCTGATAGAAAGCTTGGGTAGAAAGTGGAAAAACGCTCTTCCACCCAGCCAGAGACGTTGGCATAGTTAGGTCCCAATCTAGTACCCAATGCAACTCAATTACCCAATGTAATCAAAAGAAAAGAATTGAAGGTAAGAACCAGTTCTGCCAATCAAATGAGGTGCTTCATAGGAGGATGCTGGACTGGACGTCTATGAGATGCCTGTCTGAGGGCAATAAGATCTTCATCATGAGAAATGAAATGTGTGCTGCAGAGAGGTGATGTCCGTGGTGAAGATACAGCATCTGGAGAGCATGGTCAGGATCTTTTAACTATCTGTTTAAGCTTAAAGTACTGATGAGAGAGAAAGATGAATGGCTGTTAAAGACTTAACCTGTCCACCCCTACTCCTCATTTTGGAGACCCCTGAGTGAAACACATAATCTGTCAGCGCCTGAAAACACCTCTATGAAGCGGCTTGGGATGGCATGCCATTATGTAATTAGTAATTTGATTTTAATTGCATTTTACCTCTGAACTTGTTATAGTGCTCTGAGCCGCCACTCAGAGAAGTGCACTATCAAGTCAAGTTAAGTCAAGTTGGGGAGCATTCACGGGTACAGTGTGTTACTGCACCCACTACACGACGAAACAACTCAGGATCCCGGTTGGCAACCCCCCAGGCACACACGAGGGTCAATCCCACACTCCGGAAATTAATTAAATAGAATTAAATTAAATTAAATTAAATTGAATGTAAAATCATTAAAGTCACAGCTCACCACTGACTCGACATGAGATTCTAAGTAAAACACTTCCATCCATCCATCCATCCTCTTCCGCTTATCCAAGGTCGGGTCGCGGGGGCAGCAGCTTAAGCAGAGAGGCCCAGACTTCCCTCTCCCCGGCCACTTCTTCCAGCTCTTCCGGGAGAATCCCAAGGCGTTCCCAGGCCAGCCGGGAGACATAGTCCCTCCAGCGTGTCCTGGGTCTTCCCCAGGGCCTCCTCCCGGTTGGACGTGCCCGGAACACCTCACCAGGGAGGCGTCCAGGGGGCATCCTGATCAGATGGCCGAGCCACCTCATCTGACTCCTCTCGATGCGGAGGACCAGCGGCTCTACTCTGAGCCCCTCCCGGATGACTGAGCTTCTCACCGTATCTTTAAGGGAAAGCCCAGACACCCTGCGAAGGAAACTCATTTCAGTCTGTATTCGCAATCTCATTCTTTCGGTCACTACCCATAACTCATGACCATAGGTGAGGGTAGGAACGTAGATCGACTGGTAAATTGAGAGCTTTGCCTTATGGCTCAGCTCTTTTTTCACCACGACAGACCGATGAAGAGCTATCTACTATATATATATATACTATACTATATGCTCACAGTGTAAAAGAAAATAAAATGAAAACAAATCTGCAGCAATGGAAAAATCAAGCCCCTCAAACTAGACACATCGATAAAGGAGCTGGTTGGGGTAATATCCAGAATACACAACTATGCCAAGGCCTACATCCAAGTAATTGTTTTGTAGACCCCCATTTTTGGAAATTTCAGCATTTTCCTTTCCAAATGTATAAAGTTATTAAACAAATCTTTGAAAAAACATTGATACCCTGGTCATGAGTGGAGGAACAGCGTGCCACATGAAAGCAAAACTAAGACATGTCTTCAAAACTCCAAGCCCACTTTTCCAAAGGTGTTTCTAAGCTATTTGGGACCACCACTGGTTTTTCTGTGGGTTGGGCCTCCCATTATCTGGTGGGACAGAAGCAGTCTGTGGCCCCGTCCAGTGACTTAAGACACTAACCCACATCTGATTGGCTTCGCGGTATGCAGCAAGATACTGCGAGTACACATAAATGCACTGCGTGACTGATGGCATGGCATAGAATGGTGGTACCTTCTTGGACTGTAATGTAGTTCACATGCCAGCCTGGGAGCTGCCTGAGTGAACTTTACGTTTCCTCTCGTCTTGTTCAAGTTTTGTATGTCAGATTCAAATGAGTGTATGTGCCTTTCCAAAGGGTCTTCACGTCTTGTGTCTGAAGATCTCCAAGACTCAGTACAGGATGAATGAACAAAATGAATCAATAAGTGAACTGACAATCTGTAAAATAAAAAATAGAAATAAAAGTGAATTCCACTAACAATAAAAAGCACACATAGAACAACTTATGACAACATTTGAAATTCAGTGTTTAACAAAACTATAAAAAAAAACAAGGGGAAATGGCTTGTGGCATGAAATAAATGTTGGGGTGCCAATCTGGTTAGCCCTGTTTACTTCAATACTCCAAATAAAAATAACTTGCAATGGCTTAATAATCAATAACATTACTGCCTCTCAAGAGCTCTTTATAGTATGTAGAGTCAAAGCATGAAGGAGCTCCATCTTTTTGTTTTCCCAGTCAATGAGTGACCCCCTGCTTCTGATTGGCTGTGGTTTTATGGTCCAGGAACTCAAAGGGGCGGAGTTAGATGCCCTCACTGAGCGATTTCTCAGAATATTGGAGAAAAAGGAAGACAATACAGTTAGCAGCAATGCCACTTCTTGGCCTGTGGTGGAATTATATACCTGGGAGGAACCCGAAGTGTTACCCTCTGACACGCATGCATCACAACACACAATATAATGGAAAAAGGCACTATGTAACAAGTAGATAGGAAAGGCACTATATGATAGATAGATAGATAGATAGATAGATAGATAGATAGATAGATAGATAGATAGATAGATAGATAGATAGATAGATAGATAGATATAGATGATTTGCCCCTTCCTGATTTCTTATTCTTTTGCATGTTTGTCACACAAAATGTTTCTGATATCAAACACATTTAACCATTAGTCATATAACACAAGTATAGATAGATAGATAATCAAGATAGATAGATAGATAGATAGATAGATAGATAGATAGATAGATAGATAGATAGATAGATAGATAGATAGATAGATACTTTATTAATCCCAAGGGGAAATTCACATATATACACACACACAACACATGTTACAGGCCAAACCTGATTGCAGGACAAACTAGTTTAGACTAGGCCAAACCAGTTTGCCAATGAAGATAGGATGAACTAGATTATCCTGAAATCAATGTAGAGCTCCCAGGGCAAAGATTTGTTAGTCCAAATTAGTTAAGCCTGCAATCACACTTTCCTCAGACAAACTGATTCATCCTAATGCGCACTATATTAGATAGATAGATAGATAGATAGATAGATAGATAGATAGATAGATAGATAGATAGATAGATAGATAGATAGATAGATAGATAGATAGATACTTTATTAATCCCAAGGGAAAACATATATACTAATATTTTTAATTTATTACTTACCCAATGTGGCAACCTGCATGTGGAAAAACTAATATTTTTTAATTTATTACTTACCCAATGTGGCAACCTGCATGTGGACGGTTCTTTTTGGAACCAAATGTGGTTCCCCCCTATGACATTGCTCTAAAGAAACACTTTGGCACCTTAATTTTTAATTTCTAAAAGTGTATATTTTTTAGAAACAAACACACTGTAGTCACCCCAAAGGAACATAGCAATTATTTAAATACATAATAAAATGTAATTTCTCATCATTAGTTAAGGATTGCGCATTAATAATATAAGTTAATTATATACACTAGCAAGTTACAAAATGCCCCCAGGCTGCCCAAGTGAGGTCTGAATGCCTGGATAGTTGGATTGTGGTGTGCTGGCACTTACTCTCTTCACTGTCTCATCCTATTGTTGTTGCTTCTTGCTGTTGGGAAGCCCGTCATGTCTCTTGGTAGAAAATAACACTCTACTACCATCAGAATGAAGAACAAGCTCTTCTTTAGAAAAGTGACAAGTGTCTGTCATTCGTCTTAGAAATGTGCCCAATGTTATTTATACTCTTTGATTTAATTGTTTAATAAAATTTAATATCATGTTTAATTCATATTACTTTTCACAAATTTATTTTATCCAACGAGTAGACCTCAAATGTCAGAATATAATTAAACTAGTGCTTATCAGTCAATTTGTGATGCTTTTTGCTAAGTGATGTCAGGGGCAGAGATGTACTTGTTAAATTTAAAAAAAAAAACACATACATCACATATGGAGATTGTAAAGTTGCTCCTTAATTGCTATGATTCAATTCTTTTTGCAGAACTCACCCCTTTATGGAGCCTTGAGCCACTGTGTTTAAAGTGCACAATATGAAAATGAATTAAAATGAAACAATGAAGTTATCTCATTAAGTGGCCTAAAAAGTCAGTGGCTAAGCATCCATAAAGTGTGCCAGGTTTAAAATCAAGGGCAGGCATGAAAGGGTTAATCAAAAAGCTGCTTTTGTGCACCCCCTCCCCCCATACTGTAGTTGCTTTCCTCACAAAGACCTCCGAATGCATTACAATGAGGCAGGTTCAAAAATATATTGGGCAAATACGCACAGCTATCTTTGAATTTATTCATTAAAATATTTATGTGCTTTCTGAGTCTCCTGACACTAATACTTGGTTTCTGGGGAATATATACATTTCAACCACAAAATGCATGAATTTAGTATAATGCGTACTGTATATACTATCTATCTATCTATATTTATTTTGTGCCTATCTAGCTACCCACATTGCATTTAGATTTCATAACCAAGTTTATTTTTGATAGATAGATATGAAAGGCACCATAGATAGATAGATAGATAGATAGATAGATAGATAGATAGATAGATAGATAGATAGATAGATAGATAGATAGATAGGTACTATATTATATTATATTATATTATATATATATATATACTTTAGTAATATAATATATTATATATATATACTTTAGTAATATAATATATTATATATATAATATAATATAGTATCTATCTATCTATCTATCTATCTATCTATCTATCTATCTATCTATCTTATTATTTAGTATTTCTTATCTATCTATCTATCTATCTATCTATCTATCTATCTATCTATCTATCTATCTAACATAGTGCCTATCATATTTTTAAGTTTGTATGTTCTGTTTCTAGTAAAAATAAAAAGGGGCTAAGATGGCAGTTGTAAAAATTTGAAGAAATATGGATAAAATGGACTAACCACATGCACTACATTAATGTTAAAACAACTTATTTATTTTGATTGTTAAATTTGCTTATTTTAAATGAACTAATGAAACAGACATGTTTAAAGAAACATTGAGTATAAATGGTGTTTTAAGGTAAAATGTCAGTGGAAAGGTCTGTTAGCTGTGATTTCTTATATATGGTGTAGACGAGTGCCTGTTAATAGAACTGTAATTGTAATTTAAATTGAAATAAAGGTCTATTAAAGTCTAACTCTATCTGTCTATTATATAGCACCTTTAGTCCTTCCATATCTATCTATCTATCTGTTGCATTGTACCTTTCATGTGTTTTTGTATTTGCATTATTTTATTTATTGTATGTGCTTATTATGTTGCTGAATTCTGTCTGTTGAGAGCTGAGGGTGGTCTTATCTTGTTTAGGGCCTCACTAAATTAGGAAAACTGGACTAATTAAAAAATACACACACACACACTCATAATGTTTTACTGTGCATTTTGTGCATTTACATGAACTGTCTATACTGTATATATACACAATATACTGTGTATATATACTGTATATATATACATATATATACATTTATATATATGCATATGTATGTACATAGATATATATATTCATTGTATAGTATAACATGTATTGTAAAGAATATTACATATATACTGTAAGTGGGTGAGTTCTTGTGTGTGTAACCTCACAATTTTTTCTAATCAGTGTACGTTTGGCTGCAGATGCGGTCCGTCATAATCTGGAGAGACTGCTAAATCACCCCCAGCCCTCAAGAGGCCAACTCTAGCTGGAGTAGATGGTCCCGGATCAGCAGTTTGGCCCCCAAGGAGGCACAGTCTTCTAGAAACAAGTTTTTATAAATAATAAATAAAAAGCTCCGGTTGTATCCTGTGGCCAGCAGTAAGCCGACTCACATCTGTAAACAGACAGACAAGACACTCCGACGGCAGCTCAGTGCCATTCACAGTATGAAGCCCCCCGTGTTGACCTCAGGTTTAAGAGGCAGCGCTCTGGCCATTGTGGTCTTGCTGGAGATTGATAGTTTTGGTCTTTGAGAACTTGTGCTGCGTTCTGAGCCAGTCTTTTGACAAAAATGCTATATTGAAGTAAGTAAGACTCAGTAATTATGTCGATATCCACTTTACCATTTTAAAACCTGATGCACCTTAGTGGCCCAGTGTGTTTGGTGCAGACACCAGCATGTGATAATAAAGAGTTAATCAGATTAACTCTTTACCATCCAGTAGTCACTGCTGTGTGGAATAAATGGCAATGCACGAGATATGTATTCAGTTCTAAAAAAGGCACACAAATATTAAGAAAATGGTGTTCTAAAAAAGACGCTGTATCAATTCACAGAATTATACAAACTATAAGATCTCAAAAATTATAATCATATTGCACATCCTCTGTTTCTTACATTTTTCTTCTGTAGTTTATCATTTTTGTTGCCTTAAACCTTTAGGAAACCTTTGGGTAGTTAACTTGTTCTCACTGTGTCCATATGGGCATTTTCTGAAGCACACCAGCTTTCTCCCACATCTCAGTGGCATCCATGTCAGTTAATTGGAGTCTCATAATTATTCTGGTGTAGTTGTGCGAGTAATTAAGCCCACCTTTGTCTGTATTTGGTGCTTCTGGAATGGGCTTATGCACCTCATGACCCTCTGACTGAATTATGTAGGTTCTCAAAATGGATGGTTGGATGAGTGGAGTCCTGTCCTGCCTTGTGCCCGATGCTTGCTGTGGTGAGCACTAGCTTACGTGTGACCCTGCTCAGGATAAGCTGGTTTGAAAATGGATGGGTGGATGCTGCATGACAAGCTGTACCAGCCACTTGGCACACATGTTGCAATGAGGCTGTCCAGCCTGGCCAGTAGGGACTTTTATTTGAATTATGCAGACTGCTTTATTTCGTGAGTGCTGTATATTTAAATTGATATATATATATATACAGTATATATACATTTACATATATATATATATATATATATATATATATATATATATATATATATATATACTAAGGGGCTTTGATCGCCGACCCGGCCTGCGCTATGGCCAGCCACTTCATGTCTCTGTCACTTGCGTATGTGGATTTCACTTTCACCAAATAACAAATCTTTTAATTCTCGTGGATACGCCTCTTCATTGCGAAGAAACACTACTTTTTGCTAATGGCAACACGAATTAGACGATCTACAAGTCTCTGACTTAAAGTTTAAATCAAACAATATATTCGATCTCTTTTTTGTTGTTCTGTTATTTCACAGAGTAATATTTTCCATTTGTTTGTGCTTATGTGATCTTTACTATCATTGTTTTGAGACTTTCAATTTTAGTACTTTCATAATCTCTAACACATCTCTAACAATATATAAATTATACAGTATATCTGTATATATATATAGTATATATATATATATATATATATGTATACACACACATTTTTTTTTTTACATATACACATATATACACTGTAAGAGTTAGCTCAGCCACAGACGGACAAGACAACACAGTGTCCACAACACACACATTTATTTAGACAAATATTTACAAATTATTTCCTTGGTTCCTTCGGCTGCCTCCACTCCTGTCTCGCGAGCTTCCTCCTTCTTCCACTCTACTCCGGCTCCATTGAAGGCTGGTCTGACATGGACCAAAGAGCAGTAGAGACACCTCATCAGCATCATCACATAAGAGTTGCTGGTTGCCGGTCCAGCAGGTTCACGGTCAGGTATTTTTGCCTGAGGTTTTGTGTGCCCAAGCTGCACCCAGGGGACTTGCTTTAAAGAAAAGGTCTAAAGTCTGGATAAGTTAATGACTTCCATCAACTCATATCTTAAGCTACTGAACAGATACAAAACCAAGCTGCTATTATCTATTGTATCTCTCATTTTCTATCCTCATCTTATTCAAATATTATTTATTCCATTTGTCCAGCAAGTGGTAAAACTCCAAATACTCCCCTCTTTAAACACATTCTTACAGTGCTCAGGTAATGATTGCACTTTTAGCTCTAAGCTTGTTTTTAGTTTTTGTCTGGATGTTTACATTTCAAATGGTGTTATTCGGTAGCTTATAGTGTCTCATATTTCCAGTGTCACCTAAAGCACTTTTGTATGTACTGCATGTGTCAAGTCTTTGTGCAAAATATTGAAATATAGCTAAACAATGATATAAATTACAGTGATTTAATAATTATTTATACAATTTTCTACACTTTAAACATTTGTTATTTTTAACAGCTATACTATGCTTAAATACATTGTAAAACACACTTAACCTATTACAATTTCATGAGGAGCCGATGCCAGTCCATTTTAGACCACACATATACTGTATGCACACTCAAACTTATTCACACTGAATGTGTATGTACATCTATCTATCTATCTATCTATCTATCTATCTATCTATCTATCTATCTATCTATCTATCTATCTATCTATCTATCTATCTATCTATCTATCTATCTATCTATCTATCTATCTAGCATAACTTTACACTTATGAAGGACTTCGCCCAGTGGCATTTCTTGCAAGCTGTTGTCCAGTGAGCCCCTGGCACACTAGTAAAGTATCCATATTGGAATGAATGTTTCCCACAAGAAGAGTCTAGTGTTACATCCAGGGCTGGCACCCCCATTAAGGTGAATTAGGCATTAGACAACATGCTTTTATTAATGTGCAGAGTAGGAGGAGTGTAAAGGGGGAGTAGTGGTGGTCTGATATATTTTGGCCCTTTTTGTTATATTCTGAAAAATTGGGCTTGTTTGGTTTTTGACTGTGTATATTGTTAATATTTTCAATTTTTATGTTCACAATAAAGGTCTTTTTAAAAAAATATCTATCTATCTATCTATCTATCTATCTATCTATCTATCTATCTATCTATCCTTCATATAGTGCCTTTCCTCCTTATCTATCTATCTATCTATCTATCTATCTATCTATCTATCTATTATATAGTGCCTTTCACTATCTATCTATCTATCTATCTATCTATCTATCTATCTATCTATCTATCTATCTATCTATCTATCTATCTATCTGTCTAATTAAAGGACATGTGTCCTGACTGAGGTCAGCGTTGAATATTTAGATTTCAACCCATCTTAGACAAGCAGTATATAGTGACCTGTATGGGATGACCAGTAGTGGGAAGCACAAAGCCACAATCCTCGACACAACTGCACAAACCCAAGTCATGGGTTCAAATGCAAGATTTTCAATCCAATAAATTAACTTCAGCAGTTGTATAATTTTCTCTTCTTCCTCCTCCACTCTTCCCAGTTGAGCTTTGTACTTCTCTCACCTGACTCCAACTTGCTTAGGTGAGGCAGAGTGACTCCTTTTATCTAAGACCTGAGAATACTTCCCTTGCTACATCAAAGTCCATTGGAAGTTTTTACAGGTCAGGCAGGACTCCCATGAAATAGGGATTGTAGCTCCCTGCAGTGCCATCCTGTGGCACTGCTGGAACTCAGTAGGATTGCACCATCGGACACCAGTTCCAAGCATGCCCTGCTGGTATCAAATGGGCACTGTAGTCTAGTAATGCTGCCGTTTATTGGAGGAAGAAGTATTCAAAATGTGATGTCTCCCAAGTTCTTCCATTGCACTGACCTCTCGGTTAGGTAAGGATCCATGTTCCACCTCAGCTGGGACACCAACCCAAACGTGTCATTTATTGCTATACTGTAATATATATGTTTATATATGAACACATATGTGTATATATATATTTATACATACATATATACAGTATATATATATTTATATACTATATATATATATATATATATACACAGAGAGAGAGAGAGAGAGAGAGAGAGTAAAATAAAACAACCCCTAGGTACTTACGGTATATGCACACTCAGTATACTGTATTTGACAATATTTAATTAGAAGGTGATATTTGGCTGTGTATCACTAATTTCACTTTTCCAGCCTGTCTTTTTCCAGCCGGTCAGAATTGCCATGCTTTTACTATACTATAAATATTGTGGAAGGCAGATAAGGAAGCAGAGAGTTGAAGACAAGTTGGGTTGCAACCGGGTCACTCCGTTTACTACCAATGTTCAGAAAATCGAATAAATATGAATACACGGTGTGGGCAACACAAAATTGGCATAAAAGCAACATCTTAAGCCTCAATACTTGGCTCTGTTGAGCAGTTCTGGGTGAGGAAGTTTGTTCATGCGAGACATAGTTCCTATGACTGAGCTGCCATCTTCTGGGATCCCTCAGATTTAGGAACTGGAAGGGGCGTGGCTTAATTGAGTAGGGGACGTGGCTAGAGTGCCAAGAACTAAGGAGGAGAAAAAAGATGATAAGGTTGGCGTTATTTATTACATACCTTATCTAAGCCTGGAATGTGATCTTCATACACCCTTGCGTGACAATATATATCTGCTGTGACAGATAGGGGTGCGCTGTCGTCCCCTTGAACCCTCAGACAATGCGTCAGACATCAAATCAAAGTCCAAAAAATTATTTTATTTGAACAATAAAGTGCACAAAGCACCTCCACCTCCACTATACTTTCAATAATACAATAATAATCAATAATGCAATCCTCAATAATCACAATCCTCCACACCTCCCAGCAGCTCAGCCACCCTTCCTCCCAACTCGGCTCACTGCTGGGATCTCCCACAGTCCTTTTAAAGTCTCTGACCCAGAAGCGTTTCTGTCCCTCAGTCCATGTGACTTTATAACACTTCCGGGTCGGGGGAAAACCCCTTTTCTTTAGCCTGGAAGTACGTCATTTATTCTGTCCCCGTGACTGGGACGTACTTCCGGGGTATACGGAAAATACAAGTGCTTGGGCCTTCCTGCAGCGTCCCCTGGTGAGCCCCACGTTATCCAGCAGGGCTGTGATGAAAGACTCCAAGTTCCATGATGCCCTGCTGGAATTCGGGGCCCCTCCATGTTGCAGGGATGGCTCCATCTGGCAGCTTGGGGGTATTGGCCAGGATAAGCTGCCGGCCATATTCCACACTGCATATATACTGTATGTACTATACTATTTATATATGAATACATACAATACATAGTCACAAATATGAAGTGTAAGTGAGTTTGGTTGTGTATGTGTTCTTTACAATGGATTTGTTTGTATGTGTGTATAAAGTATATAGATACAGATATATACACATATATATTTAAATATCTATATAATTATGTGTATATACCAGATATATATCTACTTACTGTATGTTGTGCAGTATGCGTTCCCATTTCTTTTCTCTTTAATGTGCAGTAGGACTTGATCTGCTGCTGCTGCTTCTTGAGTGGATTATTTGCCAGACAGCGGCAGGGGAGGCTCGTCTCTTTCCTCTGCCCGCGTGGAGCGGCTCTGATCGGCCTTTGTGTTCGGATCTTTCCACAATACAACCAGTGGTCTCAGTTAGGGGGTTGACATTCAGAAAGCTGCCTCCGCGGTTATATTCAGAAGGTATAAAACATTGGCTTCATTAGTACAACCTTCTTATTTTCCTCCACCTTTATTTTAGTTTAGATTTTTATTTTAATCCATACCATATAAAGGCACTATACTGGTAGTTACTTTTCCTTTTAACTATTTCCTAACAACATTGAAGGCTGTTTATAAAGTGAAGGTGATATTTGGCTGCATATCACTAATTTCACTTTTTGCTTTTCCATTCTGGACTCTTCCCTTAGGTTTTTCTATCCCCCTGAGGTCTGCTGTATTTTTAAATATATTTATTCTGCATCTGCCTCCTCAAAGATGAAAGATAAGCAGACGTCACCAAGAGATGGTGTCGGACGGCTACAGATCTTACATCTCGGGGCCTGTTGGTAGGTGGGTGGGTGGCTGGCTGGCTGGCTGTTAGATGAGACCATGGGTAGAATAATATGTTTATTTTATACAGCAAATAAAAACAGCTATAAATAATTCATTTAATAATACGGGCAGGCTGACTGACAGCTGCATATAAAAAGCCTTGTTTGCTCTTTTCCAGTCCTTTTTTTTTTTTCCGGCAGGTCAGAATTGCCATGCCTCTTTTTTTTTTATTTTGGAAACTAGGTTACAGTCGGCCTCTTCTTGCACGCTGGATTGCTGCAGAGACTGGGGGAATTTTAATGCATTTCTTGCAATTTTATTGTGGTAAATGGTGCAGAATATTCTGCCAGATGATGATGAGGCAGCCGATGGGTTGCCTTATTATAATTTTCTCTGAATGTTAGCAATCTAAGCCAAAATGAACAGTGCATTAAAATGCATAGCATAAAGGGAGATTGCCTTTGAAGCAGAAGTGACAGAATGAGTCTCTGAAATTGCTTTTCCGTGCTCTATATAATTGGATGGGAAAATGGCTTTGTGGTCTGGAGAACAGGACTAGGAATTGGCAGATCCTAGATTTGAATTCGAAGGCGAGTGAAGCACACAAATGGGTCAACGTGACACACGGTTTGGGGAAACACTTTAATTTTCATTTTCTCCCCCATCTTGCTTATTTGCTATTTTTAAAGGTGGGATGATTGCTTGAAAAATCCCATCTTGGAGTGAGCAGCTCATCTTTCACAATTCTGTTCCAACATATAAAATGTGGCAAATGGCTGCGATTGAAAAGCTTAGTGTGTAGTGAGAAGTTTGAGAAGAGACATACGGTGTGAGGTTTGAAACTAAACAATGCACACTGAAACACTGTACCCTGAGCCGTTACTGCTTTACACGCGGGCCGAAGTATTAATTAACGCTCGAATGGACCCATGAGGACGCACACGCTCGCTGAGACCTGCACAGACCCAACAGGGAAACGCCATTCATTTGTTCTCTATGAGCTTTTGTCCAATGCTGCATGCATTAAACATGATGGCAGAAAAGCAAACAAAATATAATGGGATGTATATAGCACCTTTCTTGGCAGGCACTTTAGCAAAGCAGGTAGCACACTGGTAGGCATGCCAAAGCGTACATTACAAGTATGTGATGCAAGGCAGTACGGCTAAGCGGCCACAACAGCGCACCACAATGGTTCCAGTTCAAACCCTGACTCCTTATTGTGCTTTTTCTCCAGCTGTACCGTGTCTTCTTGATTCTTTACTTATCCAGTCATATTGAAAGGACTAGTAAGACTGGAAGAAAACACGACATTTGTTCTGTAGCCTCTCACTAAAATCCCAGCCAGGGAGTTGTTTTTTCTTTTCTGTTTATGAGGTGTGATAATGGCTGGGGTCTGCCTTCATGTCTAGTACATCAAGTCGTTCATTGTCTTTTGTCTGCTCAGATTGTGGGAGCAAAGGTCAGAATGAATGTTGTGTGAGGACTGTCTACATATGGGGACAAATAAAGATATATCTATCTATCTATTACATAGTGCCTTTTGTATCTATCTATCTATCTATCTATCTATCTTCTATCTATCTATCTATCTATCTATCTATCTATCTATCTATCTTATTATTTAGTATCTCTTATCTATCTATCTATCTATCTATCTATCTATCTATCTATCTATCTATTGTGACAGATTAAGTGCTTTTCTCGCACCCTTGTACCCTCGGACCACACGTCAGACACCAGATAAAAGTCCAAATAATTATTTATTATAATAATTATGTGCACAAAGCACGCTCCTCTCCACAATTCTCCAATAATAATAACAATAATAAATCAATAATAATCACAATCCTCCACTCCCAGACGTGTTGCCCTCCTACCACCCAGCTCAGCTCATTGTCTGGGAGTTCCCATGATCCTTTTATACTCCCTGACCCGGAGGTGTTCCTGCCCAACAGTCCACAAGTCCTTATTCCTTCCGGGTCAGGGTAAATAGTCCTTTTCTCACCCCGGAAGCCTGTCGCTCTTCCTATGACGAAGTTCCGGGTCATAGGGCATGAAGAAATCTTCAGTCCTCCCTGCAGCTCCCTCTCGTGGCCCCCATGGCATCCAGCAGGGTGGTGCATAAAAACTCCATTGTCCATGATGCCCTGCTGGTCTTCTGGGGACCTCCATGCTGCCAGGAGGGCTCCACCTGGCGGCTTGGGGGTATTGGCCGGGATAAACAGCCGGCCATCCTCCACACTATCTATCTATCTATCTATCTATCTATCTATCTATCTATCTATGTAGTGGATTCAGAAAGTATTCAGACTACTTTGCTTCTTCCACATTTTGATATGTTGCAGCCTTGTGCTAAAATCATTTCAATTAATTTTTCCCTCATCAAGTATCACTCAATACCCCTGATTGTCAAAGCAAAAACAGCATTTTAGATTTTTCTTCCCAAATCTATTACAAATGAAAATCACATTGACCTGAGTTTTCAGACCCTCTGCTGTGACGCGTGAAGTCTGGCTCAGGTGTATCTCATTCTATTGCTCATCGTTGAGGTGTTTGGAGTCCACCTGTGGTCAATTCAGCTGACTGGACTGTTCAGAACAGACACACGCCTGTCTATTGACAGTCCCACAGCTGAGTAAAAACCAAGCCAGAAGGTTGCAGGAACTGCCTGCAGAGCTTAGAGACAGGATTGTGTCAAGGCACAGGATGGAAGGCTTAGGAAGTCTACAGCATTGAAGTGCTCCCAAGAGCACAGTGTCCTTCATAATTCATAAAATGGAAAAAGTTTGGAACAACTGTTCCTAGAGCTGACCACCCATTCAAACTGACCAATCATGGGGAGAAGTGACCAAGAACCTGAGATGAGCTCCATAGAACCTGTGTGGTGATTTGAAAATTTTCTGGAAGGACAACCACAACTGCAAAACCACAACAATCTGGGTTTTATGAAAAAGTGTCCAGACAAAAACTTCTCCTCAATAAAAGAAACATGGACGCTCACTTGGAGTTTGCACAAAGGTACCTAAAGGTCTCTTAGACTTTGAGAAGCAAGATTCTCTGGTCTGATGAAACCAGGATTAGCATCCATGCCCATTGGAAACCAGGCACCTCTCATTACCTGTGCAATATCATTCCAATGGTGAAGTGTGGTTTTGGCAGCATCGTCCTGTGGGGTTGAAGAGTGAGAGACTAGACTGGGTTGAAGGAAAACTCAACAGAGAAAAGTAAAGAGATAATCCTTAATGAAGACTACTCTAGAGGGCCTCAATTCTAAGTGTCACTTCTTGCGGAAACAGGGCACATTCATCAACTGCAAAATTCTATTCAAATGGTGAATCATGGTGAATCTTCATCATGCCATGAGGTTGAGGACTGGGAGACTAGACAAGGCTGAGGGGCAGAAGAATGGAGGAAAGCATAGAGATATCCTTAATGAGAACCTTCTCTGGTTGGCTTTCCAATAAAACACAAAGCAGAGACAACACAGGAGTGACTTGGGATCAACTCTGAGAATGTCCCTGAGTGGCCCAACCAGAGTCCAGACTTGAACCCAATTGACCATCTCTGGAGAGCCCTGAAAACAGCTGCCCACCAATGGTCTCCATCCAGCCTGACACAGCTTGAGAGGATCTGCAGAGAAGAAAGGCACAAAATCACCAAACCCAAGTGTGCAAAGCTTGTTGTATCAAACCCAAGGATCGGACCGCTGCCAAAGGGGCTTCAATGGATTACTGAGTAAAGGTTCTGCATACTTGTGTCGGTGGGATGTTTGAGTTGAGCAGGAATGCTTTTCATAGGCACTGTACTTGCATATAGTATATATACTGAACATAGACGGCATGCATATATATATATATATATATAGTGGTAGATAGGGGGCGCTCTCGCTCCCTTGAACCCCTGTCCACGACTCCAGACACCAGGTAAAAGTCCAAATGTAGACTTTATTTAATTGCCACAGTGCACAAAGCACACTCTCGGCCACAATACTCATATAAATCACAAATACTACACAATAAATCAATCCTTCAATCCCAGAAGCGTTGCCACCCTTCCACCCAGCTCAGCACCCCATCTGGGAGCTCCCACAGTCCTTTTTTATCTCCTAACCCGGAACTGTTCCTAATCCCCAGTCCATGTGATTCTCAATCACTTCCGGGTCAGGTAAAAGTTCTTTTCTTCAACCCGGAAGCCCGTCGCTCTTCCTATGATGAACTTCAGGGACATAGGACATGAAGAAATCTTCGGTCCTCCCTGCAGCTCCCTCTTGTGGCCCCCATGGCATCCAGCAGGGCTGTGCATAAAAACTCCATTGTCCATGATGCCCTGCTGGTCTTCTGGGGACCTCCATGCTGCAAGGAGGGCTCCACCTGGCAGCTTGGAGGTATTGGTCGGGATAAACGGCCGGCCATCCTCCACAATATATATATATATATATATATATATAGTGGACTGTGCCCGGCAGTTTATCCCGGCCAAGACCCCCAAGTCGGCAGATGGAGCCCTCCCTGCAATGTGGAGCTGCCCCGAATTCCAACAGGGCATCATGGACTTTGGAGTTGTAATACACAGCCCTGCTGGGTAACGTCGAGGCCGCCAGGGGACGCTGCAGGGAGGCACAGAGACATTTGGTGTTCCTACAGCCCGGAAGTACTTGCAGGTCACGAGAACAGAAGGAATAAAGTGCTTCCGGGCTGAAGAAGAAAGAAGAGTTTTGATTTGACCCGGAAGTGCTAGGAAGTCACATGGACTGCAGGTTAAAGAGCACTTCTGGGTCGTGAACTATAAAAGGACTGTGGGAGCTCCCAGACGGAGAGCTGAGCTGGGTGGAAGGAGGGCAACGCGTCTGGGAGTGGAGGATTGTGATTTATTGTTTAGAATTGTTTATTTGTGAGTATAGTGTGGCGTGGTGGTGCTTGGTGCACTTTATTATTATAATAAATAATAATTATTGATTTTTACCTGGTGTTTGGTGTAGTACCTGAGGGTTCAAGTGAGCATTAGTGCCCCCAACTGCCATAATATATATATATATGGTGTGAAAAACTATTTGCCCCCTTCCTGATTTCTTATTCTTTTGCATGTTTGTCACACAAAATGTTTCTGATCATCAAACACATTTAACCATTAGTCAAATATAACACAAGTAAACACAAAATGCAGTTTTTAAATGATGGTTTTTATTATTTAGGGAGAAAAAAAAATCCAAACCTACATGGCCCTGTGTGAAAAGTAATTGCCCCTTGTTAAAAATAACCTAACTGTGGTGTATCACACCTGAGTTCAATTTCTGTAGCCACCCCAGGCCTGATTACTGCCACACCTGTTTCAATCAAGAAATCACTTAAATAGGAGCTGCCTGACACAGAGAAGTAGACCAAAAGCACCTCAAAAGCTAGACATCATGCCAAGATCCAAAGAAATTCAGGAACAAATGAGAACAGAAGTAATTGAGATCTATCAGTCTGGTAAAGGTTATAAAGCCATTTCTAAAGCTTTGGGACTCCAGCGAACCACAGTGAGAGCCATTATCCACAAATGGCAAAAACATGGAACAGTGGTGAACCTTCCCAGGAGTGGCCAGCCGACCAAAATTACCCCAAGAGCACAGACACGACTCATCCGAGAGGTCACAAAAGACCCCAGGACAACGTCTAAAGAACTGCAGGCCTCACTTGCCTCAATTAAGGTCAGTGTTCACGACTCCACCATAAGAAAGAGACTGGGCAAAAACGGCCTGCATGGCAGATTTCCAAGACGCAAACCACTGTTAAGCAAAAGAACATTAGGGCTCGTCTCAATTTTGCTAAGAAACATCTCAATGATTGCCAAGACTTTTGGGAAAATACCTTGTGGACTGATGAGACAAAAGTTGAACTTTTGGAAGGCAAATGTCCGTTACATCTGGCGTAAAAGGAACACAGCATTTCAGAAAAGAACATCATACCAACAGTAAAATATGGTGGTGGTAGTGTGATGGTCTGGGGTTGTTTTGCTGCTTCAGGACCTGGAAGGCTTGCTGTGATAGATGGAACCATGAATTCTACTGTCTACCAAAAATCCTGAAGGAGAATGTCCGCCATCTGTTCGTCAACTCAAGCTGAAGCGATCTTGGGTGCTGCAACAGGACAATGACCCAAAACACACCAGCAAATCCACCTCTGAATGGCTGAAGAAAAACAAAATGAAGACTTTGGAGTGGCCTAGTCAAAGTCCTGACCTGAATCCAATTGAGATGCTATGGCATGACCTTAAAAAGGCGGTTCATGCTAGAAAACCCTCAAATAAAGCTGAATTACAACAATTCTGCAAAGATGAGTGGGCCAAAATTCCTCCAGAGCGCTGTAAAAGACTCATTGCAAGTTATCGCAAACGCTTGATTGCAGTTATTGCTGCTAAGGGTGGCCCAACCAGTTATTAGGTTCAGGGGCAATTACTTTTCACACAGGGCCATGTAGGTTTGGATTTTTTCTCCTAAATAATAAAACCATCATTTAAAAACTGCATTTTGTGTTTACTTGTGTTATATTTGACTAATGGTTAAATGTGTTTGATGATCAGAAACATTTTGTGTGACAAACATGCAAAAGAATAAGAAATCAGGAAGGGGCAAATCATTTTTACACCAATGTATATATATATATATATATATATATATATATATATATATATATATATATATATATATATATATAAACTAGTAGAAATTAAGGCTTGGAATGGATAATGCAGTTAACATGATAGTACATAAATAAAAGAGAACTTTCTAGAATACTAACGACATACTCTGAATGAGAGTGATAATTTTAAACTGTCAGCTAAATAATTGTACAGGACCAAGTGAGACAAATAAACTGATAAAGAAAAATGCAGGACAGAGAGAGAGACGGCAGCAGGTCATTGGCAATGTAATCAGATTTTTTTTTTATTACAATGGAAAATGCAAAGGAAATCAAAACATGTTATTACATTTCCGAAAAAATAAAATAGCATTAAATAAAAGCTCATCTTAATACATAAGAAATGGATAGAAGGCGGAATAGTGTGAATCTCTTCCATCAAACATAAAAAAAGATTCAAATAAAACAAAGGATACTGGCAGGACTCAAACCACAATGCCGCTGACCACCATCTCTGCTGTTCTGTTAACACCAATGGCCGGCACTAAGATCGCCCTTCCTGACTATTAAATGCAAAACATCATCACAGTTTTTTCACAATTAAATTAGTTTTGCAGTAAAGCTGGGCCACAGGGTCGTGTATGTGATTCGTTAGTGAACGCAATTTTTTTCCTCGGTCTGTCTGCAAACAGCCAAGAAATTCTTTTCGGTCAGTCAGTCAGCTCAGGGAGCGGTCACATTTTATTTGTGTGTATACACACACACTGAGTGCCCATCTATACAATTCTAGGATTCTTTTACTCCCAGGACAGTCCAAATTCTTCAAGATCTAGCTTCAACAAGGTGCTGGAAACATGCCTTATGAATTCTGGTCCGTGCTGACTTAGTAGGACTATGGAAGTCTGGCAGATCGCCTCCTCTCGAAGAGGTGTTATTAGATGGAGACCCAAGGGCTGTGCAGGCCGTTATAAAGAACTGAAGTCCCTGTCGTTTTTGTCGACCCTGCATGAGATACTGCGTGCTTTGTGAGATGCTGATTGAAGATTCCAAATAGAGAAATACACAAGTGCTGTAGTGGCATCCACCCCCTTCACACGAGCAGGAGTTTATTCATGATAGATCCAAGAAATTAAACTGGTCACCCATTCTAGATCACCCTGTCCTATAAAAGATGAAATGTTAACAAAATGTTTCATTGCAATGTGCTGGATGGATGCTTGGCGGGAAGAGGAAAACAAGTGGCCACTCTTCAGGGTATCGTTGTTTAGTGTTCTTTGGAATTATTGAATGCAGCCTAATGTCAAATTCCAGCTCCAATTGTTACACTTTAATTAGTAAACTTCTGAGGACAGGAAACACCCAGCATCTGACAAAAGGACTTTGAAGCCCATGACACCGAAGCCAACAAAAGACTTGGCTGAGTACTTCTCACTGGTTAGAGACAGCTGTAGGGAATCTGTCAGTCACACAGAAATGCTTTATTACTGAACTCGAGTGTGTTTTAAGAATATTTCGACTTTCCTTGAGTATAACATTCTCTGTCTTCTTTCACTTTGGTGCTGATGTATTTTGACAGATACATTCATTACTGCAATATTTAGACTGGAAAACTAAAGGGATATGCAAATATGCACAATGCTTTACTCAGTCAATTATCTAAAACACAGCTTTCTGCTGCTTCATAAACGTCCACAAAGAATCAAATGTGAGCCACGAGGTGTAACAACCAAGTACACGTCAACGCAGCCTGTGCAACGGGGCGGCACTGGACGCTGGTGACCCCCAACCCCAGTCTCAGTGATTTCCACAGCTGATACTGCTGTATTCAGACGCTGTCTTCAGTGCACCCTACCAAACGGGGCGGAGCTGGATGTTGAGATGGGGCTGGATGTTGGTGACGCCCAATTTCAGTCTCAGTTATTTCGACAGGTGCTGCTGCTCTCTCAGTGGTGGGACTGATGTGCAGGCTGCAGTGAGGTGCGTTCACGTGCTGTGGTTCACTCATCTTGTCACTTGTGTTGCTCACATGTCTTCTCATATTATCCTGGACACCATGGCTCTAAAACAGATCATGAAGTACCGTATATCCTCACATATAAGTCGGGTCTTGAAACCTGAAAAATCGATCATAAAATCAGACCTCGACTTATGTGGTGTGGAACTGGACCCGGACACAGACAGGCGGACATCGTTGTTTCACCCAACACACTCCTTTATTTACAATTATTTACAGTTTTAGTTCGTGCTCAACCCAGTGCCTCCAGCACCGATCCCCCAAAGTCCAGGCCTCACAGTCACAAACTGCCTTTCTGGCCGCCTCCACTCCTCTCTCCGAGCTCCGTCCTCTTCCACCCGACTCTTGCCAATGAACGGAGGGAGGCGGCCCCTTTTATCCCAACCCGGATGGGCTTCAGCTGCAATCTCCCGCGGACACAACCCCGTGTGGCGGAAGTGCCGGCTGTGCACCCGGAAGCCCTCCTTCTTCCCCCTTCCTTCCTAAGTGCTGAGGTCCAGGGTTCTTCAGGCACCGGGGCGCCACCTGGATGTGGCCACGGGCCCCCAACACAACCAGGGCGGTCGCCTCGTGGTCTGGAGGAGGCACAAGCCCTCCTCCGGTCCTCCTGGGCGTCCCGGCTGGGCTCCACCCCCAGCCACATGCCACAAAGGCCGTTCAAAAATGTGACACTTCATTTTATTAATTTTTTTTTTACATCTTCTTGCCTCCTCCTATCTCGCACCAGTTTGTCAGACGCAACGAATTTTGTTACAGCAGTGCAGTCACCAATTTCATTCGCTACTTCAACGACATTTCATTTGAAACCAGCTTCATATTTTCTTCTGATTGATCGAACACTTCATCGTAGATAAGGGATGTTGTTACCATAAAGGTATATTAGTGTGTGTGAGAAACGAAAAAACACAAATCAGTGCAAACGTTGCTTCGGAGTAGTTCGGGTATTACCGTGTGGTCACGCAGGCACAATGGAGAGGGAGAGAGGTTAGGAACACCCGCTGATACAGCGCATTGCCACACCCGCATAGAAAAAAAAAGGCTGTGCGCTCCGCGGTTACCCTCTCAGGTGGGCGTTAGCATATCGGAATCTCTTGGACCAATAGCATGAGTTTTCCACAAGCGACTTATACGACCGACATTACAAAATACCAGAAATTATGTGACTTAAATGCAAAAACAAAATAGCCTGAATTATTTTAGGTTTGGAAGAACCTTTTCTGACCATATATAAAACTGGACGAGATCCTATATTTACTTGTGCTTTGGATGTTGAAGTTCACTTAATATTTGTGTGGTCCCCAAGGGGCACTGCAGTTCCCCAAACACACGACACAAAAGGCTTGGACACAAGTTTACCAGTTGATAGAGAGTTCCTTCTTTCACACCTCACACCCAGACTCTAATGTCAAAGCACAGAAACTCTGTTTCCTTTCTCATCTCTCCTTTGCAAGCTTCGTTCTCCTCCTCCCCACTCTGGATCCCATATTGATGCGGTGCTCCTCTTTATATAAAAAATCTGGAATTATTTCTGGTATCCCAAGTCTGTGGCCTGGGAGCACTTCCAAGTAAGGCTGGAGCCCAATTAAGTAGCAGCACCCACGGAACGGGCCGAGGCAATGTACTGCAACTCCCAGTGTCCCCTGTGGGAATCCCAGATGGCACCGTAACCCATGGGGAGAAAAGTATTCCACCTAGTGGCTCAGGGGAGGAAATGCCTTGAGTAAGCTGCCATCCCCTGTCCTTCCATGCCATTGGTGTCCCAGCTGAGTAAGGATTTCAATACAGCTCCGTCCAGGACACCTGCTGTAACATGGCATCCTTCACAATTTGATACTTTAAAACTTTTACTTGAGTAGTTTTCTCAGGCACCATAATTTCCTCATACTTGAGAAGACTTGAAGATACCCTTATAAGAAGTGACTCAAGTATGGCTGTTGGGAACTTTATACAACACTGCTGTCTTTTCACCCCAATAAATGGCACCTCTTCATTTCTACATAGGAAGTTGGCTTGATTCAACTGTTGAAATGTTTATCCATAATATGGCACCTTATGGAGCAATCGAAACATGTAGAGACAACCATATATTAGATATTTTATCAGTCTCTTAACAGAGCACATGTCCCTTATTTCTGTCAATTATACTGCATAATTTGATAGCTTGTACTATGCAGCACCTTTGTTATTCCTATCATTATTTCTATTCATATTCCTAGCATATTTGGATTACTTCACACCCCTTACTTTATATAGTATCTATCTATCTATCTATCTATCTATCTATCTATCTATCTATCTATCTATCTATCTATCTATCTATCTATCTATCTATCTATCTATCTCCTCTCCTGTTGGTGTTATTGTTTGCAATAATGGTTCTATAATTTTTGATGTGACTGGCATGGTGGCTGAGAGGTAACGCTGCTGCCTTGCTTTAAGGAGACCAGGGTTCACTTCCCTGGTCACCCCTATTTGGAATTTGCATGTTGTCCCCATATCTGTGGGTGTTAAGGTGCTCCAGTTTCCTCCCACAGTCCAAAGACATGAATGTTAGGCAGATTTGGAACTGGAACTTGCATGTGTTTGGTGTGTGTGTGCCTCTTTTTACCCTGAGATAGCTTGGCACCCTGCCCAAGATTTATTCCTGCCTTGACCCCTATGCTAGCTGAAATAGGCTCCAGCAACCCCTATGAAGCCTGATGGTCTGGATTAAGTGTGTTAGAAAATAACATAACATTTCTTCAAATTATCCATCCATCCATTATCCAAACCACTATATCCTAACTACAGGGTCATGGGAGTCTGCTGGAGCCAATCCCAGCCAACACAGGGCATAAGGCAGGAAACAAACCCCAGGCAGGACACCAACCCACCAGGGCATGCACACACACACACCAAGCACAATTTAGAATCGCCTAATCTGCATGTCTTTGGACTGTGGGAGGAAGTTGGAGTGCCCGGAGGAAACCCACGCAGACACAGAGAGAACATGCAAACTCCACGCAGGGAGGACCCAGGAAGCGAATCCGGGTCTCCTAACTGCGAGGCAGCAGTGCTACCCACTGCACCACCGTGCCGCCCTTCTTCAAGTTATATAAAGGTCAAATTAATCCTTGGGACAAATTAAGGACTATCTATCTATCTATCTATAATATAATGCCTTTCTCTATCTATCTATCTATCTATCTATCTATCTATCTATCTATCATATAGTGCCCATACACATACATCATCTATCTATCTATCTATCTATCTATAGTCCTATCTATCTATCTATCTATCTATCTATCTATCTATATATAGTGCCTTATCTATCTATCTATCTATCTATCTATCTATCTATCTATCTATCTATCTATCTATCTATCTATCTATCTATCTATCTATCTATCTATCAATCATATAGTGCCTTTCCTATCTATCTATCTATCTATCTATCTATCTATATAGTGCCTTACACATCTATCTATCTATCTATCTATCTATCTATCTATCTATCTATCTATCGCTCCTTTTCCTGTGAGTCAATGTGCCATTTGGTTTATATTGCATTACTCCTACTATACTGTAAGTAAGACATTCATTGTACTGAGGATAAATGACAGTAAATATGAACTTGCTATTGTGCACACCATTCTAAGGTGCTCTTTACATATTTTCAGCAGTCATCTATGACTTTTTGTTACTTTTTAGGTAAATTAAATTATACAGAGCCAGTGTGGAGTGAGAGAAGAGAGTGAAATAACAGACGTGGGCCCGTGGTGGCCTTTCAGCTGATCCATCCCAACATGCCATGAAATGGACCAGTGGTTAAGGCGTAGCAGTTAAGGCTTTAGGTTCAAATTTGTGAGTTCAAATCCTGCTTCTGACACTGTCTGAGCCTGAGCGAGTCACTTCACTTGCTTGCGCTCCAAGTTGTAAAACAAAAGAAATGGACCCAGCTGTATCTGAAATGTTGTAAGACACCTTGTTAAAGGTGTCAGCTTAATGATAATAAACTCTTGTAGTGAGGATAATATAAAAAAGGAGGATGCAGGAGACAAAATGTATTAAAGCGTTAGAAGGTCGGGTCATTGAAGAGCGTGCAGCGTTAGTCTGTAGAAGCAGGGAGCTCTCCGACTTCTTTTACGCTCCTTTATGCTTTACACCATTCTGACTTCAGATTTGCAGCCTTTATTTATCTCACTCTGTGTGTGTGTTAAGTATATATTAACTCCAAAATTTGAATAAATGTGCTTGTGACATTAAAGTATGTAAAACCTGAATCAACTGAGAGGCCCTTCCCCCTTCCCTCTTTGTTGCGTCCTTTGACCTTCCGAGTGCAGGTCTATGAAGGCAGCCTCCGTAGGCTTTGGCTGTTTTCCTACAGTAATAAAAATGAATACATTTAAAATTCGGCTAGGCCCCTCGCACTCAGGAATGTCCTGACAGAGATTCTATTACATGTTGCCTGGCAACAAAGCAGGAAAAGAAATCTTTGTTGCCTAGTAACCTGGTTCCCATAGCAACATGCTGTCTTGCTCCATCCAGAAGAGTAAGAATACACTATGATGTTTTTTTTTGGGGAGCGGGGGGGGATGCATGGAGAGAAAGGGAGGGCGACAGAAAGTAGTAAGCGCTTGGTTTAATATTTCTCTGTTTGATTTACCATTTCAATTACGGAGGGAGAGGCAGAGCGAGAGGCAGATTAATGACATCCTGCCTGCGCCGTCTGATATGAGCTCTTCAGGAAAAAAGAAAGAAAAAAAAAATGAGGCTGATGCAATCTCTCCGAAAGTAGCTTGAAAAATGCAGGAAATCATTTAAAAAAAAAATGAAAATAACCAATAAATTACTTCAGGCTTAGGGTGTGTGTGAAAAGAAGGGCAGGAAATTAATATTTATAGGACGGGAACAAAAAGCACAAAGGCCCAGGGGAACAAAAAAAGACACCCAAAGTTTCTTGAAAGGCGTGTTGTCTCAGTTCCTTGGGTTCGGCGGATGAATTATGAAAGTGAGGGTTTGTGCAAAAACAACGCACTTTTTAAATAATGCCGGCACAATTTTACACATTTTACGGCGCCAAATCCCAGGTAGATCCTCGGTGTTTCCGCGGCTGGGTGTGTGAAGCCTTTATCACTTGTAATTATCACTTTGGAAATTAGACGGAGGAATCCAGGTCCCATTTCTCCGAAGCTCTGTTTTTTTTAATTCTCTCTTTTCCGACAATGCTGCAATTTCTGTCATGGGTTGCACTGGCAATATTTTACAGTCGCTTTACAGTATGTGGGTAGAGGTGGTGGCACTTTTATTTTGGTGCTGTCGCCATCTGTTAGGAAGTGAAAGCCATTATTTTTCATTATAACCCCCATATTAAATAGAGTGTGTGACTAAGACCCTCATATTTTGCCGAATAAAAGTAAGCCCACTTCTGGCTGCTCCTCCTGTGTGGAAAAGTGAGAGACAGGTGCATATTAACGTGACAATGTAATACGTTTATCAAGAGAAAGTCAACGACTAGCAATATCAGGCTGGTCTGGTCGACCTTATTTGTTAATCGTCTTTGTTGATGTGCTCTCTTAGCATTTGCCAAGGACATTTATTACAGATAATGAAGACAGAAGTTTCGAGGTTAGGTAGGAATGCTCACAGATCGTGGTGCGGGAGAGTGCCACTGTGCTAATGGGCCCTGCTGACTCGTAATTAAAATAGGAGCAAAAAACTATAGGCTACGACATGGAACAATCAAACAATAATCACTGTCTCATTTTCATTTTTCCTGGTGAGGGTCACAATGGCAGCAGGCTAAGCAGGTCAACCCAGACTTCACTGTCCCAGGCTTCAGATACCAGCAGGCTTCTTGAGGAATTACCAGGCGTTCCCAAACCAGCCAAGATGTATAATCCATCCAGCATGTACTGGTCTGCCCAGTAGGACGTGACTGGAATAGCTCTGGGCCGGGGGTCTTCTTAATCCACAGGATCAGTAGCTCTACACTCACGTTCTCTCAAATTGCAGAACTTCTTACTCTTATTACGGAATGTCAGTCCAGCAACCCTGTACAAACACCTTGTTACTGCCATTTCTACTTTTAGTCATTACCCACAGCTCGTGATCATAAGTGAGGACTGGGGTGTACGCTCACTGCTAAGCCGAGAGCTTTGGACCAGTGCGTTACCCACAGAACAGCGGCCACCACTCCAGTCCCTGTGTTCCCTTTACTAACACTGGTGAACAAGATCTCGAGGTACTTGAACTCCTCCACAAACAGCAGTTGTTACTCCCTCACCTGGTAAGGGTAATCTACTCTCTTTTGTTAGAGAGAACCTTGACCTAGGACTTGGAGGTGCTGAGCCTCATCTCAGCCGCTTCACACTAGGCAGTAAATTACTTGGCTGCATGCTGAAGATTACCGTCTGGTGAGGCAAAGATAAAGTAACGATGCTATCCCTAGACTCCCCAAACTACAACAACAACAAAAATAATAATAATAATAATAATAATAATGGATGAAATTAACAATGTCTCATCAAAACCACTCTGTGGTCCATTAGATCTTTGTAAAGCTCTTGGCTGAAGGGCCATACAGACAGTCTCCTTGTGGCAACTCAGGAAAAGGCACTCAATACACAACCTCATCAAAATAATATTCTCAAGAATGAATGCTGAGAGCAACAACAGAACAAGCCAGCGACTACAAGAGAACGTCCGTCATATTGTTGCTGGATGCTCAGTATTAGCACTCATCAACAGATAGTGAGCTACGCTTTAGCAATGGCACAGATTGACTGACCAGCAGAATTACAAAGTGACAGACAGACAGAGCTGACTTACTATAATAAGTGTACACATGAAGTGAAGGATAGATAGATAGATAGATAGATAGATAGATAGATAGATAGATAGATAGATAGATAGATAGATAGATAGATAGATAGATAGATAGGAAAGGCACTATATAAAATACGTACAGATAGGTAGACAAAAGACACATTAAAATTAATAAAGAGATATGAAAGGTGCCATATGATAGACAGTAGTGCAAAGGTAGCAAAAAGGGAATTACAGTAAGTTTTATAATAAAGTGATTTTGACCATTCCAGGAATTTTTGGATCCCTACTCATTTTTTTTTAATTTCTCTTTGTAATTTTGAAATACTGAGTGCTGCTGGAGTGAAAAAATTCATTTAAATTATGACATATTAAAATGTGAAAAAAGTGAAGGGGTCTGAATACTTTCTAGATAGATAGATAGATAGATAGGAAAGGCACTATATAATAGATAGATAGATAGATAGATAGATAGAAGTAGGAAAGTCACTATATAAAACAAGTACCAATATATTAATAGGAAATAATGGAAGTAACTAGAAGATAGATATGGAAGGCACCATGTGAAAAACAGACAGACAGACAGACATGTACAGCCATCCATACAAATTCTAACACTTAAAATGTGAAGTCCAGTCTTGTCTTCTGTTTATCCACAGCAGGGTGCTGCTTTAGTCCTGGTGTGTGTGTGTGAGTGTGTGTGTGTGTGTGTCCAGGGGGCTATTGCTTTGTTCCAGCACCACTAATGTCAGTCTAGTGAAACTTGGCATGGATTCCCACCTCAAAGACACAGAGCTCTACAAAGACAGGCCTGCTTATATGAAGGCCCCTCCACCCCTTCCACCGTCTATGCAGAAGTGCACTGAAGTTATTCCTTCCGATTTGCCCACTCTAGTTACTTCTGTTCCCCGTTTATTCAAATGATGGACCTTGTGCCAAAGCTCTGCCCAGTTGACAGGATCCCATTCTCTGTTTTCAGGCACTCAGTGTGGTGTGTGCCACCTTTGCACTTCACGGTTATTCCAGTCTGCCCGCTCTGTCAGTTCTGCAGTTGGTCGTTGCCAGATCACAAGTATAAATCTTCTTGGTGCAGATCCGTCTTTTCTGTCCAGTTGTTTACACATTCAGCCCCCACAAAACTGTAGACAGACACTAAACAGACTTTGAACATATTTTGGCCCCCACCTTGAATAGCTAAAAGTCACTGAGTGCTTATCCAGTGTTGCAGTGCATGGTGCTGCTTTTATCTGTAGGCCTTTTGCAGGACTTTTCAAACACTGTGCTGAGGTACTGGAATCCACACACAGACCCCTGGCAATGCATCCTCTGCTGGCCTCTTCCAGTAACAACCACAGTGTCTCCTAGATGGACTCCCATCCAAGTACTGGCTGGGCCCAAACATGCTTAGCTTCAAGTGGTTGAAGCGCAGGTGGTATGGCTGCTGCCATAAGCTATACTTGTGCCAATCGCCAATAACTGTGTAAGGTGCCCGGTCACTGTGTTACTTTCTGTTGGAAAATGCCTTCTCCTCTTTAGTTCACTTACACTTCTGATGACTGATGTTATTTGCATGAGTGTTAGGTAAATCTGATTTATAGCAAACCCATTTAGTCTTTTATACTGGCACAGTTGCTTCAAAGAGCAAGCAGACCAAGCAGTTAGTTGTCTTCAGACTTAAACTACATCTGTGCCAGTCACCAAAGTAGGTACCCATTCACTGCCTTACTCTCTATTGGTGGCATCCCTCCTTAGCTGCTAACCCCTCTGTGGATATGACAGTCACCGACATCAGGTGTCTTGACCCAATCAAATAATAAAAGAATCCAAATCAGAATCCATCAGCACAGCACGCAGATAGTCCTAAAGATCACGCCCTGCATATGTAGGACGAATTGCAGCAAGACGTCTTGATAGTTGAGCGTATTTAGACTTGCTGGCTGCCTGACTGCTGGTAATTCCGCTTTGTATACGACGCGTTATGCCGACCCTCGACTGAGTTATTTGTTCACGGCATGCCATCAGCAGTTATAACAGTTATAACCTAGCACATAATGTGTACATAATGCGCACGCACGCGTCCCACTCTCTTGGCCTCTCTCGCGATTTTGTCGGCACGCATTTGTCGAAAACCAGTTAGCGGGTTTGTCGGGGCTCATTTGTCCGTCGCGGTTTTGTCGGGGCTCATATGTCTATCGCGCTTTTGTCGGTGAACCATAAAAGGCACTATATAATAGATAGATAGATAGATAGATATAAAAGGCATTATATTATAGATAGATAGATAGATATAAAAGGCATTATATGATAGATAGATAGATAGATAGATATAAAAGGCATTATATGATAGATAGATAGATAGATAGATAGATATAAAAGGCATTATATTATAGATAGATAGATAGATACAGTAGATATAAAAGGCATTACATTATAGATAGATAGATAGATATATTATAGATAGATAGATAGATAGATATAAAAGGCATTACATTATAGATAGATAGATAGATAGATAGATAGATAGATAGATAGATAGATATAAAAGGCATTATATTATAGATAGATAGATATAAAAGGCATTATATTATAGATAGATAGATAGATATAAAAGGCATTACATTATAGATAGATAGATAGATAGATAGATATAAAAGGCATTATATTATAGATAGATAGATAGATAGATATAAAAGGCATTATATTATAGATAGATAGATAGATAGATAGATATAAAAGGCATTACATTATAGATAGATAGATAGATAGATATAAAAGGCATTATATTATAGATAGATAGATATAAAAGGCATTATATTATAGATAGATAGATAGATCACACTGGAATGACTAAAAAGAAAGAAAAAAGTCTAGGTGCAGATCTACTTCATTTTCTATTTTCTATTCAGTCCACTGAAGTTCATTTTTTTGCCAGCTTGTTTGCGAGTAGGTCGTTGTGTCTGGGTGACATTCTTCTCTTTCCCCTTTTTTTGTTTCCCTTTTCTATGCACGGCGTGCATCCCAAATGTAAAAGTCTCACTTCACATGGAATTAACAATGATTACATGAATAATCAATAATCTTATGACATCCGTGTTTTCTTTCCCAAGCTGATGTTTCTGATGATCCTAATTACGTTGGTCTTATGACTAAAATTAGTTTTGCATATTGCAAAGAAATGAAGTTAAAGATTCAGATTAATAAAGACTCAAAATTGGCATCAATATTTGGTAGAATGCACTAATATCAGATAAAAGGTACAAAATATCCTATAAAGATTTCAACTGGTAAAATGGTGGCTTCTTCAGCATTTAGGTTTGTTTGTTTGAGATCTGGAGTTTAAATGAGTGCCTGGCAGCCTGGAGCTGTCTGCTGATTGCTGGCTGTGTAATCAGTGAGAGCTTCACGGCATTTCAGCATTTTGACTTGTTTGCAGCATTTGTTAAAGTTTTATTAGATAGATAGAATTATTTTATTCATATTTAAGTGTTTGTTGTGTTTCTGCCAGGCTTCTCCCCGACTGGGGTTTAGTTTGTGGTTTACGTTTGTTTTGTTCATTTTTAATTCTTTTATTTACATTAATATTACTTTTGTTGATTTTTTTCCCATTGTCTTTGTTCTTGATCATGTCTATATATGTAAACTGCCTGGGTTGTGGTTTTTTTTTTTGGTGGTCTCCCAAAAGGTGGGGTCATCTGCCAATCACCACCAGGAACTGCCTCCACCGGCGGCTCATTTCAAAAGCGCGGGGGGGTTTGGGGGGTTCTGTGCTTATTGAGATTTATTGGATTTTTTTTTTTTTTACTTTGTGCTTTGTGGTTTTTTTTTATTTTTATGTTGACTTCTCCTTGGGATTCTGTTGTTGTGCTTTTCTTTGCCTGGATTTCCTTGCATTTTCAGACCCCTCCATTTTTCGATTGTGCTTCACCACGTTACAGAGTATTTTTTGTGAAGAATAATAATTCCTTTTTATTTTTTGAACTTTCTGTGTTGGGCCGTTTATCTAGCTGGGCTTTGGTGGTATATCCCTCTCTAGTGGGCTTTATTGGAAGTGCTTTTGCAGCTTTGTTGAAGGCCTAGTCATAATTGCATGGTGAGCTTTGTGATCATTTACTCTTCATGTGGCTTGTTTTTCTACCACCATAATGGTGTGAGGCAGAGTCGGTGGTGTGTATGAGTGGGCCTGGGGGCGAGCTGGCCGAGAGCGTGTCTGGCCACAGAACATCAGAGCAGCCAAAGCAGGAGATGGCAGGTTCAACTGCAAAGGCACCAACGGTCCTTTGAAGGGTCGGCTGTCACCAGTGTTGAGGAATTTTACATGCTAGTTACATTACAATTTACAAACAAAGTAACTAAATATGTTATATAGTTACGTATTAGGAAATGTGTGACAAACAGTGCATTACTTTTGTATTACTCTTTTGTTTGAAAATATTGCCCATTTGGTATTAATTCCGTGTACGAGCCTTCATGAAACTGAACTCATTTTATAAAAGTGTTTAGTCCTTCATGTACTGTGAACTGAATAACATGCATTTCCATCTTCCTTCGCCAAATTGAGCCCCCGAAGTTTTGTGGTATGATCACTGGCAGGCTGCACCACCCGAATGTGGTAAAGTATTTTAGGGGTCTGTGGGTGTGTGTGGCTTTAGTAGTAAAAGCAGTGAGGCTCGGGCTCGGTGGGTTAGGTGGGTGCGGGTGTGAGCCGCTGCAAAGCCGTGAGGCCCCCCAAGTGTTTAACTGGGAGACGAGCTGATTGTGTATTCACGTGTTATTGTGATCAGCTCGGCCGCTGTCCTCATTGACACTCTACTGTATGGGTCATTAGTGAAAGCACCTGCACCCCTAAATATAAAGAGCCAGAGTAGGATAGAATAGGGGAGAACGAAACATATAAAGGGAAAAAAATGAACGAGAAAACAAAAATAGTGAAGATCGTGTCTGCCCGATTAGGTACGAGGACTTTCCTGGTGTGTTGTTTAGTTATGTTCTGTATTTAGAATACTGACACCTACTGGTCTTATGTAGTACTGCAGTTCAATTAAAGATGTCAGTGATCCTTTGACTTGTTACCATCCGATGATGCAATTAACAGTAACTGGTTGGAAGACACATAGCTAGCTGTGTTTATTCATTCAGTCCTCGTCTATCTGTTTTCTGTTCATGCCACTCAAAGCGTCATTGTTTTACTGTTCTGTCCTTATTATACCCTGTGAGTAATTTGACTGGCAGTTTACACTCATTCCTCTTTTCCCAAATGCTACATTAAACAAGTTAAGTAAACTTCTCAGGTGTGGTAAAAGGAGAATGTGTTTTAGCTGTCACTCAAATTATACACAGAGTATAATAAGTACAGAAAATCCTGCTGCTATGAACGTGAAGGTCTTAGCACTAAAGAGTCTCTCATTTCTCCAAAATGCCCACTAGAGAAGCGGATACTGCCAAACCCTAACTAGATAAAAGGGCAAATAGACGATCTGGAAAAATTAAAAAGATTAATTTTCTCAATAAAATGCTCTTGAACCACCGAATGTAAGAGGATCTGCCTAAAACAATGGTTTACGGACATTTTGCACATTTCACCCTCACATTTTGCAGGTTTCCTGGTGTGCCTGAACAGGTTTCTGACATTTATTAAGCTTTTATGCTATTTCTTTAAGATGAATGCTATGTTACCCTAAAATTAAATTAAATAAAATAAAATAAATTAAATAAAATAAAATTAAAATTAAAATAACCCTAAAATTCTTCCACAAGTTGGCAATACAATTGCAGAGCAGCACTGATAAGATCCACTCCACTGCTTAAATCCATTAGGTCTGGACACATGGGCACCAGAGCATCTTGGGAACGATCCTGGCTTGGATCGGGTGACTGAGTTGGGGAAAATGAGTGCAGAAGGTGTTGTTTCTGAGCCTATGTGAGCAGTGGTAGGCCTAGGCTCGCATTATCTGCATTTCGTGCGACACTTCAAACATTTAAAAGCCTGCACAGCAGCTGTCCTTTTCCCTCACTGCCTTGTCTCTCTTCTCCCCCAGACATCCTCAAACACTATGCGATCTCTTTTCGCTTTTCATTATTTCACCGAGTAATATTTTCTGTTTGTTCGCGCTAATGCGATCTTTACTATCATGTTTTTGAGACTTTTGAATTTTTCTATTATCACTAACCTGCTCAGCATGTGTATCGCACCGTTTTTGAATTCTTTATGACGTTCTACTTTATACATTTTTTTAAGAGCACAGAAAGTGTGTCTGCCAATAGCATTCCAACAACTGAGAGGTTAGATAACCTGTCTTGTTTGAAAATGGTTGTAAGTAGGGTGTGACTTGCAAAAGCCACCCGCTCACAGAACTTGCTTCCAAAGGTTATAAGTATGACGTGACTTGACCGTCTCGCAGGATGTGAAAGTGTCGCTCTGTCTCTCTTCAAAAGATCACGTCTCATCGCAGGAAAAAGTCTTGTCTCATTTTTTAATAGAGAGATGTTACATTTCTACCACAAACTCTACACGCACATTCTCCCGCATCTCAGGATGGTTCTGAACCTCCGAACAGCAGGTCCCCCCTCCAAGGCCTGCGTGGCTGCACCAGAGGTTTCGTGCTACAATTGCCACTAATGTGCTTATAAAACAATCAAGGAGTATGAGGCCTCTTCAAACACTGTTCCCTCACAATGTCCCACAGATGCATCCTCCACAACACAGTGCTGCACCCATTTAGAAGTGAATTAACATTTAAATATATCTCAGAATACATTTCATATATCTTAAAATGCACTTCACATTCTTAACTTATCTGAAACTCATTTCCATATCTCTCAAAATAAGTTGTGTTGCGTTTTCCTGTATCAAATAAATTCTGAGACACCTCAAATTGATCTTGCATGCATTTTAAGATATATTGAACTTGAGATGAACAGGGAGTTATTTTGAGATATCTTGAAATGCATTGCAGATATCTGAAAATTAACAGGAGGCTATTTTGAGATATTTGAAAACGTATTTGAGATATCTAGAATTGCATTGTAGATATCTGAAAATGGAGAGCAATGGTGGTGGTAGCACTGCTGCCTTGTAGTAAGGAGTTTTCATGTTCTTCCTGCGTCTGCATGGATTTTCACCGGGGGCTCAGGTTTCCTCTTATTGTCCAAAGACGTGCAGATTAGGTGGATTGGTGACGTTAAATTGGGTTGTGAGAGTTTGGGTGTTGTGTGTGTTCACTCAGAGAAGGCAGCTGCTGGGTCCAGGGGTTGTTCATGCCTTGCACCCATTGCTTGTTGGGATACGCTTCAGCTTCCTCTCGAGCCTTCTAAAGATATACGGTGTCGACATGGTGTACTACTCAGGTGCGCTCAGCAAATAAGTTCAGAGATATGAAAGTTGGAGTTTTTCACATTTCTTATTTACTTCATCCAAGAGTCAGTTATTACATTTGCAACAATGAAGCGTATTCTAAAGTAATAGAGATAATAAAAAATGCAATTCCATGTGTTGGTAGACAACATTAAATTTCTTCTTTTTTTTATTGCACTTTACAATGGGGTTATAAATGGAAGACAAAGAGACTTGTGGTGGCTCAGTGGCTTTCAAACACAGCAGACTGCAATGCAAGTGATGTGACAATGGCATCGACTGACGGGTGTTAGTGGTGAAGGGTCTAAAACTAATCGTTCTGCAATTTTCATAGACATAACATTTTTGCAATTTTACCCAATAGAGTCATATCCAATAATTAGCAATCTATTCATAGAAAATGACCAATACTAGTATCACATCGTTATCAATACTACATTAGGAAAGGAGAAAAGCAACTTAAATAAGTTCCCCATCTAGTTATTAATATGAGTTAATACAAAGATGTTTGTTAAAATTACAGAAATAAATAAGAACTTGGAAAGGAACTGATTTATTGTATAATGGGAATACAAATGATACAAAATTGGCAAAAAGATCAAGGACTTGTTCGTGTGTATCTAAAACTGAAAGATCTGGGGCTGAGTGCCAGCGATCAGGGGCTTGAAGCCCTAAAGCGCCCCCACCTCCTGATGCCACTGTTCATTTCTAAACCCACCCTGTGCTTATATCAGTTAGGGCAGCTGTGCCTTTCCCATGTTATTCATTTGTTCAAATGCCATTTAGTTGCAGGTTGATGAGGTTGGGTCCTTACAATGATTATCTGCAGATAATATTAGTTCAATCAATTCAGTCTTATTTATGTTTACATGATTGCTTTCCCATTCCATTTATTTCCAGAGAAGTTATTTTTTTTTTGTGCTCTCTTATTTAATTTACCTAAAGCAGCAGGAGGAGGCACCGCTCTGTGAGCTGTTTGTGCCCACGCTCTGCCCGCCATCTCTTACTTGCATTGGCCATCAAATGAGTATAAGAGGAGTCTAACGGCCGACCAACCCACCCGGAATGGCAGCTATGTCACCAAGACCCATGGCCTGGCAAGCTGAGGAATGTTAGACCTGAAAAGCCATACTTCTTTCAAATAAACGTCCACAATCGATGGTTAATCAGAAAGCAAAACAGCATGTAAAATTATAATGTATATATATACATTATATATATATATATATATATCCATCCAACCATCCATTCTCTAACCCGCTGAATCCGAATACAGGGTCACGGGGGTCTGCTGGAGCCAATCCCAGCCAACACACATATACAAAAACATTGATAAAAACAAAGCAAAACAATATATAATTAATTCCCTCCAATGCTCCCACATCACACCCTACCCCAAAAATGACCGGCGGAATATAATAATAAAAAGGTGCAGCAAAAAAAACTAATATACAACAGAAACCCTCCTTTGACCCCACACTGATCATGAAGCAAATAAGACACACGGAAACACGAAATGCACATAAAAGTACAGAAGATTAAACAGAGGATGAATAGTGATTGTGAACCTTGTTCAGCTGGAAAAGTGTCCTACGGCAATTATACATGGATGAAAATGATGGCTTGCTCCTCTCCCAAACGACAAAAAACAGTCTCACCGTTCTTATCCTCAGCGTTTCGGCGTAATCAGGAACCCCGGGGTTTTTTTGCATTGTAATGGTGAAGTTGTCAAGTCTGGCATTAACAGTGGCAAGCAGGGGAAGGTGTAGGTGATTTGATCGATGCTCTCTCTTAGCTGTGCGATGAAGTGTTAGTGTAGTAGACGGGATTTTTTCTTCTTTTCGTCCTCCTGTTTAAATAGTAAATGGCTCGGATGCAAATGATGGGATTGACAGGACAAACTATCATGAGGGACCACGGTTCCACAGCATTATCCTTCCCCCTTTGTTTCCAGGGGACAATATTTACACAGACTATGTAAACAGGACAATGCTACAAAAGATGCGACTCGCCGCAGAATATATTTAAGACAACGTTAATCATGTAGCACCGCTACAGGAGTACACACAAAATACACAAATCAACAAGTTCAAGCAACCATTCTCATGGTAAAATTGAAACAGTTCCTTGTTGAAGTCATTCACGTTTCTCCGTTTTTAAAATTGGTGAACTCACTAGTGCTTTTCAATGGGAAATTTTGAACTTTGAAAACTTCGTGCAGCGCAATCTGTTTGAGATATCACTGCAAAAATTGAACTTTCTTGACAAATTTCCTTAAAGAATAAGTGTGCCACATCTCAACCAAATTGGTCCATGGGGTTGTGAGTCGTTTCACATGGACAGACAAACATGAGCTTTCATAAAAGGTGCTTTACGCATTACATGCAAACACATCTAAAAATGGGTGGATATCTAAAATTGCTATTCATACATCATAAAATAACATTCATGTCTTTTTGAAGATATCTTAAAATGTATTTGCTAGATCTTGCAATATAATTCGGAAATCCAGCAGTAGTCGTATTTCAGATATCCAAAAGTGTACTTTAGATCAGTGCTTCTCTCAACCTTTATGGCCTCGAGACCCAATTTTATTTTTTTAAGTTCACTTGCAACACCAACCCTCGACCCGCCACAGTGGTGGAGAAACACTGCTTTAGATCTCTGAAACTGGAATCAATATGAAAGTATCTGAAATGCATTTTAAGCAACTGTATCTTCATTGCGTTTCCAGATATCTTCAAATTATATCCAGACCACACTCTTGGAAATGGTGCTTCTTTAATGGCACTTTGTGGTTCTTTCCTGAGTTGTATGGTTCCTCGTTAGATTATTGTTTGGCCAAGCACCATTTCATTCTGGGACGGGTCCTTTGCATATGAAGCTAGTTCTTTGTGCTTTGAAAAATGTTCTAATATGTAGTGTGACACTAGAGGGCACTGTCGCTCCTCTAAGCTAACAGACAGACGTCCAGGTAAAATTACTAAAAGGTATTTTAATTCCTTTTCTTTCTGTAATAGTGCCTCTAAGCACCCCAGCCACCATACACAGGCAAGTAATAATAATCACAATAATAAGTACAATAATTACCGTATATACTCGCAGATAAGTTCTCCTGCGGATAAGTCGGGACTTGATTTTATCGTATAATTTCTGGTATTTTATAATGTCTGTCATACAAGTTGAATGCAGAAAACTCTCGTTATTGGTCCAAGAGATTATGATATGCTAATGGCCACCTGAGAGAATAACCATGGAGCACATGGCCTATGTCTCTATGTATTGTGCTTACGTGACCACACGGTAATACCAAAACTATTCCGAAGCAACGTTTGCACTTATTTGTGTTTTTTGTATCTCACACCCTCACACACGTTTATCATAAGAGCATCCCTTATCTATGATGGAGCATTCGATCAGAACAAAATATGAAACTGGTTTGAAATTAAACGTCGCTGAAGTAGCAAAAGAAATTGGTAACTACGCTACTGCAACAAAATTCGATACGTCTGAGAAACTGATGTGAGATTGGAGGAAGCAAGAAGATGTAAAGAAAAAAAAACATTGTATTTTTGAACGGGCGTATAAGTCGGGGTCTGATTTTATGATCGATTTTTCGGGTTTCAAGACCCGACTTATACACCAGTATATATGGTAATTAGCATTTCTCTCTTTCACACCTCCCAGCAAGCTCTGTCTTCTAACTCCCAACTCCGGCTCGCTTTCTGGGTTTACAGCAGTCCTTTATATAGTCCTTGACTCGGAAGTGCTTCTGTCCTTCCGTCCCCGTGACTTGCCAGCACTTCAAGGTCAGATGGAGAACTTGTATTTTCTTCAGCCTGGAAGTACTTTGGGACTTTCATGCCCATCATTTTGGAGTCCTTTCATGGCTAGGCAGAAAGTAGAAACTCCCCGGTCTTCTTGCAGCATCTCCTGGTGGCACCCACGGTACCCAGCAGAGCTGTGAAACCGAACTTCATATCCCATGGTGGCCTGCGGGTATCAGGGGTGCCGCTATGCTGCAGGGGAGCTGCCATCTAGTGTCTTGGGGGAGGCATTGTCCCAAAGAAGCTGCCTTCCCCCATCCTTCCTTCCTTTGGGCATCCTGGTCGTCTATCACAGTAGAAAATCACTGAAATCTTTATATGTATGGTAGGCTACCTGGCAGGACACTAACAAATGAAGAAAACTTGGACTTAGCCCATGTTACTTGATATATGCCACAAGAGTCTTCTTAAAATCCTGAGCCATTGGTATTTCACATCTCTTTATGGTTAGCTACTGTATGGAGCCTGTTACGGATCTAAATAAATAAAAATTTCTTTCTGGAACCTTCATGTGGATAAGTCCTTTGGGAGCCAAAAATGGTTCCCCTATGGCATCACTCTGAAGAACCGCGCTGGCACCTTGATTTTTTATGAGTGCATTTTCAGATGTCTCCTGCTCATTTTGAGATTTCTCAAATGCATTTCAAGGTATCATAACACAGACGAGAAGTCCCACTAAATACACAGTCAGTTTTAGAGGAAAAGATATCTTGAATTGCATTTCAGATTCTTCCCGAATTGTTTTAAAATATCTCACAATCGTACTTGTGACATCTCAAAATGTACTGGAACTCATTTTCATATAGGTACCTTGAAATCCATTTTTGAGATATTAAAAGGTATTTAAAAACGTATTTTCAGATACCTGTAATTCATATCAAGATGTTTTAAAGGCATTTCCAGAGACATTTAAATGCCTCAAAGTGTTAATTTCATTTGCCACGGGTATATTCAAACACCTGCGGTGGGCTGGCGCCCTGCCCGGGGGTTTGTTTCCTGCCTTGCGCCCTGTGTTGGCTGGGACTGGCTCCAGCAGACCCCGTGACCCTGTAGTTAGGATATAGCGGGTTAGATGATGGATGGATGGATGGATATTCAAACACCTTCAATGGTTGCCCCAGACGCAGATCTAAACATCGCTTATGTTCATGATAAATTGAGGAGCACAGATTGTGGAGTGGATTTTCACCTCCTTCATCCCTCAAAGAGCTGGAGGCCTTTCTTCTTGTAGGTCATTGTGCCGTCCCACTGGACCAAGTGCAGGACATGTATGACAGCAATCCAGTGAAGGCTGAAACAGTCCTGAGGGCAAAGTGTGGCCCTGCTCCTCATTATCTCCTTGATATTAATATACTGTTAGCTGTTTCCTTTATTTTGTTCAAGAATTTTATTATCAATTGTTAAGAGCAAATTTTACTGCAGCACCATCAGAACTGAGTGTGTATTAAAATGCCACGGACCCTCCTGACCCTGTCTAATTGCAGTCGAAAGCGGCTTAAGGGTTGTAGCAGATTAAGGGAAAATGTAGATTAGCGGGTGAGGAAGCCATGCCTCTAGTGCCCCCGTGAGTGCAGGCCACTGGCGTCTCGCCTCCTCCTCCTCCTCCTCCTTTGTTTCACTAGGCTTGTGCAAGCGGGAAGGCTTTGGAGTGCCAGCTGTGGATTAACAGGGATAATCGGCTATTAGGTGGCTCTGGGTGAAAGGCTGCTTCACACTCGCCAAGCTGCCAGCACAGGGCTTGGACTGGCAACACACGGCTGGCTGTGGCCACTCTTCCCAGCATCCCCTCAACCCAGTGGCATCTCTTTACAAAGCCAACTGTAAAACAATGTCTTGAAATTGGAAAGGAGGAAAAAAAAGAAAACAGACACACAGCATTTTTAATTAAAGGCTCCTGTAATAAAAGCAGGAAAGATAAAAATGAATTCCCAAAGATGGCTTCGCAATGAGAAAATTTGAAGGAATGTGTTGTTATGTGCATCTGCTCGCAAATCTGCAGCTTTAAAAAAATTCAGGCCTATCAGCTTGTAAAATTAATTGGCAAAGAACTCCTTAGGAAAAAAAAAACGCACTTTCTTTTTATTCACCAATTAATTTTTTTCCAGAAAAATGTGTTTTTTTTTTTTTTTTTAAAAAGGAGGCTGGGAGAAGCACCTGTGCCGAAACAAAGAGACGGAGAGGGAAGGCTGGCCAGCCGTCTGCTGATCGACTCAATTTGTGATAATTTATGCTTTGTCGTGGGAGAAGCTCCACTGGAGCGCCCTGTTCAGATTGCTTTTGGGGAGAGACGGTGACCACCAGGCGAACACTGAAGTGCCTGTTGGTGGCTGGCGTCAGCCGTTACTGTTTTAGAAGGCACACAGGCTTCACAAGGGCCACCTCAAGGTGCTTTACAAATAGAGGCCACTCCGCTGGGGTCACACACAGCTGGCAACTTTAGTGTACCACACCCTGTGCTGCTAGGGGCCCACATTGTTCTACCATGATATCAAGTCAAGTCAAGTGGCTTTGGCACACCTCACATACACTGTGACGTGGCATATGGTGGCACAGAATAACATTCCTCAGGACTACATTGTAGCATGTACACAAATAATATTCTAACAAGACAAGGAAAAACTATACTATACTTTACTATACTAAACTATCCTATCCTATACCATACCATACTATACTATCCTTCTGTATAAAAGCGGTCGGGATTGTCCTTCTGTCCCGTGAGTGCTACGCAGGCGCGGAGTTTCACACGCCCGTCCATTTTGCAATGCACGATGGGATTTGTAGTTTCGTTTTTCCAGGTAAAAGATGATTTTCTGTTCCAGACTCTGCGATATCTTCTTCTTCTTTCTTACTATATAAAAGCAGTCGGGATTGTCTTTCCGTCCCGTGAGTGGACAGCGTAGCGGTATTCCGCTTATCACAGACTTACTACTTGCGGCTGTGGTACGAAGCGACATGATGTGAGCAGAGTTCTGGTGCTCCCATCGTTCCCTTGCTTTTGTGCGCGATGCTCTGGAAAAATAGACAAAATTATGTCTCTGGAAATAATTCATGTTGATGGAGTACAAATGCCTCACCGTGTATTAAATATCAGGGGGGTTCAAAAGGGCGACCTCAATATAGAAAAAAAGTTTAAATTTCATCACAAAAATAACAGAAACTACGAGTATTAAAGTAATACTGCTCAAATGCAATATAACCAAATGAATGAGTTTGTATAAAATATCAAATTGATCTACATATTGAATTGCCTTAAGAAGTGGTTGACTTAAAAGTCGGTCGCCTTAAAAGGCGGGTCAGCCTAGTACTATACTATGCATCATTATCCTATCCTCTCCTCTATTGTGCTATGCTCTGCTATACTATACTATAATGTACTGTACTTTACTATACTATACTATATTATACAATGCATTATTATCCTGTCCTGTCCTATGTTACCCTATCCCATCCTATCCTACACAATGCTATGCTATCCTATACTATATTTCACTGTCCTGTCCTCTCCTCTCCTATACTATGTTATACTATACATTATTAACCTGCTCTTTTCTATAATATACTATCCTTTCTCACCCTATTATAAACTATGCTATCCTATACTTCACTATCCTATCCTATAATATATTATGCTACACCAGGGGTCTCCAACCTTTGTTCCCCTGAGAACTACTTTTACAAAATGAAAATGGCCGAGAGCTCCTCATGTCTTCTAACATTTATTCTCGTAGCTTATTTCAACCCAAACAAACTGAATAAGCTTGTTTAGCCTGAACATTTACAAAATGTCGGTGTCCGCAACTCACATTTTTTTTTTTTATTAATTTTATTGCAATCCATACAAATCAATCAAGTTTTTACAAAAAGAAAAATTGAGTTAAGAACAGATCGATCCCCACCCCTGAGAGACAGCAAGCCAAACGGCGTAAAATTTAAGGCTTGTAAACATACCTAAATTAATAAATTCTCTGTGCTTTATAAACTTATTTTAAAATATTACTGATTAGATCCTGCCATGTTTGGAAAAAAGTCTGTACGGATCATCTAACTGAGTATTTGATTTTTACAATTTCAAATGATATAACACATCGGTTTCCCACTGACTTAAAAGAGGAGAGTTTGGGTTCTTCCAGTTTATCAGAATAAGTCTGCGTGCCAACAGTGTAGTGAATGCAATCACAATTTGTTTGTCTTTCTCCACTTTAAGCCCCTCTGGAAGAACCCCAAACACAGCTGTTAATGGGTTAGGAGGGATTGTGAGTCCAAGACTGTCTGAGAGGTAATTAAAAATTTTGGTCCCGAATGATGTTAATTTGGTGCAGGCCCAGAACATGTGACTCAGTGAGGCTGGGGCTTGATTGCAGCGTTCACAGGTTGGATCATGCTCTGAAAACATTTAGGAGAGTTTTAGTCGAGACAGATGTGCTCGATGTATAATTTTGAGTTGTATAATTGTATGCTTTGCGCATATGGAGCTCGAGTGAATTCTCTGCATTGTTACTTTCCTCTCCTTTTCTGATATCTTAATTGAGAGATCTTTTTCCCAGTGTCCCATTGTAAAATGATTTTATATATTGCAGAGATGGTGTCTAAGTCCTTGAGGTTGAGCAATATTTTTTCCAGAATGGATGAGGGTGCAAGATGAGGAAAATCTGGAAGGTTCTGTTTAACAAAGTTCCTGATTTGAAGATAGTGAAAGAAATGTGTAGCTGGAATGTTAAATTTGGAATGTAATTGTTCATAGGATGCAAAGACGTTGTCTATATAAAGATCTCTAAGCAAGTTAATTCCTAATTTTTTCCAGATATTAAAACTGCATATGTTTGTGAAGGTTGAAAGAGGTGGTTCTCTTGCAGGGGTGCCACAGATAGAAGCTTCTCCGTCTTAAAATGCTTTCTACATTGGTTCCAGATTCTAAGTGAGTGGAGCACAATTGGGTTATAAGTGTATTGCCGATAACGTGTGTTTATTGGAGCACAGAGCAAGGAATACAAAGAAGTACTACAAGATTTTACTTCTATTGCGGTCCAAGCCTGTGTATGTTCTTCTATTTGTGTCCAGGTTCTTATCGCCTGTATATTTGCTGCCCAGTAATAAAACTGGAAGTTAGGTAGAGCCATGCCGCCTTCTGCCTTTTGTCTTTGTAGGGCACAACTCACATTTTGCAGTAAAACTGCACAAAAAAATATTTCGTTCACCTGCAAGTGCATTTTGTATGTCTGTCTGCATTTTCTACTGTATCTCACATTATTGAATTAAAACGTGAATGCTGTCAGAACAAAACAATGCAATTCCAAATCCACAGATCTGACTTCTTCATTTGTCATTTTGTCACATGTCACTGCGTCACTTTATTCACATGTGTGACGTGTTTTTTAGTTAGTCAGATGACTGGCACTGCGTGGAGTCAACAAGAGAGGCAGGTGTCTGGTGGAGTGGAGCTACTGAGGTTCACTCTTATGGAGTCATTTAGATGTTCGTCTCTCAGTCTTGATCTGAACTTTGACTTGATGACATTCACGTCAGACTCACAGAGGTATGGAGACCCCGACAAAGCAGACATTTTCAGAGCTGCTTGGTGAAGATTCTTCTAGTTATCTGGCTCTACTAAGCCCTAGAAATGCTGAGAATGCTGTGGAGACTTTAACTGCACATTATTTTGAAGGTTTACTAATGTATAATATATAAAATCCAATGTCTCTCTGTCTGTCTGTCCACTTTTCACGAGAGAACTACTTAACGGATTTAGATTGGGTTTTTTTCTATAATTTGCTTGAACATTCCGGTTGATTTTGCGACTTCTTTCATTTCGCTGTGTATCAGAGTTCGCTTGCCGTACCGATTTATTTGTGCGAATCCGAGAAACACGCAGAGGGCCGAGGAGAGGGGTCTTCCTCACTCACTCGCCAGCTTCGGGGCGTGTGCCTTAACTCCGCTCAACTAGCGAACGAGAGAACAATTGAGTTCAACTTTGTTTGATATTTAAAATAAAGTGTTACTTAGGTCTTGGTGAGTTTCAGTCCGGATATTCTCTAAAGTGTATGCCACATTGAAAACATAGATTGCAATTTAGATTGTGGATCGTGATTTGATTTTTTGGAACGATCGCCCAGCCCTAATTTGACTAATCAAGTTTTCAAATTTATGTAGGATTCATTAACCCTTTGGCAAGCTACGTGGAAAGGGGTGACGTTGTGGAGACCCCTGTGCTATACTATACTATAATATGATAGCTTATCCTGTCCTATCCTATCCTATAATATACTCTCCTATACTATACTATCATATGCTACGCTATGCTATACTACACTTATACTTATACAGTACTATACTATACGACAGGGTGGGCCATAAGTTTCCATACATAGGAAAAGAAAATTTTTTTTATGAAAAACCATTTTTATTCATATAATATGCTCTACATGACTGCCATTCTTTTGAAAGCACATTTCAATACGTGTCCGCCACTGCTGATGAACACGTATTAGCACAGCTGGAGTTTTGCTTGTAATGACGTTGGTGATATGTTCCCTAAGATGATTTATGTTTCGTATCTTTTCCTGATACACCATGGCCTTCAAATGCCCCCAAAGATAAAAATCAAGTGGGCCATCAGTATGATTTCAATTCATTGCTCTTTATTCAAACGCATTTTTAGGATATCTGAAATATAAAAAGTAAAATGTTAAAAGCCATATGTATGGAAACTTATGGCCCACCCTGTACATTAACAACGCAATGCTTTCTTTTCACTCTGTAGAAACACAGCTTCACAGATGATCTTCTTGTTCCTTCTTCCTATTATGGCGGTGTTCGTCATGCCTGGTGATCAATAAGCGCAATACTTATACTTGACAATGGATACGGAGGACATACAGTGGTGTGAAAAACTATTTGCCCCCTTCCTGATTTCTTATTCTTTTGCATGTTTCAGAAATCAGGAAGGGGGCAAATAGTTTTTCACACCACTGTACAGTATGTAGCATATCCTGGGAGATTATCAATGGAAGGGCTTGTGAGGATTGTGCTTTTATCACAATAAACTTTTCTGTTCACCAGTCAAACACCTAGCAGATGGCGCTGCTTTTTCACTTTGTCAATCACTGTACTTTTCCAAGCTTGCTGCTATCATTCATTTTTTGACTTCCAGAATGTATCGGGTCATAAACGTTCGATTAAAACCAAGGGCAATGCTCTAGCCTCAGTGGTTTGTGAATACTAGCAGGATGCCGCACCATATGTGCCAAAAGACTGTTGTATTGTGTTTCTGAGGTCGCCAGGATAGATCAGCCATCAAGCTCTGTGAAGAGGATTTCTTCAGTTGTGTTTTAAGTGTTGTATTTACCCCACTTTTGACACCCAATGCATGCCCGACCTTTCTAGAAGGGGTTCTCTCTCTTAATTGCCCTTCCCAAAATTTGTACAATTTTTTTTTTTCTTTTGGGATTTTTTCTCGCCTGTTCCAGCCCATTGAGACATTCCATGTGTGATTGTGGGCTGTACAAGAAATACATTGTTGTTGTTGTTGTTGATGGTCAGCAACTGCCACAGCTGCCATTCTTCTTCTATCTATCCCATAATTGGCTTTTGCAATTTGCTTCATCTTCAGCAGATGTCGCTGCTGTTCTTTACTTTTTTACCGTTACCTTCTCAATCAGTCTGTCATAAAAAGGACGCAAACCCAATAACTTTGCCTAACTTTCTGCTACCCAATTTATGAATTTATGGTTCACCTCATAAGCAGTCTCTGGTATTCGTCAGTGAAACGCCTCCTGCATTTGGCTTGACAGCCTTTGTTCTTCTTCTTTGTGCTATAATGGTGTTGTGACAGATAGGGGCCGCCATTGCTCCCTTGAACCCTTGGACAATACGTCAGACACCAGGTAAAAGTCCAACAAGTTGACTTTATTATTAGTAACAGTGCACAAAGCACCCTCCTCTCCACAATACTCCTAAATAATCGATCACAATAACAATAATCAATCCTCCACTCTCCCAGACGCGTTGCCACCCTACCACCCAGCTCAGCTCGTCGTCTGGGGATTTCGCACAGTCCTTTATAGTCCCTGACCCGGAAGTGGTTCCAATCCCTCAGTCCATGTCATCTCCTATCACTTCTAGGTCAGATAAAAATCCTCTTCTTCATCCCGGAAGTACGTCGTTCCTCTTGTCCATGTGACTTGGTCGTACTTCCGGGGCTTAGGGCAAATAGTCACTGTTCCTCCCTGCAGCGCCTTCTAGCGGCCCCCGTGGTATCCAGAAGGGCTGTAAAGGAAAACTCCAATGTCCATAATTCCCTGATGGCATTCGGGGCACCACCATGCTGCAGGGAGGGCTCCACCTGGCGGCCTGGGGGTATTGACCGGGATGAATGGCTGGCCATATTTCACAGTGCGTATCCGTTTCTTTTGTGATAATAAGGATCATGTAGCTCACAACACCCGAGCACACCTCGCTTTGTGCAGATATGTGTCTGTCTTTGTCGTGCTTGCATACTGTACCCTGCACTGTTCTTCGTTTTCTTCCCATGACTGGCCTCTGCAATGAGCATCGTGATCAGCAGATGTTGCTGCTGTACTTTTCCTTTCAGCCATGTTATTCTGTCGAGCTTTTAGCTGTAAGAAAGACCAATCCCCTGACTACTTGTCATACATTGCTGCCATCCAAATGTTTTACTTCACCAACATGTGTCACGATTAAAACCAAGGTTATAGTCCAAGTGGTTCACAAGTAATCACATGACACTTGCATGACAGAAAGACACATTTTGCATTTTATATATAAATTATAGTATACTAATAGATACATGAATAAATAGGAGATACCTTAATAGATTGTAGTACATTGAAATAGATAGTTATAAATGAATGAATGATAACAACTAAAAATTAAAACTAAAGTATTACCAAATGTCCAATTACATAATTAGACTACTAGGAGCAGATCAGAGGTCAGGGGGTCAGCACAGAGTTCAAAGTTCGGACAACCAAGGGGTAGGAGCTGTTACAGAACCTGGTAGAGTTGACTCGGACGCTTCGGCACCTTCTGCCTGATAGATGTTGGACAAAGAAAATGTGAGACGGTTTGGAGTGGTCCTCCACAATGCTTTACAAACACTTGATAAAGACGTCAGTTAACGGAAGGTAGAGCGGGCCCATTGATCTTTTCGATTGTGTTCACTATTTGTTGTAGCAATTTGTGGTTAGAGAAGTTGGAGTTTCCAAACCAGATGGTAATGGATCTGGTCAGAAAACTCTTGTTGGTGCCCATGTAGGATGTGGCGAGAATGGAGGGAGGTAGTCTGCTTTCTTCAGCCGCCAAAGGAAGCAGAGATGCTGCTGCACCTTCTTGGCTACGGATGTGGTGTTAATTGTCCAAGGGAGGTCAGCTGCCAGGTGCACATCAAGGGGTTTTCTGCTCTTGACCAATTTAACCATGGAGCTTTTGATTTGTAATGGGGTATAGACAGCATAGGTCTCCTGGAAGTCAATAATCATCTCTGTCATCTTGTCCATGTTACGAGAAAGATTGTTGCACTCACACTAGTCTGCCAGTCACTGTATCTCCATTCGGTAAGCTGACTCATTCCCGTTGCTAATGGGACCCACCACCATTGTGTCATCAGCAAACTTAATGCATGGGTCAGCAGAGTGAACAAAAGAGGGACGGGAACACAACCCTAGGGATGCCAGTGTTCAGAGGGATGGTGTTTCTGATGACTGGGGTCTCGCTGTCAGGAAGGCCAGGATCCAGTTACAAAGAGAAGTGTTACTGCCCAGCAAAACCAACTTCTGTTTGAGCTTCTGAGGGATGATGGTGTTGAAAGCTGCACTGAAGTCTAGGGACAGCATTCTAGCCTAAGTGCTTTTTAATTCTGATGTAGACAGGACCAAATCAAAAGTAAGTGATATGGCATTCTCGGTGGTACAGTTTGGCAAACTGGAGAGGGTCATGTGGTGTAATGCCCTCACACACACTGCTTAGCTAATTCAAAGGTACAGTGGAACCTCGGGTCACGATCGTAATTCGTTCCAAAACTCTGGTTGTAACCCGATTTGGTCGTGACCCGAAGTAATTTCCCCCATAGAAATGTATGTAAATACGATTAATCTGCTCCAGCCTGTACGAACTGTATGTAAATATTTTTTTTAAAGATTTTTAAGCACAAAAATTGTTAATTACACCATAGAATGCACAGTGTAATAGTAAATTAAATGTAAACACATTGAATAACACTGAGAAAACCTTGAACAGAGAAAACTAACATTGCAAGAGTTCACGCTACAGCCTTACGAACCGCTCGCTGTAAACACTTTTTTTTTTAATGAGGGAAAAAAAAGAACATTTGAGAAATCCGTTATTTATACAAAAACTAACCATAAACAACCAAGAAAACTAACCTTGAATGAGTCGAGTTCTGGCGTGAAGGAAGTGAGGAGGAACAGGGTGGAGAGGAGGTTACAGTTTTGAGGTAACGTCTGTGAAGATGCAGGTTCGCTGCATACTCCCATCTCGCTTCCGGGAGCCCCTTAACCCGTCACTGTCGCTAATGTTACCGATGAGCTCGACAGTGAGGCACTACAATGGAGCAATCAGATGGTGTAAAAAGTGCTTTTATTAAAATCAGCAAAACAACAATCAAATACAAAGTCCAAATTAAATAAAGTGCAGTGCTTTCAGAATCCTTCAATAAATAAATGATCCCATAAAAACAGAAGTGAAGTGGAGGTTAAGATCCAACAGAAAAAAGGAACAACACCACTACACGTTGGAGGAGTTTAAATCACTGACGAGCCTTTATTGATGGTCTTTAAACTGCATTTCCACTGTTCTGACCATAGGAGACTCCATAACTTTTTAATTGCCCTCAGCTTTTCTCCACTACTCATCTTTCACCTTGGTGTTATGACCCTGAAGCTCACCGCTCTCTGGCTGTCCTTCCCCAATAGTCATTCGCTCCCGCACACCACACTTTTTCTTCTTGTCCTCACACATGCCGCTTTTGCACAGCTTGCTCTCCTGCTCTCCATCACCAACATCAAGCAAGGACCCCTCCATGGCAGCACCTCAATCCTCTCTCTCGTGTTTCTTCCGCCCTTTTATCTGCGACCTCCTCCGTTCCAAAACCCGCCAAAGTTAGCTCAGACGTGCCATTTGCATAACGCACTGCTCCTGCAGAAAGGACAGCAGCTGTCCAGCCACATGACCCTCAGAGTCTCCAGCCCGATCTTTACGATACGCTGACCACAGGCTGACGTGTGACCTGACATTTGTGCGATAGACATATGCGCGCCGACAAAATAGCGCCGATTAAAACATGGCGACAAAATCGCCCAGACAAAATCACGAAAGTTTCATTAAATATGAATTACTAGTTTAAAGCTTATATAATAATGTTTACTTTAGAAGTCAATATTATGAGACGCGGCATGCCTTCAGCACGGCACGCAGATAGTCCTTAAGATCACGCCCTGCATATGTAGGAAGAATTGCAGCAAGGGCGTCCCACTCTCTTGGCCTCTCTTGCGATTTTGTCGTGACGATTTTATCGGCGCGCATTTGTCGAAAACCAGTTAGTGGGTTTGTCGGCGCTCATTTGTCCGCCGTGGTTTTGTCGGGGCGCATATGTCTATCGTGCTTTTGTCGGTGAACCAGCTGACGACGTGGCATAAGGGAAAATAACCCCAATACCCTCTAACCCGCTAAGGTGTCGGTTCAATAATGAGACTTTTCATTCTGTACCGGGGTGTCTGCAGTTAGGGGTTTGGAAGATGTTTGCAGACAGTCACATGAGATTGAACGTAGGCTAATTATCACGTGACACAACACCCTTTGGGACCCCAGGCATAGACATGCTGTCTGCAGACAAAGGGAGTGCTGCTTGGAGCCACTGGAGTCGGGGCAGTCACCACAGTCAGGTCACCAGCAGCATGGCGTGTGCCCCTAACTGTGTCATTCCGTTTTGTTTCTGTCGTGGAACAACCGATAGAAGTTGGGCAGGCCATGGAAAGAGCTGTGTATAGATATGAGAGCACGGTATGTAGATAATGTTGTTAGGTGACACTATCGATTTAATTTTCTATTTATTCCCTCTTGTATTTAATGGCTTTCTGATTTCACTTTGGGTTTTCGCCTTTGCAGAGTCCAAATTGAGCTTCAGTTTCTATTCTCTTCCCGTAATTATGATTTTTTTTAGATTTATGTGCAATGCCATTTTGGACGCCGCTATTTTGTAGGGGTTTTCTTTACTTGTCACCTTGGTTTCTTCCTAGTAATCCGTGATGGGATAAAAGGTCACTCCTGGTCTCATTTCCCTATTTGAGCTTCCACATTAAGAAGCAAACAGCAACAACAACTGTCGTGTTTCTTTGTCTCTGGTGTTGACCTCCTGGCAGTAGATCTTTGCTCTTTTGCTGGAGTGTCAGCCTTATCAGCCTCGTCACCTTGTCAAAACTGCAGGACAACTGTGTGAGCTCTGCATAGGGAGGTGACATTGGTGGACAAGGTGTCTCTGGGGGATTTCAGGGCCTGCAAGACAGACAGGGTGTCTATAAAGAAGACGACATTACTGGAGGTGTCAGGCCTGTTCTCGACATGGTTTGCTCCAATTTGGATGTCCATCACTTCAGCCTTGAAGTTGGTGTAGTAGAGAGTGGTACCAAGAAGGAACCTTTCTTCCTTGCCTCCTGAGTATCTAATGATGATTGTGGCACCATGGTTCTCCATTGTTGAACGACTGAGCCGTTTGTGTAGACGTGTGTCCCGCTGTTCTGGACGTACTCTGTGGTGTCTTCTCAGCGCTGCTTTTTGAATCCTTCAATGTATCAGATGTACGCTGGCTTCATTCTATACTGAATTCTCAAGGTATTGAGGGATCTCTCTGGGTTCATGGTCCAGGGGTTCTTTATGCCTTCATTCAAGGATCTTTACCTGATGGATGAAACTTCCCTGTTCGAGTCAAACTTTAGTTGCCTGACATAGCCTGTATTTTATAGGGTGATCCGACAGCCTTTTGAACTTGGCAGATTGGACCACCTTCAAAAAAGCGAAGACTATCATCAAGACAAAACTCAGCACAACAATTGGTTGCACCAGAACCCATGTTACTAAAGAAATGACCCACACCACCTTCTGACAAGGTCGGTGGAGGCGGCCATTTTAAGGCCACAGACAGGCCACAACCTCTTGAGATACCATGTGTACAGCAAGTTTTGGATTGGCCAGTCAGACCGGTGGCTATGCCAGACAGCCAGGCAGACTGTTCATTGTACAATGCCTTGAGGTGCCAGGTTTGGATAGAGGTGGCACCAGTAATGCAGAAGTTGTACGCCATCCTGGAGGACCAGCAACACTTGAGAGCATTCATCAGAGAAGCCAGCGTGTCCATCTGAGTGACCAACAACAAGACAAGACAAAGAAGATCTCCTGGTGCATCTTTTGACTTTGTATTGGGCTTTGACGTTACTCTTGTTTCGTTTCCCAATCTCAATGTTAGCCCTGGTCTTCAATTTCGCTTCTTCTCCTGATTCTTTATGAACTTCGCTGCTATTTTTTCAAGTAGAAGCACAAATAGACTTTTTCCCTCACACAGTTAGGGTTCAAAGTGAGACACCCAGACGTACGGTAGCATCCATCAATTCATCCATTTATGCAGCTTATCAATGCAGGTTCTCAGATACGGGATGCTCAAGTGGATCCTGGGAATCATCTCTTCATGGAGTGGCAGCCCATTTATGCAGGCCAGGTTCAATCACAACTTACACAGACATTGACCAGGCCTGCATTTGAACCCAGGATACTGAGGAGAGCAGCCCTAACCAAGACCATCCCGCCGTCCTGTAAATGTCACGATTTATAAACCAAACTCTAGAGGCGTGGAGCTCACAGTTCACGGGTGCCACGTGGAGACCCCTAATCCCCTTCTCTCTGCAGAGCCTTCTTTTAATATACCTGTTCGATTTTCTCATTAAATTTATGTCCAACGGTATTTTGTGTTCTCTTGAAAGTAATAAGTTTTCGTAGTGCAAAATATTAAAGAACAAATGAATTATTTCGAGTGTAATTTTCCGCGGGAAGCATTCCCCGACTAGCATGGCTTATGAGTATTTGGTGTACACACCTGAGGTGCGAGACTGTTTGCCTGAGGGGTTTATTAAAAATTCCTGATTTAATCAGAATTTACACCCTGTGTTTTTTTGTCTTGTTCTTTATTTTTCTAATTACCAGCTGTGTTTTTTTTATCAAGACTGGTGACAGTTTTTTTTCTCCATTTTTATATTAATGCATCTCCACTGTTATTTGTACCCAGTGCATGATGTTAAATCAAAGCCACACTTATGGCTACATATTTACTGACAAAAAAGGAAGACTGAACTGGAAAAGCCAACCAAACAAGACCAAATGAAACAGAACTGAAGGCAGACAAGAGCAGGAAAGAGACGAGGAGAGATCAAAGAGGGAGGCCAAAGCCACGTCTGATGAGAATAAGGACAAGAACGACATGAAACATACAAACAGGGCTTCACGTGTTCACAATTCAGGCTAAAAAGGAAAGTCCTCCAAAGTAACAGATTACAGTTACAGTCAACTCCTTCTGCTTCTGTGTCAGAGCAGCTGATAAACGCAACAAACAGAGTGAATAAGTGACAGGACATGAGACCCCTGAACCCCCATAATCCAGTTGAGGGTCACAGGAGGTCACTGCCTGTCACTGCAGCACTGGCCATGAGGCAGGAGCACACTTGGGTACGGCAACCGTCCGTCATAAGAACCGTTCACACACACGTGCTGGGCTAATGTGGAAATACCAGTAAACACATATCTGTGTATGGGGGGGTACTGGTGGAACTGGAAGTGCTGGATGAAAACTGACAGATCCAGGGGGGAACACAGAATGTTCACATGGATGAACCCAGGACTCTGGAAGCAGTTGTGATTAACACCATACCAGAGGGCTGATAGATAGATAGATAGATAGATAGATAGATAGATAGATAGATAGATAGATAGATAGATAGATAGATAGAAAGTACTACATAATGAATAGATATAGAAGGCAGCATTCAACAAGACATAGCTTTAGGTTTTATATAGTGTGCTGTATATAGATATATATATAGATTGTGGCATCTGGCCGGGGCTGGAGCCCGGTCGGGACGCCCAGAAGGACCGGAGGAGGGCTTGTGCCTCCTCCAGACCGCGAGGGGGCGTCCACCCTGGTTGTGTTGGGGACCTGGAGAGAGAATTGGAGGAGGCCAGGAGAAAGGCACTAGGACTGTGAGGCCTGGACATTTGGGGGAACGGTGCTGGAGGCACTGGGGTTTGTGTGCACGTAAAACTTTTGTAAATATTGTATAATAAACGTGTGGTTGTGTGAACATAAGATGTCCGTCTGTCTGTGTCCGGGTTCGAGTCCACTACATATATATATATATATATATATATATATATATATATATATATATATATAGTGCAGGCCAAAAGTTTGGACACACCTCCTCATTCAATGTGTTTTCTTTATTTTCATGACCATTTACAGCACTCCATCACTCTCCTTCTTGGTCAAATAGCCCTTACACAGCCTGGAGGTGTGTTTGGGGTCATTGTCCTGTTGAAAAATAAATGATCGTCCAACTAACGTGACTTCTGCACAACACAACTGCTGGTCCCAACCCCATTGATAAAGCAAGAAATTCCACTAAATAACCCTGATCAGGCACACCTGTGAAGTAAAAACCATTTCAGGTGACTACCTGTTGAAGCTCATCGAGAGAATGCCAAGAGTGTGCAAAGCAATAATCAGAGCAAAGGGTGGCTATTTTGAAGAAACTAGAATATAAAACGTGTTTTCAGTTATTTCACCTTTTTTTTGTTAAATACATAACTCCACATGTGTTCATTCATAGTTTTGATGCCTTCAGTCATGAAAATAAAGAAAACACATTGAATGAGGAGGTGTGTCCAAACTTTTGGCCTGTACTATATATATACCATACCATATATATATATATATATGTTACGGCCAAAACCCGAAATCGGCCAAAGAGGGAAGTGGCCAATGTTGCTGTAAACTGATCAGCCAATGTCCGATCTTTTCCTCGATTTCAGGATTTGGCCAGCCAGTTTGCGAAATGGCACAAGGTGATCACCCAAAGTTGGAAGAAGAAAGACATGAGCAGCAATTTGTTGCGCACTTAGTAGTGCAATTGCATCGAGCGTGGCCTTGGTGGCTCTTGTTCAGAAAGCGGACGCCAATTGGTTGTTTCACAATAATTAAGATTAGGTATATAAGTAGGGTTCACATCTCTAAAATATAATTTTAGCCCTAAAATAGTGACTTAACATCAGGGACGTATTTTATTGACCTTAAGGTTAGTGTTTGGGTGAGGGGAAGGCTGCCTCAAGTGGCGTCCGCTTTCTGAACAAGACCTGCCTTGAGCAGTTTCTTGTGCAGAATGGAAAATTCGCTTCTGAATCTGCATCTGAAGTGTTTAAGCACCTTCACACCTTGAGCGGACAGTCTTACATCAGCGCATCAGATTTTGGCCAGGGAGTTCTCGCCCCTTCGCAAAATGGCCGGCCAAAGTAGCATATACGCTGGTCATTTCTAGTAATTCAGACTTTGGCCACACCTCACAGCCAAAATGTGAAATGGCCAGCCAATTCGAGAACTGGCTGAACTTCGGGTTTTGGCCGTAACATATATATACACATGAGACACAATGTAAGAGGTTGATAAAGTAAAGCACTAGATAAACAGAAAGACTGATATATAAAGGACTATGCAACACATATTAAAACAGAGAAAAGTTCTATTTAATAGATGCACAGAGAAAGTTAACACAATCGAATAAACATTAGCCTGGTGACTGTTTCACAGAACAAGGTGACAAAATCGATCATCACAAGTGAAGAGCTCAGAACAAATTGCAAGTTTTAATTTTTAGGTTACAAAACCTAACTGATCAGTTTGACAGAAATTCATCAAACAGGAGAGTCTTCAAGCGCTTCTTAAATACATGGAAGGAGTCAGAGGTGCAATTGGAGGTGGGCAGCTCATTTCACCAGCTAGGAGCTACACGTGATAAGAGTCTGGTCTGAGATTTGATGTCATGCAGAGGTAACATCACCAGATATCATTCATCAGCAGACCTGAGTGATTGAGAAGGAGCAGAAGACCTCACAGGTGTCTCTAATTATATCGGTGCTGACCCATTCAGTATTCTGTAGGCAGGCATGAAGGAGTGTCACATGCCCACCTCGGCTGCTGCATTTTGAATCATCTGCAGAAGTTTGGTAACACATGCTGGGAGTCCTGCAAGCAGAGAGTTGCAGTAATCCAAATGTGACCAGACCAAAGCCTAGACCAGGCATGGTGATGCGCACTTTGTCAAATATCATCTGATCTTGCAGATATTGTGTAGAGTGAATCTGCAAGACCAACAGACTATAATAGGATGGTCAGTGAAGGGCATCTGGTTATTATTTACCACCCCAAGACTGCATACACAATTGGTAAGATGGGCTCCAGATATGCCAGACATTGGGATAACAAGAAGGTCTTTTTGTAAGGTTGAGCTGGAGGTGGCGTTCCTTCATCCAGGTTGCAGTGAGGTATGCGTAGATTCATGTGGTCTTCTGCAGGGCAGATATCTACAGCTTTGCATCATCAGCCTAGAATTGATAAGAGAAACCATACGACTAGATGATAGGGCCCAGTAAGAAGGTGTACATTATACAGAGAAGAGGAGAAGGCCTGGCACCAACCCCTGCTTGCCTGATGCGTCCTTGACATGTCTCCACACCGGACAATTTTTTAACATTTGGTAAAAACAAAATAGTAAACATACCTGAGTGCTAATTAATTGACGTTAGATGGTCTCACATGGATCAATCTCACGTGTGAAACTTCAGTTTGAGAGCGTTAAGCGGGTAGATTGGCCCTGAAGTGGCACTGAGAAAAGGCGCAAGTCCAGCCTCGCTACGAAAGGCCAGTGCCTTGCCATTTGAACCCAGCGTGGACACTGAGCCGCACCACGTGCTACGCTCACACTTTTTCTACCATAAACCAACACACCGTGCCTTCAAGAAAATGAGTTTTGCCCTCTTTTTTAATAAATGTGTGTGGATTAGTCGCTCTGTGTAGATGAATGTTGTCTTATCAGGGCCACAGTAATCCTACATGGCTCCTTCCTTCCATTCAGTACATTTGTCATACTGGAGATGCAGCCCCCAAAGTTATTATGCAAACCGTCTCGGCTATAAATCTTTGCAGGTTCTCAGCTCATTCACTCCTCATTAAACTGCGCGCAGCCAGAATTGCACAGTCGATATTTTTCTGCTTTGCTGCTTTGACATAATGCCAGAAACGCCAACCCCCAACTTTGTTTTAATGCCTTGCTGAAGATGTCATATTTCCGACTCTTTTATCTTTCCAATTCACATAAGAGGATTGTGAGGAGGTACCAGTGGAGTGGCTCACAGTAAGCAGATTACAGCACACAAATAAAGGGCGCCATTGCTGTTTTATCACTATGCTCTTTCTGGCCAGTGTTTTGCACTGCTGAGAGATGGCATTTCCTGTGAAACACACTAGGCGACTCCATTTTGGAATCATAGATGGGACCAAACCTGAGCAGATGGTCAACCATAGTAAAATGGCCAAAATCTGCTTTTGTCTCGATTTCTACAGTGCTTTGATTCCTTTGTTCTGTGTAAAGTGTGAATGTTTTTCCCTTCTGACAAACAGTACTGGGCCATTGGCATCCACATCTTCACGGACATCCACTTCTACCTGCAAGTCATAAGGCTGCTGGATAATCAATCACAAGAATTCAGATGCTGAATATGTGCTGTGTATGTGGCACACTACGCTTGCTGGAAGTGCCACTATGGATTCTTCGCTCTTTACAGGGCTCTTTTGGGTAGTTGACTGTCCTTAAAATGGCTGCTTGCTGTTGCCGCCCAAGCCAGAGTTCTTCTGCCACTTTGCAGGCTTGCCGTTTTTACAGGTTTCCCTGCAGCTGGCTGTGCAGCTGCTCATTTGTTTATATGGTGGATTGCCAGCTCATACTATAGGTGACGTATTCCCTGGCTCACATAGTCCTCCTTTCAAAGTTACTGTCCCCAGGGACTACTTCCACTTCCGTGCAACACTGCACAAACTCTATGAATTGGCGGGAGGGTCTTTGTTTCTGATGCAGTCATGTGAAAGGTGACAAAGACAGGAGGTTTGAACGCTTCATCGTCAGGTGGCACAGCTGGGACGTTGCGTGCTGCACTGTCACTGTGTTGTGAACTTGTAGTGGTCCAGTGTCGCTAAGATTCACACCATTGATAAGACGGTGATTTATTTATCTTTTTGGTGGAGATTCCAGCCTTGGCTCGACCCGCACACACTCATAAGCAGAGACACAAAGCCAATGAATGAATAAATAATACAGTATATTAAATGAAAACCCAATACAAAACAACAACAATCAGACAAACCTCCCCTTTCCCCTCCTGTGATACAATTGTAACATAACAATGAGCCACAACAATAAACACTCACAACTACGTCCTTATACAGTCCAGTACTGCAAAAGCAGGTGAAATGGTATGGTGTGAAGATGACAATCCCGAGAACAGTTTCCATAGAAAATGAGTGAAACAGTCCTACCGGTAGTCCTGAGCGGCGAGGGGTGAGTTTTCCAGGAGCGCTCCTTTTGAAGACGCACCATGACTAATCCACCACTATACACACGACAGGCAGGCACGAGACAGTCCATTCATCCTAACGGGAAACAATCCAGGGCACAATTGACTTTTTAGACGACATGTTGGACAGGATACACAAATACACCGATCTCCTGTTGCTCCATCAGGCCTCCCTTTTCAACTTTCATCCCCAGCAGCCCCTATTTCCGTTCCAGTCATCCTATGAGGGTAATCCCCCTTGGGCTGCTGGGAAATGGAGTTCTTCTCACGGTAGCACTGCTACAAGCTGTCAGTCGATTTTAGGGGTAGGTGAACCTCCTTTTCTGGAGAAGCAGTTGCATCTCTTGCCTGTCTTCCTTACTGAACTGATGCTGTACACAGCATTCTCGATCCAGATCTCAGCTTTGAGACCCTCCCTTTACTACCGACTCCGCTTCACACTGCTCACCAGGGATTAATGACAACTTGATCTGCGACACTATTCCCAGCATCATGAACTAGAAGCTCCACCTCAACCGCACACCTGGGCCAATGTATTTTAGAAGATGGAGAATCAAATATAGAGCTGCAAATGTCTCAGCTGTCTTTTTCTCTGTACTGATACCTCAAACGACATTCCAGATCACTAACTTCAGCGTCAAGACTCTCCACCAACTCCTGTGAAGATCTCAGATCTAAGAAGAGCTTACTCAGATGGTAGCTCTTATCCTAATCCCACTGCTAACACCAATGTGGCACTGGTGCTGGTCCCAAAATGATGAATGTCACTCACATTTTCCATTTTAGTAGTTCTCAAAGAGGTGTAATACTGACATTTTTCCCTGTTTAGCAGATATTGATGAGATTTTGTTAGATTTTAGCTTTTCTCTGTTTAGTGGATATCAATAAGGTATATTGTAGTTTCCCCATTAGTAGCCATTGATGCAATGCAGCTGATGGAGATCACTGGTGTTTTCCATTTCTCATGGTTATTGAAGAGATGATTGAAGTTTCCCCTTTAGTAGCCGTCGATGATGTGTATCTGATGGAAACTCGCGTTTTCTATTCCTCGTAGTTATTGATGGTGTGTAACCAACATAAGTTGCTGAGATCTTTCCCTTTAGTAGACACTGATGAGATGAAGCCAAGAGAAGTCACTGGAGTTTCTTCTTTTTAGTTGTTATTAATGAGTTGTAGCCGGCCGGAGTTACAATTTTCCTTTTAGTACACACTGGTAAGAGTAGCCAGCAGGATTTGGTGACATTTTTGTCCCTTTATGGTTCGTATCAATAAGCTGTAACAGAAAGCCGTTGAAGTTTCCCCTTCAGTTGACTTCGATGAGGTGTAACCAAGAACAGTTGAAGTCTGGCTTCTCGTAGGCAGTGATAAGGTGGATCCCACAGATGTGACTGGAGTTTGCCCTTTTTGCTGGTTCTCAATGAGGTGTAACTAACATTAGTTGCTGGAATTTTCACTTCAGTAGACACCAATTAGGTGTAACCAATAGATGTCACTTACATTGAGTTATCGATGAGGTGCAACCAACAGCAAAGGCTGACATTCTGCGTTTTTAGAAAATATTAAAGAGATGTAGCCAGCAGTGGTCGCTTAAGTTTTCCGTGTTTAGTAGATACCAATTAGCTATAACCAGGACCAACTGAAGTTTCCCTTTTACTAGGCAGCAGTAGCCACTCAGATTTTCCATTTCTCGGAGCTGCTAACATGTTCTCCCTTTTAGTAGGCATTGATAAAGTGTAACTAGCAGGTTGAAGTAACCAATGGATGTCACTGGCAAGTAGTCATCAGTTTAGGTGTAGCCTACAGCAGCTGCCGAGATTTTTCCCTTTGGTAACCAACAGAAGTCACTGGTGCTTCCTCTTTTTAGCACTTATTAATGACTAGCCCCCCACCCCGCAGCTCGGCCCACGTAGTAGTGAAACAGGACAAACTTTAAAAAGCAATAAAAAAATGAAAATGTAATTCTGGCCAAGCGGAAGGTAGGTACACTCAAACATCAAATGTTGGCACTCAATCTGATCGTGTTCAGCTCTGAAAGGGAGAGCGTTCCCCGCGTGGGGAGAAAAGCATGCGGCCGGGATATCTCTGCCAATCAGCAGCTACCCTCTAAAACACACGTGGCTCTGATCTCCCGCTCAAAAACATCAAACGTTACTCCTTAACAATCTGTAGATGATAATGTCTACTGAACAAACAGGCATCGCTAGCTGAGCGGAGGTAAGGTACACTCCAACACATGGCGAGAGGTAGAGTGACTCGAACAGAGACTGGCACGTGAGTGAGGAGGGCCCCGTCCAACTCGGTCCACTGTGTCTCTCTCGGATTCGCACGAATAAATCATTACCGCAAGCGAACCATGATTCTTAGCATGATGATCACAAAATCAACTGGAATGTTCAAGCAAATTTTTGAAAAAAACCTGATCTAAATCCGTTAAGTAGTTCTCTCGTGAAAAGTGGACAGATAGACAGACGTTGGATTTTATATATACAGTGGAACCTCGGTTCACGAGCATCTCGGTACACGTACAACTCGGTTTTATGACCAAAACGTTCGCCAAACTTTTGACTCGGTTCACGACCACACACTCGGTATACGAACAAGCCAGTTTCCCTTTCGGTTTGTACACTGTGCAGCGAGCAAGAGAGAGAGAGCGCGTCACACACACAGGCACGCGAGAGACAGAGACACACACACACAGGTGCGCGCGAGAGACAGAGGCACACACACAGGCGCTCCAGGCTTGTGAAAGAGAGAGAGAGCGAGCGAGTGAGGGAAGGCTGAACGCTGTGACAGATTAAGGGTATTCTCGCACCCTTGTACCCTCGGACCACACGTCAGACACCAGATAAAAGTCCAAATAATTATTTATTATAATAATTATGTGCACAAAGCACGCTCCTCTCCACAATAGTCAATAACAATAATAACAATCCTCCACTCCCAGACGCTTAGCCACCCTGCCTCCCAACTCAGCTCATTGTCTGGGAGTTCCCATGATCCTTTTATACTCCCTGACCCGGAGGCGTTCCTGCCCCACAGTCCACAAGTCCTTATTCCTTCCGTGTCAGGGTAAATAGTCCTTTTCTCACCCCAGAAGCCCATCGCTCTTCCTATGACGAACTTCTGGGTCATAGGGCACGAAGATCTCTTCGGTCCTCCCTGCAGCTCCCTCTCGTGGCCCCCATGGCATCCAGCAGGGCGGTGCATAAAAACTCCATTGTCCATGATGCCCTGCTGGTCTTCTGGGGACCTCCATGCTGCAAGGAGGGCTCCACCTGGCGGCTTGGGGGTATTGGCCGGGATAAACAGCTGGCCATCCTCCACAACACATAAGGTAGAAAAGGCTTGTTTTTGTTTTCAGTTTTGTTTCCAGCGATGGGTTCATAGCGTGCATTGTTGCAATGTTACTTTTCTAGGTGGTTTATTAAATTATGGATTTTTCAAATGTTAATTTTTTCCCTGTGCTTAAAACTCATTAACAAAAAAAAAAAGTGTTTTTAGCGAGCGGTTCCTAGCACTATAGCGCAAACTATTGCAGTGTTAGTTTTCTCTGTTTTTCGAGGTTTTCTCAGTGTTATTCAATGTTTTTACATTTAGTTTACTATTATGCTGTGCATTCTATGGTATAATTAACTATATTTGTGCTTAAAAATTAAAAAAATATATATTTCCATACAGTTCATACGGTCTGGAACAGATTAATTGTATTTACATACAATCGTCTGGTGGAAATTGCTTCGGTTCACGGAATTTGGAACGAATTATGGTCGTGAACTGAGGTTCCACTGTACTGTATATAGAGAGGCAGCACGGTGGCACAGTGAGTAGCATTGCTGCCTCACAGTAAGGAGACCCAGGTTCGCTTCCCGGGTCCTCCCTGCGTGGAGTTTGCATGTTCTCCCCATGTCTGCGTGGGTTTCCTCCCACAGTCCAAAGACATGCAGGTTAGGAGCATTGGTGATCCTAAATTGTCCCCAGTGTATGCTGTGTGTGTGTGTGCCCTGTGGTGGGCTGGTGCCCTACTGTGGGGGTTTGTTTCCTGCCTTGTGCCCTGTGTTGGCTGGGATTGGCTCCAGCAGACCCCGTGACCCTGTAGTTAGGATATAGCGGGTTGGATAATGGATGTATATAGAGATGTGTGCTCAGCAGCTGTTGAAAATGTTCTTATGTAGTAGACATTCAAGAGAGCACTCCGCAGCAGTTGATGATGTTTTTAACTACATAATGGATACCAATAAGCTGTAACTAAACAGTTTTTGTCCCCCCCAGTAGACATTGATGAGATGTAACAAAGAATAGTTACGACTTTTCCCCTCGTGTTGACATTCATATAGTGTAGACAATGGATATGATTGGTGGTAAGAAGAAACCAATGAGGTGTAGCCATTAGTTCTTGAAATGTTTCCATGAGTGGACACCAGTAATGGTGTAACCTATGGAAGTCACTCGCATTTTCCCTTTTAGTAGTTATCAATGAGTTTTAAAATGCTGACATTTCTCCCATTAAGTAGATAAAGATGAGATGTAGCCAGCAGAAGTTGCTAAAAATTGTCTTCCCCATTTAGTAGATTTAGATGAGGAATAACCAAGAGCAATTTCCTCTTTAGTAAGCATCGATGAGGTGTAGCCGAGGCAGACCACTGGTGTTTTCTATTTCTTATAGATACTGAGGAGGTGAAATCCACAACATTTTCACCTCATAGTAGTGGACATCAGTGAGGTGTAGCCAGCTGAGGATGAAGTCTTACCCTAAAGTGGACATCAGTGTGGTATAACAGATGGACGACACTGTTGCTTTCTGATTCTCGTAGTTATTGATGGGGTGTAACCCACAGTACTAGACCCTTTATTTCCAGATGTATATCAGGAGTAGCCAGCTGAGGATGAAGTCTCACCCTTAAGTGGTCATTGATGAGGAGTAGCCACCTAAGTTTGAAGACTTACCCATGGACATCAATGAGGTGCAGTCAATGGAAGTCACAGGCGTTTTCCAGTTCTTGTACGTATTGATGGGAGTGTAAACCAACAACAGTTGGTAACATCTTCCATCTTAGTAAACATCAAAGAATTGTAACCAGCTGAGGTTAAAGTCATTCGCTTAAGTGGGTGCTGATGAACTGGAACCAGCTGGGCCTGAAGCTTTCCCTCAAGTGGACATCAATGAGGTGTAACCAGCAGCTTCCGAAATTTCCTCTTAAGTAGACACCAATAATGTGGAACCAATGGATGTCCCTTATCTATGAGCTGTAACCAAGAACAATTGCTGCTGTTTTTTCCCTTTAAAGATTGGGTGATGAGATACTATATAGCTATTAACGAGTTATAACCAAAGACAATTGAAATTTCCCCTTTTGTTGGCGTCAATGAAGTGAACCCGATGGAAATCGCCGGCGTTTTTCATTTTTTTAAAGCTACTGATGAAGTGAAACCAACAACATTTTTTCCCTCTTAGTAAGCGTCGATGAATTTTAACCAGCTGAGGTTGAAGTTTTACCCTTAGGTGGACACCAAAAAGGTGTAGAAAATAGAGATCACTGGTGTTTTTCATTTCTCGTAGTGTTTGTGAGGGTGTATAACCAACAGTAGTTGGCAACATTTTTCCCTCTTCCCCTTACGTGAGCATCAATGAAGTAAAACCAACTGAGGTTGAAGTCGTACTCTTAACCTCCTCAGCGTTAGACTACTCAGGCAGTGGTAAAAGCGTTAGTGTCACTCAGACAACGGTATAGATGTGTCTCACATAAGCGTTAGGCCGAGGATTACGTGGGCTGTAAAAGTGTTAGTTCTGAGCGTTACTCGGGCAGCGGTATAGGCGTGTCTTACATAAGCGTCAGGCCCGAGCGTTACCCAGGCAATGGTGTAGACGTGTCTCATCCTAGCCTCATAATGGCGTCTCTTAAGAAACACGTCTCATCAGCAGTGGGGACGAAGTGAATCTGATGAGTCTGAAAGGGACGCTCAGGTCACTTGCACATGCGCAGTGTGCTCTTCATATTATTATTATTATTTGTGTCATTATTATACTTTCTACACTTCTGACTTTGTACTTTTAGTGCTGTGCACATTTTATAGCAGAAAGAAGAGATATATAAAGATGTTATTTTTCAAGCCAACATAATGCAGTGCTTTTTACATTTTTTTTTTTAAGAATAAATGTAATGCTAAGGAGGTTAAGTGACCACGGGTGAGGTGTAGCCAGCTGAAGTTTCCCCCTAATTGGATATCGGTGAAGTATAACCAATGGAGATCCCTGGTGCTTTTCATTTTATCATAGTGTCTGAGGGGCAGCAGTTGGTATCGTTTTTCAGTCTAAGTAGACATCGATGAATTGAGGTTGAAGGCTGACCCTTCCATGGGCATCAATGAAGCAGAACTAGCTGAGGTTCAAATTTTACTCTTAAGTGGACATCAACAAGATGTCACCAGCTGAGGTTCAAGTTTTAACCTTAAGTGGACATCAACAAGATGTTACCAGATGAGGTTCAAGTTTTACTCTTAAGTGGACATCAACAAGATGTCACCAGCTGAGGTTCAAGTTTTAACCTTAAGTGGACATCAACAAGATGTCACCAGATGAGGTTCAAGTTTTACTCTTAAGTGGACATCAACAAGATGTCACCAGCTGAGGTTCAAGTTTTAGCCTTAAGTGGACATCAACAAGATGTCACCAGCTAAGGTTCAAGTTTTAACCTTAAGTGGACATCAACAAGATGTCACCAGCTGAGGTTCAAGTTTTACTCTTAAGTGGACATCAACAAGATGTCACCAGCTGAGGTTCAAGTTTTAGTCTTAAGTGCTCATCCATGAGGCACGTTCAGCAGATGTCACTGTTGTTTTGCCTTTCAAGGAGTCATCCATGAGGTATTAACTATTAGCCAAACCTGAAGTTTCCCCCATGTTGTTGGTTATTAATGAGGTGGAACCAGCAGCAGTTAAAGCTTTCCACTTTTGCAGACATCGGTGGAGATGTTACCAAGCAGCAGTTGCTGGCGTTTTTCCCCGTTTAGTGGATATTGATGATTGTGTAACCCAAGAGCACCTGAAGTTCCTCCATTGAAGAGACTTCTGGGGGTTAGCCAATGGATGTTACAATTTCCATTTCTCCTGGTTGATGATGAGGTGCACTCAGAAGCAGGTGAATTTTCTTGCTTTTAGAAGACATCGATGAGTGTAGCCAGCAGCAGCAGCAGTTGTGGACGTTTTTCCCCATTTAGTCGAAGTCAGTGCGGCGCAGCTAGCAGGTGTCACGGCCGTAATCTCCCTTTTCTGTTGTTATCAGTGAGGTCTTCTCCTATTAGCAGGAAGTGGATGTGAGCGAGCTGCGGTACGTGTAAGAAGGAGACATTGCTCGATATCCACATTAAGAGCAGTGAGACACTGACTTCTGTCTGAGCTGCACACAGTTTTAAAGCAATGAGTTAATGAATGTGCAGTTCATGAATATGCAATCAAACAGATTAGTAATTATCTCACAGGGTGCAATTGTCTTGTGACCCCCCACAGCTTCCTTTTCAAACAGAGCCAAGGCAAACACCTGATTGGCCAATCATATAACAAGAAGCAGTCCTCCGACTCTCAGAATGCCCGGCTTATGCTAGTAATTTAAAGAGAGCACAGCTTCTGACAGAGCAGCTCAAAGAGGAACGGCTGGCGTGGAGACTCTCGGAGGCCTCCTGGGCCTTTGACACCACTCACTCGTTCAATTCACGCAGGCTTGTGGCTTTGTCTGCCTGTCTCTCTGGGTCTGTTCGAACAGCTTTACTTTCTGCGTGGCCGCGCTTATCACTTCCATTACAACTTAATAGTTCAGCCTTCCAGTCCTTTGCCCAAACTCCTTTGGGCCAGAGTTGTTTTGGAATTCGGACATTTTTTTTTTCCAGATTTCAGGACCCTTACAAAGATCCACTATGAGTGGGAAGAATAAAGACGACCCGTGAGTGATTTAATTAGCACATATAGAGACACTTGAGGCATATTTTTTGAAAACTCTGTGCCCAAAAGAAATTTGTAAAAGACTGAGAAATAACAAATATTATGATTATGTAAAAAGGGGAACCAGGATGAATCAAGTAACTATAGGCCAGTAAGCGTAACAAGATTTCAGATACACAGGATGAGACGTTTAACATCCATAGTGCCTGGGGACTATGCAGGACAGGGGCGTCCTCTTCCCTGAGCCAAGCTTACACCTGACCGTATGCCTAAAAGGAGGAATCGCACTATGCTTCCGATGTTTTGAGGAGGCTGGACAGCCACTTCACTGGGGTTGTCAAGTGGGCTCCTACACTCATCAACGTTTCACTGACTAGGCCCACGACGTCTCCAGTAGCCTCAGTAGTGGTATCTGGCGTCCCAGAACCCCCCACTACACTCTACATTTGTCCAGCCTTCTTATTTGGGAGACCAGATAGGGTATTTTCTTTTAATCCATAGCCACTGGCTATATTTCCTTAATGGCATAACGTAGGGCATGCCCACTAATGCCAAGGTCCCTCATCAGTCTTACAGTGGATGTTGCAACAAAGCCCATGCATTCCAACCTCCACTGGGTAGATTTTTACAATCCATCCTTGCTGTCCTGCCTCTGCTGCAAGCTCAGAATATCTCCGTTTTTTCCTTTCAAAAGCTCCCTGCACTTCATCTTCCCAGGTAACTGTGAGCTCGACAAAGTATACCTTGCGCTGTGTGCCCTGACCACAAGACCAGGCCAGGCCTCAGATTGGTGACTGCTGTTTCTGGTGAGCCTGTGAGTCGTTGCCCCACATCCACCAGCATTTGCTAGTCCCATACTGTCTCCATCTTGCCCAATCTGGTCTTCAGGGAAAACTTGTGTTGCCTTTGGTCCCCTTCCCGAACAAACAACAATGGCACATTTAAGTTGGTCTCTCTGGATGGCAGGCCATTGATGGCAGTTCTCTTGCTTTCCAGAGTAGCTGCAAGACATTTAAGCACTTGGTCGTGTCTCCAGGTATATCGTCTTTGACAGAGGCTTACTTTGCATCCTGTGAGGATGTGCCGCAGTGTACCTGATGTTGAGCAGAGGGAGCATGATGGATCTTCGCCTAGCCATTGGTTGAGGTTTTGAGGAGTAGGGAGGACATTATAGGTAGCTCGAATGAGGAAACTTATCCTACCCACTTCCATCATCCACATGTCCTACCTGCTGATCTTTCGCTTTTCCAAATTCTCCCACCTCGTCCATTGGCCCACCTTCTCTCCTCTTCATACCGACGGACTTCAGACACAACCATTTTCCTCTGGTCTGCTGGGGTTGCCTTACTCCAGTAGGGTCGCCCTTTGCCAAACCCTAACCCACTTCTTCCATGTTGGACTTGGCCGACAATGTCTCTGTGGTAGAGTGCAGACTTTGCCTGCTGGACTGCATTCTTAGCTTTCCATTTCCGTCCAGTTTCCTGAGTTGGTGCGCCATCTCTAATCACCGTACCTTTTGACTCTGAAAGCCTCATCTCAGGTCTCACTTTAGCGCATTTAAATTCTTCAGTGAGGCTGGAAAGGGGCAACTGCAGCAATTATTACAGAAATGATCGCGCCACGCATGTCAAGAATAGAAATATTTGGGAATACCCAGCATGGACAAGGGCGCTCGAGTTTACTAATGTGCTGGAATTCAACGAGGAAGCGACAAAAGGAAACAATCGGAGAGGTGCGGATGATATGATTTGTGTGGTGCCTTCCATAAAGACCCACACGGGAAATGAGTGATGAAACCAAAACAAGTGCAGAGTGGACAGTAAGTGGCTGCAAAACTGGCAGATATACAGGAAGCAAAGGGTTATGGCGAGGGGAAGATTCTGCGCTATGCTTCAGACTGGTGACAATAATACAAAAGATACACAAAATATTGATTTGCCAGTAGCGGCACACAACACGATAACGTGCAGTGAACACACTTGACTTGACATTCCTAGTTTTGCTCCTCTTTCTCTGTACGTTTAGCATTCGTTTGCTCAGAGGTTCATGCGCTTGCTGTTTCCTGAGCAGCTCTTCTTTTCTCCACCCTAGCGACCCGCTTCTTCTCTTCTTTCGTCGGCATCTTTTCGTGTTAAAACTGATTAAGTTGGTGTTTGAGTTGCGAATAATTTTTCACTTAAGCTGGCACTTAAGTCTTCAATCTGCCTTAAGAATGATTTAAGATATGAAGAAGTAGGGGAAGGGAGTCTGCATGTTCTCCCCATGTCTGCGTGGGTTTCCTCCCACAGCCCAAAGACATGCAGGTTAGGTGCATTGGCGATCCTAAATTGTCCCTAGTGTGTACTTGGTGTATGTGTGTACGTGCCCTGCGGTGGGCTGGCGCCCTGCCCAGGGTTTGTTTCCTGCCTTGCACCCTGTGGTGGCTGGGTTTGGCTCCAGCAGACCCCCGTGACTCTGTAGTTTGGATATAGCGGGTTGGATACTGGATGGATGGATGGATGGAGTTACAGGAAGTGACGGCTAAGGTGGTAGGGATGAGAACGGCACCCATAGGCATGCACCGCACAAAATAAAAATAAAAATAGCCCCTGGTTCACCTTCAGTCCATGAAAAACACGTCATGTCCACCGCTAGCTGCACTTCTTTGGTGCAAACAGAGAGCAGAGTAGTCATGTTTGCTCCTAGAAAACCAAGAGAAATGGGCTGTTCAGTGGCCTTGTGGGCACAAACTGCCCCTGAATATGAGACTGGAGTGAGTGCCAGTGGTCCAGAAGAGAGGTGCAAGAAAAGCTGCTGTGCAGGCTGTTTGAGAATTTTTTTCTAATGCCATTTGCTTCTCTAAGGCTGCAAGTGTTCTGTACATCTTGGGCATCTGGGTGCAAGTCCTGTTCTGTGCCACCCTTACCACTCTCTTCAGTGTTTTCCCCTCCTGAGGTGAGCAGGTGCCATATCGTGCCATGATGCAGCCAGTAAGGCTGGACTCCACTCTGTCCCTGTAGAAGTTTATTAGACAGATAGAGATACTTGAGCCGCACTCAGACGTCTGAGGAAGTAGCGATGCTGGTGGGCCTTTTTGACAAGAGACGAAATGTGTTGTGCCCGCTTCAGTTCGTCAGTGATGGTCATTCCGGTTAATTTAAAACTGCTCCCTCTTTCAACAGCAGTCCCTCTGATGTACATGTCAGTGTGGTCTGCCTTCTCAAGTTTATGAGCATCTCTTTGGTTTTGCAGTGTGAAAAGACAAAAGAACAATGATAACGTTTTGGGGAGTCCACCCCCTGTATCGTCACCGCCACTAACAAACGGGCAGGGAGCAGTCCTTAAAGATGGAGTCAAGACAGACTGATTTGGTGAGTGGAGGGTTTGGCGAAAAGAGGAAGTGAGGTCGGCAGAGGGGTGTGGTCTGGTACCGGAAGTAGGTGGAGCTTTAACTGACTTCCCTTGTGAAGAGGGAGAAAAGGCTGATCGGCCTCTGACTTTGTAGCTTACCCTTAGACTGCCTCCCAATGCCGCATGTGTGGCAGCAGATGTTAAGGTTGAGATTGTTGTCCTAAAACCATCAAGTCAGCAAGAAGAGCTCCTTTTTGTAAGCCATGTCATCATTGCTGCTGATCAGATCAAATCAGTCAATCCAGTTTTCTTTGTCCCATTCACATTATTCATTCAGTGGGATATGTAGGGAAATGCTTAGCTAGTTGTTCATTTCCAATGAATGAACCTTTAGGAAGAGAAATAAATGGACAATATCAATAATAGATGACTTTAAAAATATCAAAAACCAATAATACATTTTTAAATGTGTGATAAGTAATAACTAAGTAAAAAAAAACCTAGTAACTAAAATAACTTAATGTAAGAGGGTTAACAATAGGGGATCAATAGGGGACCCTAACCCTAACCCTAACCCTAGCTCTAGACACTGTCCTTATTCAAGATGCAGATGGACTGTGGACAGAAGGTCTGCTTGAGTCTCTCTGAACTGGTGTCTCCTTACTGTTTACCTGACCGCTGCACACAAAGGAGGCCATTGCTGGGGTGGCACCTCACTCTGGACCCACTGGAGATGGTAAAAAAGGACAGAATGGAAACAAAACTGAGTGCCATTGTGAACAATGCTGCACATCTTCTCTGTGATACAACAACACTGAGGACTTTCACCCAACGAATCATTCAGCAGAAGTGTGTCAAGAAACGCAACTGGAGGTCCTTAATACCAACAGCAGTATGCTTTTAGAATGAAATAGTGTGACTGGGACTGCCAAGGCACAAGTTATTTCTTTGTTGTTTTTTAAACTCTTTAGTGTTACATTTTTTCCCCAAAAATTATGTAAAAAGCATTGCAATTTTCTCTTGAAAAATGATATTTTTATTAAATGTGCCATTTCTACTGTAAACTATGCAAAACACAAAGTCAGAACTGTAAACAGTATAATTATATAAATAATAATAATGATGATGAAGAATAATAATATGAAATGAATAATAATAATAGTAATAATAATAATGGTTACAATATCATATATACTATCAAAATATATCTTTTGTGTGTTATATTTTTAAATGGGAAAACTACTTAGGTGTACGGTCATTTACTCGTCACTCTTCATCATAACATTTCACCTCAGAACAATTCTTTCCATCACATCATCATCAAGAAACAACTTCAGGTAAGTAACTGGATCTTTGCTGTCATTGTTCACTTTTATTCCTGGCTGCCCCACAGAATCAACACGAGGTGGTGCTGCTCTATTTGAAGCAGGGTCAACAGAAACCCAAGAGCAATCGAGCGTCACTTTCAGATCCATCAGACTCACTTTCGATTCCACTGTCCGTTTCAGTTTCACTGCCTGAAGAGAGATTAACTTCGTTATCATTGCTGATGAGACGCTCCTCATCCTCACTGCTTGTATGCCTGTCAAGAGCGTGCAACACCTCGGCTGCTGAAAAACACTTCTTATGACACGCCATTATGAGACTAGGAGAAGAGGCACCCACATTGTTGCCCGGGTAACGTTCAGGCTGGACGCTTACATAAGACACGCCTACACCGTTGCCCGAGTAACGCTCAGGACTAATGCTGCTAATACTTTTATAGCCTGAGTAATCTTCGTGTCTATATTATATATTGTGGAGATCAGCCTCGACACAGACAGGCAGACACCAATGGTTCAAACACCACACACGTTTATTTACAATTATTTACAAATACATATGGTCCCGCACACACACCAGTGTCCTTTCACCGATCACCCTCAGTTCAGGCCACTCAAACTCCTGTCTTCCTTCACCACCTCCAATCCTCTCCTCCGAGCTTCGTCCTCTTCCACCCGACTCCAGCTGATGACTGGAGAGAGGCGGCCCCTTTTATTTCCACCCAGATGTGCTCCAGGTGCCTCCCGATGAGCTTCCTGCGGCACTTCCTGGTGTGTCCCTGGTAATACTTCCGCCAGCACCTCCGGGTGTAGCGGAAGTGCTGACGTCCAGGGCTCCACAGTCTTCTTGGCACCCCCAGGAGGTGGCCATGGGCCCCTATAGGGCGGAGCTTCAATGCTCAATTCCCATGGCCCCCACACAAACCAGGTTGGCTGCCCACTCGTGGTCTGGGGGAGGCGTAGTCCCTGTCCCGGTCCTTCTCGGCGTCCCCCCCGCTGCCCGACACAAACATACTGTATATTATCTACTCTATATATTGAAAATCCTAAGCCTAAAAGTGCAATGACTTTATGTGACGTTTTTATGTCACACTTTAAATCAGGCTTATTTTACAACCTACATATATATGTTTAGTATCATTCTTTTCAAAATTTATCAAACTTTAATGTGATATTTGTTAGATTTTCAGATTCTTATTCCGTTTTTAAATTATAAACTAAAATATCAAGAAAGTTGTGGTTTTTAATATCAAGAAAGTTGTGGTTTTTATTTTTAATCGAGTAAACTTTCTTTCACAGGAACAAACTATTAAAAAAAAATTATGTATTCATAACACCAATGTTTGTATTTAGGTGATTGAGTTAGCTGAAGGTCCAGGTGCTTTTTTTTTAAAGAGCTTATGTAAAAAGCCAAATTTCCCCTGTTCTATCTATCTATCTATCTATCTATTATATAGTGCCTTTCACCTATCTATCTATCTATCTATCTAACTATTATATAGTCCCTTTTACCTATCTATCTATTTATCTATCTATCTATCATATAGTGCCTTTTACCTATCTATCTATCTATTATATAGTGCCTTTTACCTATCTATCTATCTATCTATCTATCTATGTATCTATCGTGCCTTTTATCTATCTATCTATCTATCTATCTATCTATCTATCTATCGTGCCTTTTATCTATCTATCTATTATATAGTGCCTTTTACCTATCTATCTATCTATCTATAGTGCCTTTTACCTATCTATCTATCTATCTATCTATAATATAATGCCTTTTATATCTATCTATCTATCTATCTATCTATTATATGGTGCCTTTCCTGTCTATCTATCTATCTATCTATCTATCTATCTATCTATCTATCTATCTATCTATCTTTCTAATTATATAGTGCCTTTCACATCTATCTATCTATCTATCTATAATATAGTGCCTTTCACCTATCTATCTATCTATCTATTAATTATATGGTGCCTTTCCTGTTTATCTATCTATCTATCTATAATATAGTGTCTTTCACCTATCTATCTATCTATCTATCTATCTAATGATCAAGTTGTAGCTGAGTCTGGACACTCAGTCATAACAGGGGGCTCAGCACACTTGTATTGAGGGTCAGTATGGAGGACACATTCTGCATGTATACTGCATATCTTGTGATAATCATGGACTCACAACTGACTTTTAATCAAAACACAGAAGCCATCTGCAAAAAGTGGACGAGTGGACAGTGTAACACAGCAGGGCCTTTTTAACTTTAATTCTAACATGATGTCAGGTTTTTAAATCTCTCTTTAAAGTCTGTATTGACATATGTTCTGCTGGTAGGTTTGGGAATCTTATTGTTATCAATAAAAACTAGATCAATCAAATTGTAAACTGGAGAAGTCAGATTACAAGCTCCGCACAGTCAAACACTGCAGTCACAATTCCGGTCGTTCCATCAGGTCACAGATTCAGCATTCAGATGATGAAAAGCAACCATCGTCCACACTGCTGTTAATCTTCTACACACTTTGAATAAACACCTATGGCTTTGTCAATCATAGGCTGACTTTTAATGCTGCTTTAATGTTTAGACATTATATCTGTTATTTGATATTATATCATAAGTAGTATTTTCACCACTATATTTTAGCATATATTGTGAGCCACTAGGGGCCGTACCACCTCTCTAACCCAGACACAGACAGGCAGGAGACAGGTTTTGCCACACTCCACATGTTTATTTACAGTTTTTACCACAATACCAGTAAGCGCAACACAACACCACTAACACCATTCAGTCCTTCTTCCTTCACTCCTCCTCAGGCTTTGTCCTCTCCTCCCGACTCTGGCCACTTATGGAGTGAGGCGGCTGCTTTTTATAGGGCAACTGGATGGACTAACAAGCTTCTTCCGGCCACACTTCCGGGTGAGGCAGAAGCATGACCAAATAAGGCCCTGGAAAGGTCCATGCGCCCCCTGGCAGTGGCCAAAGGTTCCCACAGGGTTGAGCCCCCATGCTCATAACCTGTGGCCCCACTGAAAACCAAGGGGGAAAAAACTGTCCTAACAATCCTCTTTGCCTCGGTCCTTTCACACTTTGGGCATCCTGGCGGGCAAGGGCCCCGCCATCCGCCACTATATATATATATATATATATATATATATATATATATATATATATATATATATATATATATATATATGGTTGAATAGTTTTACTGTCAAATAAAGCAAAGAGTACGCGGTACGTGTTTCACCCGAATTCTGGAGGGCACCATGGCGGATGTTTGCCGACTTGCATACCAACCACAAGCGTTACCTGGTAGGTAACCACCCATACAATCAAACTGTGATTCAGACCACGAATGCCATGAATCTATACTAATAAAAGGCAAAGCCCTCACTCACTCACTGACTCATCACTCATCACTCACTCACTCACTCACTGACTCACTGACTCACTCACTCATCACTAATTCTCCAACTTCCCGTGTGGGTGGAAGGCTGAAATTTGGCAGGTTCATTCCTTACAGCTTCCTTACAAAAGTTGGGCAGGTTTTATATCAAAATTCTACGTGTAATGGTCATAACTGGAAGCAGTTTTTCTCCATTTACTGTAATGGAGATGAGCTTCAACGCCGTGAGGGCGGAGTTTCTTGTGACATCATCACGCCTCTCACGTAATCACGCAGTACGTAGAAAACCAGGAAGACCTCAATTGAGAAGGCAGCGAAACAATAAGAAGCGAGCGAGTGACATATACAACCATATTGATGAGTTCTGCTACTTCGGAAACAAAGCACGATGTAAACCTACTCTTTAAATTAAGTTCATAGACAGGCTGCCGCTGGCGTTTGTAATTTAGTGCCTGCCCATATAAGGCTGTCCGTCAGCGGCAATCCAATAGCAAACTGCCACGGGTAAATATTCAAGGGTGAAGGACTGTGCTTATGGAGAGGAAGATGAGATGGTCAGGGTGGTGTTTGACACAAACTCAGCGAAACTGCCAGAGAAAGTTTTAAGTGCCAGGACTAAGGTAACATTAAATAAAGCTATGGACATAGCACGAGATGGCACCAGCACAGCTGGGAACCTTCGATGCAAGTACACCGAGTGGCTCACGTGAACTGACGCAGTGCACAGATAAAAAGCAACAGTTCCAAAGAGCTGAACAAAACCGAATTACACAATTGAAAAGGCAGCAAAAATATGAAGCGTCTGATAAGCATATTCATAAATCCAGCTACTGCGGAAACAAAGCACACGGTGGAAAAGTTAATGTCCCGCTAAAGGAAGACAGTGTACAAAAAACCCGTGCATGCAGTGTGTCAGGTCTCAGATAAAGAAGAACACGAGCTGTTTATTGATGCAGTAAGAAACGAATCGATGAATGAAACCTGTCATCTTTACAACGATTGACAAACACGGAATGTAACTTGAACACAACACATCCTACAAATACGAACCTGATTGAAAGAAATAATGATAATCAAATCCTTGATGACAGCAACACTCAGTAACACTCACAAAATAAATACTGTATATTGACAGTCATGTTACGTTATTTTTAAAATGTTCCCTTTTCTTTTCTAGCTTTTTAACACACTACTTCTCGCTGCGATACGCGGGTATATATATATGTATATATATATATCCCGCTCTACATACTCGAATAATGGATACTTTATTCGCCATCAATGATTGTTTTGGTAAAGCCATACTCAGTGTATTCATTAGATGAACGGTAAAAAAAGTAAGAGCGAGGGGAGGATGACTTATTGAGGCATGCAGGCTGTAGTGCGTCAACTCTATCTGAATTGCACGATCACATTTGAAAAATATATCTTTTCAAGTTCTATTTAGTCCATATGTGTCAAACTCAAGGGCGCGGCCACATCCGCCCGCGTGTAATTATATCCGCCCGAGATCATTTTATATACTGTATTATTGTTATTAATGGCCGGGTATATGAAGCGCTGGTAACACAATAAACTACAGATCCCATAATGCAGCTTGCGGCTAGAGTTATTAGCACTGAGTTTGCACGGCGCTTTGGTGACTTTGATGAACAAAAAAAGTCCGTCTACATGCGGCTCGAACCTTGTGCATGTTTGGTAGCACATATCTGTGTGAGAAGCTCTTCTCAGTGATAAAGACTAACAAAACAGCACACAGGAGTCGCCTCACTGATGAGCACCTGCAATCCATCCTGAGAATCTCCACAACACAGAACCTCACACCAAACAGAAACGAACCTGTGGCCAAAAAGATGCCAGGCGTCCAGCTCTAAAATGACATATGAGCAAAGACAACTGAATGATTTGATTTGTTATTGCGTAAGAGCGGAGTCAACCGTTTTAACAAACAGCGTATTGCACTGATACTGAAATAGCTGTGTGTGTATATATGTAGATATGTATGTATATGTATATATATGTTTATATATATGTGTGTGTATGTATGTATGTGTGTGTATATATGTGTGTGTATATATGTAGATATATATATGTATGTATATATGTGTATGTATAGATATGTATATATATATATATATGTTTATGTGTGTGTGTGTAAATATATATATATATATATATATATATATATATATATATATATATATATGACAACAACACTCATCACTCACAACAGTGACAAAACAATTACATTGACAATCATGTTACGTTATTTTCAAAATGTTTCCTTTAATTTTTCATTACTTCTTTAACACACTACTTCTCCGCTGCAAAGCGTGGGTATTTTGCTAGTATATATATATATATATATTACTTATACCTGATGGCTGAGTTCTTATGTGTTTTTCATGTGAAAAAAAAATAGCTGACAAACCAAATTTCCTTCTTCAACCAACAAACTTGATCTGAATAAACTAAATTGGATCAAATCTCAAAATAATCACAATACCAAAAAGTGTCAATGATGGCAGAAATGGCGCAAAGTCGCTTTAATTCTGCGTCCTGCGCTGGCCGTTCTGTGCTAATCAATGCCTGCACCCAAGTGCCAACCCGACTTGCTATGCAAATTGTTCATTAACATAAAAAAAGACACCCAGAGTCCTATAAATGCAATTATTTAAAGTCCAGCACTAAAAGCATTCAAGCACTAGGAAAAGAAAACCACTTTCCATTAGAAAATGAGAAACGATGATGAGCCATAGGAGAGTAATGGGATTTGAAGGGGTGCGACTCGAATGGCTGCTGCATCGGCTTCATTCTAAGAAAACAATTTGAAATGTCAATTCAAAGACTTAGAATAACATTTAAAAAATAAATTAAAGGGTCAGTGTGAAGTTTGCCTTTTTCAAAGTCAGCGATAAAAGTTAAGAAATAATGCCGAGCCTCGTAACTAAGAGAGTTTGCCATCTGCTACTGACTTGTTTGACTCAAATATTCATTAAAGATGAAAGACTGCAGGTCATCAGACTAATCCAGGGACTGTTCATCCATCCATCCACTTTCCAAGCTCACTTTTTCCAAGGAGCTGACGCCTGTCCTTGAGGGATTGACGACAAGTTAAGATCGAGCCCAGGCCATCGCAAGCCACAGCCGGCCTACACGTCTGCTCCTCTTCTGCTAGTGGTAAAAAACAGAAGAGGTCAGGAGAGCAGACGTGAACCATTAAACAAAGCGAGGATCGTAACCAAATGTAATCAGAAATCAAAATCTAAAACCAACAACAACAACAACATTTATTTATATAGCACATTTTCATACAAACAGTAGCTCAAAGTGCTTTACATAATAAAGAATAGAAAAATAAAAGACACAATAAAAAAAAAATAAATCAACATTAATTAACATGAATAAGAGTAAGGTTCAATGGCCAGGAGGGACAGAAAAACCAAAAAAAAAACTCCAGGCGGCTGGAGAAAAATAAAATCTGTAGGGATTCCAGACCATGAGACCGCCCAGTCCCCTCTGGGCATTCTACCTAACATAAATGAAACAGTCCTCTTTGGATTTAGGGTTCTCACGGAAGGGCTTGATGATGATGGTCACGTAGACTTCTGCCTTTTAATCCGTCCATCATTGTTGGAGCATCATGAAGCTTTGAGTAGGTGGAGGTGGCGCAGGCCACCACCACAAAGAAACCGGAAAAAGAAACAGAAAAGAGAGTAGGGGTCAGTACGGATTTTAGAGCCACCATGAATAGTTATTATGATGAATTGAACATACAGAGTATCAGGATTAAGTTAAATTAAGATTAAAATGAAGTTATAAAAGGCCATGTTAAAGTAATGTGTTTTCAGCAGTGTTTTAAAGTGCTCTACTGTATCAGCCTGGCGAATTCCTATTGGCAGGCTATTCCAGATTTTAGGTGCATAGCAGCAGAAGGCCGCCTCACCACTTCTTTTAAGTTTTGTTCTTGGAATTCTAAGGAGACACTCATTTGAGGATCTGAGGTTACGATTTGGAATATAAGGTGTCAGACATTCCGATATATAAGATGGGCGAGATTATTTAAGGCTTTATAAACCATAAGCAGAATTTTAAAGTCAATTCTGAATGACACAGGTAACCAGTGTAGTGACATCAAAACTGGAGAAATGTGTTCGATTTTCTTTTCCTAGTTAGGATTCTAGCAGCTGCATTCTGCACTAGTTGCAAACGATTTATATCTTTTTTGGGTAGTCCTGAGAGGAGTGCGTTACAGTAATCTAGTCGACTGAAAACAAACGTGAACTAATTTCTCAGCATCTTTCAGTGATATAAGAGGTCTAACTTTACTTATGTTTCTTAAGTGAAAAATGCTGTCCTAATGATCTGATTAATATGTGATTTAAAATTCAGATTACAGTCAACAATCACCCCTAAGCTTTTTACCTCCGTCTTGACTTTTAATCCTAATGTATCCAGTTTATTTCTAATAGCCTCATTGTATCCATTATTGCTGATCACTAAATTTCAGTTTTCTCTTTATTTAACTTGAGAAAATTACTATTCATCCATTCTGAGATACAAGTCAGACATTGTGTTAGTGAATCAATAGAATCGGGTCATCAGGTGCTATTGATAAGTACAGCTGTGTGTCATCAGCATAGCTGTGGTAGCTCACGTTGTGCCCTGAGATAATCTGACCTAACGGAAGCATGTAGATTGAGAATAACAGCGGACCCAGGATAGAGCCTTGTGGAACACCATATTGGATATCATGTGTCTTGAGTTGTAATTCCCACAACTAACAAAAATTTTCTCCCTGTCAGGTAGGATTCAAACCAATTTAAGACACTGCCAGAGAGGCCCACCCATTGACTAAGGCGATTTCTAAGAATGTTGTGATCAATGGTGTCAAATGCAGCACTCAGATCTAAGAGGATGAGAACAGATAAATGGCCTCTGTCTGCATTCACCGCAAGTCATTTACTACTTTAACGAGTGCAGTTTCTGTGCTGTGATTTGTTCTAAAACCGACTGAAATTTATCAAGAATAGCATGTTTATTTAGGTGGTCATTTAACTGCATAATGACTGCCTTCTCCAGAACTTTACTTAAGAAGGCAGGTTAGAGATGGGTCTAAAATTTTCAAGAGCGAGGGTCAAGATTATGTTTCTTAAGTAGGGGTTTAACTACAGCAGTCTTAAGACAGTCTGGGAAGACCCCAGTATCTAGTGACAATTTACTATGTCAGAACATTATCAATTAGCACGCCTGATACTTCTTTGAAAAACCTTGTTGGTATCGGGTCAAGGGCGAGGTGGAGGATTTTAATTGAGATTATTTTTTGTAAATCTATCCTAGTGAAAGAGTTTAATTTGTTTATAACAGGGTGTTGGGGTTTAGGGGGATCCTTAGTGTTGGAGGGATATACTATGTTATTTCTAATATCATTAATTTTTTGATTGAAAATACAGCGACAGCCTCACAGGTTTCACTGGAAGCACTTAGGAGGCATTCCTTTGAGTTACCTGGTTTAGTAGGCGATCAATTGTAGAAAATAAGACTCTGGGATTACTAGCATTGTTATTTATAATCTTGAGAAATAGCAGCGTCTCTCAAGACGGACAGTGTTATTGTATTCTGTTATTTTGACTTTTTCATATTTCATGGTGGATAGTAAGTTTAGTCTTCCTCCATTGACGCTCAGCTCTGGCATGTTCTCTTTAAATCAGACACTCTTTGGGTCTTCCATGGTATAACAATGCTAGAAGATTTTTTCACTGTCTTTTCAGGTGCAACTATGTCAACAGCAGCTCTCACTTTAGTATTAAATCTTTCCACCTTACTATTTACATTATCCTCGCTATTATAGCTGGCACTATAAACGGACTGATTGCTTAAAATGTTTGTAAGTTTTAAAGCTGCTGCGAGTCAAAGAAGCGTTTTTAACAATATGCTTCTCATCATTCATTATTTCTATATTAAAAGTAGAAGAAAATGGTCTGATAGACCAATATCAATGATCTGTTTTATATCAACTTTCAGTCCTTTAGTAATCACTAAGTCTAATGTATGACCTGCTTTATGTGTAGGCTGATTTATGAGTTGTCTCAAATCAAAAGAATCCAGGAGGTTCATAAATTCTTTTACTTTTAGATCACACTGATTATCTATATGAAAATTAAAGTCGCCAACTATTAGGAGTGTGTCATAGTTAGTAATTAAAATTGACATTAAGTCCCTCAAAAAGCGACGTGTTATATTTAGGAGGTCTATACACGGATAATACTAGAACTTGAGAATCTCCACGAACAACAACGGCGAGATACTCAAAGGGCTTGAACTTACCAAAACTGACATCTTTACATTTTAATCGCTCGAGTAAATGTTAGCCAATCCGCCCCTTTTTCCCTGGCGGTCTGCAGAGTAAAACTGTAATCGGAGGCAGATTCGATTAAAACACGCGCATCTGAATTAAGCCATGTTTCATTTAGTGCAATAAATCTATTTTTATCACTAATAAGATCGTTGATAAAAAACGTTTTGTTCGTTAAAGCTCTAACATTTAATAGTGCCATATTTAATGTTTCGGAGGTGCAGAGATGAATACTATGATGCGTTATTGATATTTGGAATAGGAACTAAATTATTTTATTAGCGCGCTCTGTGTGTATTTTTTTTAATCTGTGATCTGTTTTATAGTTTTAATACATTGTTCCTCTAAAATAGTAATTTTAATTAGATTATTGGAGTTTATGCCATATTTCCTAGATTTTCTACGTGCATTGAGATTGCTTATTACAGTATAATGTTGTGCACTTTAACGGAAGACTCTATTAAACACTCATCATGTCCTGGCACTGCCTGAAGTTCACAACCAGGAGAGTTGTGACAAGAGTTTTGAAATGGGGGTCTTCTTGAAGACTTTATCCGCAAGCTCACATCAACGCTGACCTTTTATCTCGCTGCACCCGAGATGTTGTTCACTGTGCATATCCGGGTCTTTACTTTGGTGACATTACAACAAAGTGCTCCAATATATCAGTACTCATGAAGCTAAGATGGTGTCAGAAAGGGTGAAAAACTAATTTTAAATTACTGAATACATGTCAAAGACAAAAAAAAAAAAGTTGCAAAATTTGGATTCTCCATGATTCAAACTGGAGGAGTCAATATTAATGTCCCTTTCCGGATGGGATGGACGAGTTGCTCTTCAATGTTAACTGAACCTTCAACAGAGCAGTATAGAAAATCTACAGCTATTTACAATTCTCCCGTTGTTTCGGCTTTTGCTTTATGCTTTCATTCTGTCTGGGGTGCAGTCCTCCTCTGGCCTCCACAGCACGACGCTCCACCGGATCTTCACGTGTCACAGCCTCTCAGTCCCATATGGCAGACCAAAAAAAGAAAACGGAAAGCCGAAATACAACCAGATGCCCACACCAACAAGCTAGTTGTTTTTCCTTTTTTCCTCATCCCAAACTTCCTTTTCAATTCCCACCCCCAGCATTCCAGCTGCTGCGGTAATGAAGAATGACACATGGCACTCCTCTGTGCCCGTCCCACCCCACGGCACTCTTAGTAGCCCCATTTGCTTTGGCTTTGGGGACACACTGCCTCAGCGGGATTTGCCAGATCGGTACAATATTAAAAAACAACATTACGATAATCCCAGACTGTAACAAATGGTGTCACAAACAGGATTCTCACTCTGAGTAGGAGGAAGGTAGCCATCCGGTGGCACTGCACACAGGGTGGGGACAGACTGAGGGCTCAGCTGATGCTTACAAGTTGCTCCTGCATGCTGTAGAAATGAGTTTCCTCTCTTGCTCAAAGCATTAAGAAGCAACTTCTGAACACTGAAATGTTGCAGGTTTGTGGCTGGCGATTCCATTGGCGAATGGCAGCAGACACAAAGAACAAAGTCTTTCTGATAAAAGTGCCTTGGGCTGCTGCATTGTGTTTTGTCAGGAAGGACACAATTCCACTTTACTACTCATATACTCCGGTGATCCAGATGTGCAAGTCTTTGGGATGTGGGATGGATCACTGAGAAAAGTGATGAGTCCAAATGATAAACTACAGTATGTCTAAAATGGATTTTTGAAGATAATCAGGAGAGTCATCTTAAGTCCAGTATTGAGGAATATTAAAGATAGCTAGAAATATACTTGCTAAAATGACTGTGAAAATGGGGGAAATCTAAATATGCCCACCATATATCCATCCATTCCTTTCCTCGCTCTGTTTTTTTTAATCTTTACAACAAACTAGGGGCCTAACTCAAGGCATGACACGCTTATAGGTAATGAGCAACTTAGAAGAGACAGCATATCCTGTGGCTTGACAAAACCCCAAGAAAATCACGGAATGTGCCCACTGAAGCCCCCGAACCAGAGTGCATGCTGGGTGAGTCCATGATGCTGCTATGTGTGCTTCAGTGTTACTTAGGATAAAAATGCCAAAGGGCAGACATGGCAATACTACCAGCTGTACTGCTGGGGGTAACTAAGGAAAATGTGATACACGAGGTGCGATCCAAAAGTCCCCGGAATGCATTCATTTAAAAGCATACACACCAAATAACAATTAATGGTGAACAGTTCCTTCAGAATAGTCACCCACTGAGTTGATACACCAATCCCAGCGAGATTTCAACCTTTCGAAGCACCTCTGGAAGTCGTTTTTTTTTGTCAGTGTGTTCAAGACGTTGGTTGTTACTGCTTGGATCTCCTCCACCGTCTCAAATCTGCGTCCCTTGAGCCTCATCTTCATCTGAGGAAATAAAAAAAAATCAGACGGCGCTAAATCAGGGGAGTACGGAGGGTGGGGAATGGCAGTAAACTTTGTAGAAGCCAAAAATTAGCGCACAATCAGAGATGTGTGAGCTGGTGCATTGTCGTGATGCAAAATAAATCACTTGTCAGCCCACATCTGAGGACGTGTTCGGCGAATTCGATTTCACAAACACCTTAGAACATCCCTGTAGAATACTCCATTCACCGTCTGTCCTTGTGGATGACACCCTTCACATCAAAGAAGCAAATGAGCATTGACTTGGTGTTGCTGTGAACTTGTTGAGCTGGTCGAGTCTTTCAAATCACTCATTTTCACAAACAACCCTTCACAGCGACAACCGAAGTTTAAACGAGAACCGCGACTTGAAAAACAACTCCGCTGACGTTATAACGCGTGATAACAGCTCTCAAGGACAACTTAAACTGCTATGTAGCAGTGATTGATATAACCAAACCCTTCTGGCTGCAGAATAAATGCATTCTGGGAACTTTTGGATCACACCTCGTGCAACGATCGATCAATCGATAGATAGATAGATACGAAAGGCACTATGTAATAGATAGATAGATCGATAGATGTGTAAGTCACTATATGATAGACAGATAGATAGATAGATAGATAGATAGATAGATTGATAGATGTGTAAGGCACTATATGATAGATAGATAGATAGATAGATAGATAGATAGATAGATTTTTATCTGTCCAAAGGAGTAAATAGAAGCTCAAAAATATAGAAATATTATAACAATCAATAACAGCACACAAAAATTACAAGAGTAAGTCAATAATTATCCATACTGTTATAATAATTTTGATTGGGTCGGCTGCACAGCTTCCCCCATGCCCATTTGAGAATGCCCATGGTGTGTCTGTGGTCACAGAGGTACAGTGCCAACTTCAGTTAGTCCGATTATCTTGTTATTGCCTAGGAGTAAATATGGTGACCCTACTCTCTTTACTTGAACCAAAGATGGCCAGTCAGCAATGGTTTGCTTTTGCAGATGTCTATAGAGAGTTCTTGGTCTTCTTGGCTTAGTTTTTGTCCTGTGACTTGTGTGAACTCATTTACACAGGTACACATGTGTCTTTCTAAATGATGTCCAGTCATTTCGATTTGTCACAGGTGAACAATCATGTTCTTCACTCATCTCCAAGGGAATTAAAGCAAACAAGATACATCTGACCACCATCTGGAGGGCTACAGTGTAGGGTCTGAATACTTATTTGAATGAGGGATTTCAGGTTTTGATTTTTGAAATTGCACAACTTCCTGAAAGCAAGTGTTCACTTTGTCATTATGGGTTATTGAGTGTTGATTGATTAGTAAAAATGGCAATATTTTAAATTTAAAATACAACTAGAACTCAATAAAGTGAGGAGAAAGTGAAAGAGTCTGAATTGCTCCTGAATCTACTGTATATTGTTTCTTTATTTATTATCTGAGCATCTGTTCAAATATAATATCAGGATGGTAAACTAGTAAAGTAAGTGATATGTCAATAGACCATTTGTAATATAATATAATATAATAAATCAGGGGGAGAAACTCAAGTTACAAAATGAGATTTATTAGAAAATGAAACGCACCTTCTCAAAACTGCTCATGTCATTTCTCAATGGCGTCTCCACCCTTCTCAATGCACTTGTGCCGCCTGCCTGGAAGTGTCTTCTTCACAGGAATCAGCCTCATCCCTGCAGGGCCGACAGAGTCTAAGGAATTGTGAAGGAAGGTTGATAGTTTTTAATATGGCAGGGATGGAAGGAGCTGCAGAGGAGGTACCTTTGTGAGCCAGTTCAGCGTGTAATAGGCCGACCTCCTGGAAAGCTGATAGAAAGATTGATGTCTGAAAGCGTTGGAGTCGTGATGGAAACATCAAGCGTAAAACTGAAAGATGGATAGAAAGTTAAGGAATTCCTGTTGCTGGTTTGTGGAACAAGGTTCAAGGTTGCTTTATTTAGTCAATGTTTACACCAGAAATCATGACAATTGCCTTCTCAGTTGCATCTCATAACAAGACAGAAAGAAATGAAACAAAACAAACAGAGACAAGACAGGTTAAGGTAACGCAGTTTGATAAATGTGTGTTTACACAAAAATGGTTACAGGGTACATATCAATCCTTAATCATTATCTCCGATATTCCTTATTAAAAAGTCGTATGGCACACTGAAGAAAGGAATTTCTGGAGTGATCTGTGTGGCTTTTCAAAGCGACTTTCCTTCCTGATTTACTGAAGTTAAGTTCTACATGTAATGGATGTCTGTCGTCAGTTGAGATTCTGTTTCTCGTTTCTTTAGCATTGTCCTCTGATACACACTTGCCAGATCGTCTGCATCAGACCCAATAACTTTAGCTGCATGCTTAGTAATCTAATGGAGTCTTATTTTAATTTTGGTTTGTTAGACCAGTAAACCAGGCAATGAAACTGAATGTGATGACAGACTGGATCAGCCTGCGACAGAAGAACAACACGAGGTCCTTGTCTACTTTCAATAGTTTGAGTTTATGGAGAAGAAATAAACGCTGATTGCATTTAGAGGATATTTTTTGCTTATTTAGATTGTTATCTAAGTTAGTTCCTACGTATTTATATTCATTTACTATTTCTACCCCCAAGAGGCAGCACCAGCATAATCATTGATATACTGTATCTTTTGTTCAGGTCCGAAAGCATTTGATAAGGTGCCACATGAGAGGTTGGACATCAAATAAACAGAAGTGGGAGTTCAGGGTGATGTTTTTAGATGGCTGCAGAATTGGCTCAGACACAGGAAGCAGAGGGTGATGGTGTGAGGAACCTCATCAGAACTGGCCGGTGTTAAGAGTGGTGTCCACAGGGCTGCTGCTATTTTTAATATCTATAAATGATTTAGATAGGAATATAAGGAACAAGCTGGTTAAGTTTGCAGATGATACCAAGATAGGTGGATTAGCAGATAATTTGTTATCTGTTATATCATCACAGAAGGACTTGGATAGCATACAGGCTTGGGCAGATTTGTGGAAGATGAAATTTAATGTCAGTAAAGGTAAAGAATTACACGTAGGAAGTAAAATGTAGGTTTGAATACATAATGGGTGGTCAGAAAATCGAGAGTACACCTTATGAGAAGGATTTAGGAGTCATAGTGGACTCCAAGCTATCAACTTCCCAACAGTGTTCAGAAGCCATTAAGAAGGCTAACAGAATGTCAGGTTATATAGCGCCTTGATGTGTGGAGTACAAGTCACAGGAGGTTCTGCTCTACTTTATAACACACTGGTGAGGCCTCATCTGCAGTCCTGTGTGCAGTTTTGGTCTCCAGGCTACAAAAAGGACACAGCAGCGCTAGAAAAGGTCCAGAGAAGAGCGACTAGGATGATTCAGGGCTACAGGGGATGAGTTATGAGGAAAGATTCAAAGAGCTGAGCCTTTACAGTTTAGGTTTAGGTTTAGGTTTAGTTTATTTATATAGCACATTTACAACAGCCACACGACTGACCAAAGTGCTGTACATTTAGAAACATCAACATAAAATAAAAATATACGATTTAGCCAAAAGAAGCACAGCAGAAACACATAAAAATAATTTGTATAAATATATCTACACATACACACATCTAGGTAGGCAAAATAAAGCCTAGTAAGCCAGAGAAAACAGATGTGTTTTTTAAATAGATTTAAAAATAGTCAGACTAGGAGCCATTCGGATTTCAATAGGCAGATCATTCCAAAGACGAGGCCCAATTACCCAGAAAGCACGGCCACCTCTACGCTTGAGTCTGGAGTGTGGAATTAAAAGAAGGTTCTGATCACAGGATCTCAAACTTCTCAGGGGGGTATATTGGTGAAGCAATTCAGATCAATAGATGGGTGCTTGTTGGTGTAGTGTTTTAAAAACAAAGAATAAGATTTTAAAATGTATTCTGAATTGAACAGGCAACCAATGAAGGGACTTCAGAAGCGGAGTCACATGATCCATTTTTTTCTTTTTTAAAAGAAATTTAGCAGCTGCGTTCTGGACCAATTGAAGACGGGCAATTTGGGATTTGGAGATGCCATGATAAAGAGAGTTGCAATAGTCGAGGCGAGATGTAATAAAAGCATGTATGGCCATCTCCAGGGTCTTGTCAGTGAGATAAGGTTTAATTTTTGCAAGCGTGCGAAGCTGATAAAAGCTCGATCCGATCACGGCAGAGACTTGTTTGTCAACTTTTAATGAGTCATCTAACAGGACACCCAGATTGCGAACCTGTGAAGACCTGAAAGCTGATAAAGGTCCTAGGTCAAATTCCGGGGCCTTCATATGTTCAGTTTAAGACAAAGAAGATTAAGAGGAGACCTGAGTGAAGTGTTTAAAATTATGAAGGGAATTAAAACAGTGGATCAAGATGGTGAGTTCATCAAGAACACGGGGACACAGTTGGAAACTTGTGAAGGGTAAATTTCGCACAAACATTAGGAAGTTTTTCTTTACACAAAGAACGATAGACACTTGGAATAAGAGACCAAGTAGTGTGGTAGACAGTAAGACGTTAGCGACTTTCAAAACTCAATGTTTTTTTGGAAGAAATTAGTGGATAGGACTGGCGAGCTTTGTTGGCCTGTTCTCGTCAAGAGTGTTCTAATGTTGTAATGAAAGCCTAGGTAAGAAGAAAAGAAACACACTTCCACCCAGCCAATGAAGATGTTGGCATACTGTAGCTAGCTTCCAATCTTGTACTCACTGCAACTTCTCTGACCTGCTGAATAAAGGTCATTTTTAAAAGAGAAAGCACTGAGGGTAAGAAAACGCTCTGCCAGTCTGACGAGGGTGTTCCTGGGGGGATTCTGGACTGTCCATCTTTTGAGTGCCTGTCTGAGACCTTCGTGGCGAGGAATGACTCCATGGTAAAGATAAAGCACCATGAAGGCCAACTAGCCCAACCAGCCATACATACCCCACCATGCCACTTTCCATGCGATTCTCCTTCTCTGTGGTTTTCTCCGTGACCACGTGTGCTCATTTGCCCCAGTCATTCGTTTCGGTACTTATCACCTGCTGTATTTATGATATTTCTGAGCAGCTCTCCTTACTGTTTATGGCTATTTTGTTTCCTAGTGAAGAGGTGTGTTTGTCTGTGTCATGATGTGAGGGGCAATGACATCCACCAGGGATTTTCTGCACTGTATTCCTCTTGATTGGCTTTGTTTGCTGAGCCGCACTCTCGGTTTGGATGGGAGACAGCGGGCTTTCCACTGAGTCTGGTTTTCAACGCTGCCCAATTCTGTTTTCAGCCAAGAAAGCCCCTGATGGATCAGTCATTCCGAATGGGTATTGTGATTTCTGTTTGGGCGGCTCCAAGAAGACAGGCTGCCCCGAGGACCTCATCTCCTGTGCGGACTGCGGCCGCTCAGGTAAGGCCATGCTTCCCAGGGAGCCCCATGATTCCCCCACCTCTTCCTCCTCCTGGTCCTCTTCTGTCCTTCCTCCCTTTGTGTCTCCATCTTCCACCTGTGCATTTGTTTTGGTGTTCCTGTGATGTGCTGAATGTCGGAGAGTTCAACCGGAGCCATGGCATCGGGGGGTTAGAGATGATAAGTCAGGAAAGGGGGTTCATGAAAGCCATTTTGCCTTGTGAACTTTGACAAAGGGTGGCTTGAGTGGTTGATCTTTCATGGTCGTCCCATTATCAAATGGAGCAATGTGAGTGCCAAAACAGTCCACAGGCATGTAGACTACGAAACCCGAACTTAATAAGCTAAGCTGTATGCGGACAACGTGATTACAAAAAAAAACAAAATGCCATTCTCTGTGTAGCAAATGGTGGTCTCGGTCCACACATGTGCAACGTTACTGGAGGTCCACTCATGCTGCTCATGTGTGACAAAACAGTCTCCATCCACCTGATCACCATCTGAACCGGCTTATTCCAGTAATAGCCAGCTTGGACAACTCGCCCACTTGCCCTCAACTTGGACCAGTTCAGAACTAATGGGAGAAGCTTCTGCACACAAGGAGAACGTGCCGACTTCACACAGATAGTGACCCTGTATCTTCAGTAAGAATTTAACGTTTCACCTCAAGTTTAAAACATGAACAAAATCAACATTTTGAATTAATGGCTTCATTTCAGCAAAGCAGAGTGAAACACTGAAACAGCTTAGTGTTCTCTTCAGCCATTTTATAACAGGAAGACGTTAAAGAGAGCGCCAGACAGATATGTGTCACAACTGGCAGTTCAGCAAACGGCTACTCTGATTGGATTAAGGAATCTAGCCCCGCCTTTTCCTCTTCACAAACACCCGTATGCAGGAATCCATTTAACACGAGAGTGGCACAAAGATGCCAGCAAACATCAGACGAGCAGCCGCCAGTCCGCAGACCGAGTTGTGTGACCGCGCCACACTCCCAGTCTACACACCTGCATGCCGACAGCTGGTGGCCATTGAAATCTGTGAGCCCCCCAGTGTTGTTATTTCTCTTCATTTCTTAGTAATCTGCTCACTGGTCCTGTGCTGGTTTGATGCTGGGAGTCCTAAACTGGGCACCAGTTCCCTGCAGCTGCTAGTTTGCTTTTTAACTGATTTTAGTCAGGAGTCACTTCCTGCCTCCAGTTAAAGCCACTGTTAGAAAACAACCAAGAGAAGACCACTGTGGCGACTTTAGGTCTGAATTTGATCAGGAACTCCCCAGTTTGTTAAATTCGCATACAGCACTGCATACTCCTATTTAGTTAGTGATAATTTCATCTCAAATTATTTGGAGATCACATACAGAAGTATTACTACTTTTAGGCAATAGGCGGACATGCTTCCAGAAAGCAAACTTTGCTTAAAAAATAACTAGATACAGGGGGCTGGCGGGGGGGCACCAGTCCATCACAGGGGGCCAGTTTAAAGTCACCCACTACCCTAATCTGCACACAGACACAGGGAGAACATGTAAACTCCACACAGACAACCCCTGGGGACAGCAGTGAAACCTTGACAAGTAAATCTTAATGTGCAAAGACAAGGGGCACCCGGAAAATCAAAGAGAGAATGAGGCGGGCGAGGAAGACATTGTACAAAAATAAAGGCAAAAAGAATGACATGAAAGGCACCTTAGAGGACAGAGTGCATCGCTAAAGTGACCACAGTCCCAAAGACCTACTCTACCAGATTCAATAAAGTACAATGAGAGTGGTGGCGATTTAACACAGGGTCACACATGATGGCAGTGCCAGGGATGGAACCCACAGACTTTATCAACCAAGGGGATGCACTTTGAGGAGATAAATACATTTGTGTGGCCAGGTAATTAAAAATAGATGGATTGAGAGGAAAGACACTAAGATAGATAAGAAAGGCACTATATGAAAGATAAATAGATAGATAGATAGATAGATAGATAGATAGATATGAAAGGCACTATATTATAGATAGATAGATAGATATGAAAGGCACTATATAATAAATAGATAGATAGATAGATATGAAAGGCACTATATGATAGATAGATAGATAGGTAAAAGGCACTATATTATAGATAGATAGATAGATAGATAGATAGATAGATAGATAGATAGATAGATATGAAAGGCACTATATTATAAATAGATAGATATGAAAGGCACTATATGATAGATAGATAGATAGATAGATAGATATGAAAGGCACTATATAATAGATAGATAGATATGAAAGGCACTATATAATAGATAGATAGATATGAAAGGCACTATATTATAGATAGATAGATATGAAAGGCACTATATACCTACTGGTAGACTGGTAGCCATAGATAGATAGATAGATAGAAAATGCACTACATAATTGAAAGGAAGATAGATATAAAAGCACTTCTTAAAATTTAGATCAATAATTAAAAGGAAATGCAACAGCTAGGTAAGGAGGAAAGGCACTATATAATAGATATGGATGAAATGGTGGTCCAGTGGTAGTGCTGGTCCTTGTGTGGAGTCTGAATGTTCTCCCCATGTCTGTGTGGTGCTCCAGTTTTCCTCCACAGTCCAAAGACATTCAAGTTAGGTGAATTGGTGATCCTAAGTTTGCCCTAGTGTGTGTGTGTTCACCCTGTCCAGGGTTGGTTCCCTGCCTTGTGCCCTATGCTAGCTGGGATAGGCTCCAGCAGATTAAGTGGGTTAGAAAATGACTTACTGATAGATAGATAGATAGATAGATAGATAGATAGATAGATAAGGCACTATATAGATAGATAGATAGATAGATAGATAGATAGATAGATAGTGAAAAGCACTATATTATAGATAGATAGATAGATAGATAGATAGATAGATAGATAGATAGATAGATAGATATCAAAGTCTGTATTTATTTGAAAGGTAGATACATACAAATGCACTTTAGAATAGTTAAGTCAATAATTAAAAGCAAAATGTAATTAAAATAGCTAGATAAATAGGAGAGGCACTATATAATAGATAGATCAATATTCATAACACATTACATAGTCATAACACCCTATATATTTACCACACATTGTCATTGTCACCAGTCTGTCACCAGTGCTGTCCCACTACTCGTTTCTCTTCCTTTTAAAAGGTCAGTCATTTTAAACTATCTCAGGAGGCAAACTGTTAACGTGAGGAGACAGTGGCCAGAGCTCTGCCACCCAATCATTTTATTTTATTTTATTTTATTTTATTTGTTTATCCTGCCTGTAAGGAACAATTACCAAAGTAACTTATTAAATCACAAACCATTCATTCATAAAGGGCTGAATTCATTCCGGGATGCCCTGATTTGAATAGTTAGTAACTGTGAATGGAGTAGCCATGGGCACTGTGAAAGGCGTTATACAGAATAGTGAGGTCGTTTAATTAAAAAAAGAAAATCAGCCATAAGTGAGCTGGCTGTGGCAGTGACTTAGTACTCAGTGTCATCTCCAATTTCAGCTGGCACCACTAACTGTGAATCTAAAGGCATTTTACAGGGGGCATCTCATGGAGTGGATGTATTGGGTGACGGTGTCATTTTGGTTAAAGTGGACAGTCTGTTTTTAGCTTTCACTTTGCTTGTTTTCTGAATGTGTTTATTCCAATATAAAGTCATTGGGCAGCCTGGAGCCAAACCGGCAGCAATGGCCTCAGAGCAGGAATCAGGCTCCTGTGGAATGCCAGCCCAACACAATAAATGACTGCAATGTAATCCTTCTTCACTCTGGCATCCTGGCACTGAGCAGGTATCGCTGGACTGGTAGCCTCTGATTTCTTTTTTTAACTTTACTGTCTACATTAGTGTCCTTCTTTGAACAGACTGCACCATTGCCTTGTGCTGGGCCCCCACTGGTTTATCAATATATCACAGATTCTCCCCTCTGTTGCCCATTGAACCTGCCCTTCACAGTTGTCTGAAACTCTTCTTAAAATGCTAATATACAGAGTTTCTCACTGATGGCTGCCTTTCTTCACACTGGTGTGGCAGGTAATGGAAGGACTGACTTTGGGATGTTCTACGGCTGAGCCTTTTTATTTGATTGTCCGCACAGCAGTCATTTTGGCCTGAGGGTCACACATCAGTCCCGCTGATTCCACGGAGCGCCATCCTGGTTCAGCACAGTCCATCCCAGTACAACAAATTGATTGGACCTGGCGGGCCAGAAAGGCTTCATAACTGAGGTCCACGCACCGACTGAGGAAACCTTCAAGTGACCTCATGGTGGATATGAAGGAGCTGCCAACCAAATGACTTTAAAACACAGTGGAGCCGCAATAAGAGAAACGTTTCAACAGAAGCAAAGTACAGCCCAACTCAATGACAGTGCAGGATTAGAAAGCAGTTTCAGTGTAGAAAGGAGCTTTATGAATTTAAAAGACCCAACCACTGGCACTTTACTGGACTCTGCATCTGCCAGACATCACATCCTGTTATGGAAACACTTCTGACCAGCCAAGAACAATGCTTTGGGACTGTGCTGACCGTTAGAAGGCGCTATATAAAAGGTGACGCCTCACCGTGACTGCTCTCTTAATATTCGTCAAGTCAAAAGATTTTCTTCTTTTTTTCAATTCTTCTGTGTGTCTGAGGGGGAATGTTGGTGTTGTTTGTTATAATATTTCTATATTTCTTGAGCTTCTGTAAAAGCTGAGTTTCCAGTTGGGACAAGTAAAGCATCTGTCTGTTGATTATATAGTGCCTCTTATCTATCTATCTATCTATCTAATATATAGTGCCTTTCATCTATCTATCTATCTGTCTGTTGATTATATAGTGCCTTATCTATCTATCTATCTATCTGATATAGTGCCTTTCATATCTATCTATCTATCTATCTATTATATAGTGCCTTTCCTATCTATCTAGCTATCTGTTGATTATATAGTGCCTTATCTATCTATCGAACTATCTATCACATTAGATAGTGCCTTATTTATCATATAGTGTTCTTTCTATTGTTTTTATCTAGATATTTTTTTATGTGCCTTTCCTTTCTATTCATATTTTTTAAGTACTGGCTCATCTATCTATTATATAGTGCCTTTTGTGTCTACAATACAATACAATACAATTTATTTTTGTAGAGCTCAAAATCACACAAGGAGAGCTGCAATGGGCTTTAATAGGCCCTGCCTCTTGACAGCCCCCCAGCCTTGACTCTCTAAGGAGACAAGAAAAAATTCCCCATAAAACCCTTGTAGGAAAACAAAAGGAAAGAAACCTTGGGAAAGGCAGTTCAAAGAGAGACCACTTTCCAGGTAGGTTGGGCGGGCACTGGGAGTCAAAAAGAAGGGGGTCAATACAATAAAATACACAGAACAGAACACAAGTAATCCTCGATACGATATAATAGTGCGACAGAAATATTACAAAAACAGAGAAGAATTTAACAGTAGATGATATCACAGAGGGTGGCATGGTGGCACAGTGGGTAGCGCTGCTACCTCACAGTTAGGAGACCTGTCTGGGGTTTCTTACCGGGTCCTCCCTGCATGGAGTTTGCATGTTCTCCCCGTGTCTGCGTGGGTTTCCTCCCACAGTCCAAAGACATGCAGGTTAGGTGCTTTGCCGATTCTACATTGTCCCCAGTGTGTGCTTGGTGCCTGGGTGTGTGTCCTGCAATGGGTTGGCGCCCTGCCCGGGGTTTGTTCCTGCCTTGTGCCCTGTGTTGGCTGTAATTGGCTCCAGCAGACCCCTGTGACCCTGTAGTTAGGATATAGCGGGTTAAACAATGACTGACTGACATCACAGAATAGGATATGGATTTGTCTACCTCTCTGTATATCTATTATGTTGTGCCTCATCCAACTTTCTATCTATCCATCTATCTATCTATTATATAGTGCCTTTCATATCTATCTATCTATCTATCTATCATATAGTGCCTTGTTTATCGATCATAGAGAGTCGTATTGTTTATATAGTGCCTCTCCTCTCAGTCTCCCACCATTCACTCCCTGGGTTACCCCGCATGAGTTTCTCACTCACCTTTGCTTGTTATTTTTAGTTTCTTTGAAGAGTTTTGATTTGATGAACTCAAATGAGCTCAAACAGTAGATTTATGGAGACTGCTGCTTTATTTTACAATATCAAATATTGGGACTATTTATTTCAGTACTCTGCTGAAATCAACCTATTTTAAAAGATCTTTAGTGTTCAGCAGATAAAATTCAATGTAGATTTCAAAACATTTTGCCAGCATACAAGAAGTGTTATAATTGTCTCTTTTTTACATACTGCATTAGTAGCACATTATTTATTCTTTAATTTCAGTATGGTGACATGAAAACCATTCTCTGTTTGCAAGCTTCTGATTTAGAGAAGTCCACCAACCTGTTCGGTGTCTTCAAGTGCATTCAGTTACACAACCGACATTCCACATCCTGCACTAGTAAACATCATGAAGTGCTTGATGTTCAAGAGACAAGATAAATTGGTGCCTGAGAGTCTTCTACATTTTTTTGAGACAAAAATTGATCCACCCTGCAGTCTTTTGGGTTGTCAGGCTGCAGCTTTCTGTGTAAATTGCGAGAGGCGCAGGGAGATAATTGTACGTTCTGTTCATGACATGGGAAAAGTCCAGAAATGGGAGCAGCACTTTAATAAAATCAAAGGGAAAAGGGTCTATTTAGAGAGCAACATAATATTTGACTGAATTATTGAATAAAATTGATGAATTATTGAAATAATTGAATGAATAATTGAATGGAATCTGTAGTAAAACATAAAAACAGGGAAAAATCCAAGCTTAACTTCTTCATAGAAATCAGGCATTCTTTATCACATAAATACTATGTAGATAGATAGATAGATAGATAGATAGATAGATAGATAGATAGATAGATAGATAGATAGATAGATAGATAGATAGGAAAGGCACTATATAATAGATAAGAAAGACGCTATATGAACAATATGACTTTGTATGATAGATAAACAAGGCACTATATAAAAGATAGATAGATGGATGGATGAGGCATCACATAATAGATATGTAGATATTATAGCACATTACATATTCATAGATGTGTGCATACTGTGTGTATATATTGTCACAAACTCGACACAGAGTCATATAAAGGTTTGGGGCAGCCACCCGTATAATTGTTTTCCTGGCTGCGAAGTTGCTTATATTGATACAGCACTGTTGTGCACAAAACCGAGTCCAAAACAGAACTGAGGGAATAGGGAAAAGGTGGAGGCTTTTAAAGGGGAAGATAGGAAGTGAAGTCAAAGGGGTTGGGCTCATGAAGGTCTTCAGCCATTGGTTCGAGCCCGAACGTGACATCACAGGGGCCGGAGCCGGCAAGGTCTCCTTCCATTGGCTCAGTCCCGGAAGTGACGTCAAGAGGACCAGGTGGAGTCTCCCGTGAATGGTCTGCAGGCAAGGGAGGAAAAGAGTCAGTACACTCTGCCACATCCCGGTATGTCTCGAAACTGCCCTTACTCAAGCCCTTTAGCTGCCTCCCATGCGCACGTGTGTGACAAGATAAATATATATATATGTTACAGGCCGAATCTGATTTTAGGACAAACTAGTTTGCCGAAGCAGATGGGATGAGCCAAGTCCGAACTAGATTATCAATGTAGAGCTCCCAGGGCAAACTGATTTGTCCTAGTCTAAACTAGTTTGGCCTGCAATCCCACTTTCCTAGGCCAAACCGATTCACCCTAATGTGCATTGGACAAACTGGCTTGGCCTAGTCTAAACTAGTTTAGTCACACACACATATATACAGTACACATGTATTGATAGAGTGCGTCTCTTTAAAAGCACAGGGACAGATAAACACGCCAGTCTCCATGCTTCATTGGCTATGCTGTCAGTGCCCGTGGCTCAAATTACTGTCTTACTAATATGGAAGCACTAGGGGTGCAGTTACTTTTACACATTTTGGTTTATTTTGTGTTAAACTTAACAGACATTGTTTGTTACTTGTGATTAGCATTCTCTGAGTCTAGGACAGACTGCGGAGGTGGTGACTCTCAGTTATGGACTTTATGCACTGTATAAGCTCATATATCATACAGGTATGTGTGCATACAGAATGATAAATAGTGACAGTGGGGCTACCTAGTCAATCCTGTGTCCAACAGAGACACTAATGCCCACTAATGGGAGGGATAATTTAATAGCAAGCACTAGAAACTTACAGGGGAGAAATAAAGTAAGAAATACCAAATCCATCCCGGGCCTTTCCCTCTTTCTCTGGCCTCACTTATAACCAACAATCGCCTTACCTACCACCTTGCATGTCTCTTCCCAACAATACTGGCCTCTTCTTCCTTCTCATCAGGTAAGCTCTTACCTCCTGACTTTGCCCTTGTCTGATGTAGCAGATGAAGACCCTTGTAAAGTTATTCCCAGGAGTACGTCTGGGACCACTCCAGCCTACGGAGAGGCACTTCTTGGTCACCATGTCTCCTACAACGTCTGAGAAACACATTTCCCGGAAGTCTGTGAAGGAATCCTAACTACTTCAGCAGAGAAATCCTGCTGCCCACTAGTGGTCAGGAGGAATATGGCACTTGTAGTGCTTGACTCATCTAAACACCTGCCTGTATGGCGCCCCTCTGTCGACCCAGTACTCAAATCTATGTGTGCGTATATACAGTGCTTTAATGTCAGGGGTGTTAACACGTCAAGATATGACGTCAAGTCAGTGTGCGACCTACCCTGTGATAATCGGGGGTCCTGTTACTACTTATTGGCTGAACTGTAAGTCTTTACAAATAAAACTGTAATAAGCTGTCTTTTGAATTTTTCATCTTCTTTTCATTCTGTTTAACCGTTTTGCACGCTGAGGCCCTCGTTTCAAACCTTAGATTACATTTTGTTCGTTTTTTCACCAATCACACAAAAAAACCAAACGCACCCATTTTCATGAAATTCTGCCCATAGGTTGCCATGGGTCCAACTTAAAATAAAGGCTAAGTGGCGTAATTAAAAAATGTAATCGGGGATAGGCCAAAAACCGAAAACTGCACCTTATTGCAATATGAGGCAGTCTTACTGATTTTGCATGCATGATGAAGCTGAGCCAACTTAAAATCCCAGCTACATCACTCTGAAGTCCGTGTAACTGTTGATGCAACCTAACATTCGAAGAATTTCAGACCTTTGTAAAGATTCATCGAGAAACAAGGTTGTAATGGGGGTTTGTGCAAAACCAAATCCCACATTACCTTTCAGCCAGGTTTGGCCCTACTTATGGTGAAATCTACATACCACATAAGTGATTCAATAAAAACAATGGCTTGGTCCAACATAAAAGCTGCGTCTCATTCCAAAATGTCTACTTTCGTAAAATTTTGTATTTACGTTATTGTTTATGCGATTTTAAAAGCTGGTCAGGAATTCCAGTGTGGAGTCAGAATGGGAGGGTCAACACTACAAACAGCACACGTTACTCCAAAACCGTTGCATAGATGTTCAGGAAATTTTGCACATATAATTACAATTAATAAAGCCTGACATAGAGAGTTTCTGAAGTTTTAAAAATTTATTTTGAACAGAGAATCAATAGAAGGAACAACAGTAAAACTTGCAGTTTTGCGCAGGCTCATTATGTTGTATCAATGATGTAAATTATTCAATAAGCCATCCATTTGTGAGGCCCCAGGATATACAAAACTCCAACCCAGCAAGGAACTGCAGCAGTTATGGGCTCCAATCAGACCCAAAAAGAAGAAATTCTTGGCTGACGAGAGCAGACAAATTGATTGAAAGGCCGTGTAGATGACGGATGGGACCACCAGAAATGACAAAAGGGTCAGCATTTAGAAACACACACAAATATTTACCTTCTTACCTTAACCTTTTACACAAGTATATCTGGACAGTGTGGGGTACTTCAACTAGCATGCAATACATTTGCACAGTTAAATGCTATCACTTAAGAAATGGATATTTTAAATAAACTAATCACATCATACACGGATATGCAAGCCACAAAGAAAAGCTACTCACCTTGTACTTCTGACCAACATCACACAAAAGAGACACTTTTCATGTGATAAACATTCAGTGCTAAAATGGACACTTTATCATGCGGACTGCATCCCGTGAATCAGTTTACATCCTTGCCACAAACCAGCACTTAGTCAGATTAGCATAGCATTCCCAGAATAACGCAGCGTGAACCCTTTTATTATCTGTAAACCCTGGTTACTTTCTGTTATTCTCTTCAGCATCACTGTGACAAAGTCAGGCACTAACGATTGTGCGGTTCAGTTGATTCATATCTTAGAAAAGTCTCCGCCCTCTTTTACAAATCCTCTCAAGACTCGTCACAGGCCACGCCCCCTTCCCTGGCACGAGAACATGTAGCCCCACCCAGCTCAGCCTGTGAACGGCTCATAAATGGAAGCCTTCTAGTTCTTCCTGTCTGGTGGAGACCACACAGCATTTTGCACACCCAGCATTGTGTGCTTCCTAACATCATGACACGTGTTTAACATTTATTTTCAGGGATGGCCTCCCTTGCAGTTTTAATTTTTGTAGGTTTTCACACTTTTGCCTCCTCATCTTCCACTGTTTCAAATCAATGTCTAATCTACGTCCATTTAAACCCTCATGTCTCCCTGCAGGTCACCCATCCTGCTTGCAGTTCACGGTGAACATGACGGCGGCGGTACGGACCTATCGCTGGCAGTGCATCGAGTGCAAGTCCTGCAGCTTGTGTGGAACCTCTGAAAATGACGTGAGTGTCTCCTGAGCCTTCAGGGTGGGGCGGGACTGGGCTGGGCTGTTTAGGGGTCTTGAGATGGTGGACTCATTGCTAAGGATGTTCTCTCCCTTTTTGTGCACACAGGACCAGTTGCTCTTCTGTGATGACTGCGACAGAGGCTATCATATGTACTGCCTGAGCCCCCCAATGTCGGAGCCCCCTGAAGGTGTGTAACATCAGTGTGGACTACAGGATGTAGCATTTCTGTAGCTTCCTCATTGATGGGGTCTGTTTTGTGTCTATGAAATACCCATTGGTGCAAATGAGTCTGGAACAGGGGATTACATTTTAGTCATCTTGAATTTATCCATGAGTTACAATACAGAGATAGATAGATAGATAGATAGATAGATAGATAGATAGATAGATAGATAGATAGATAGATAGATAGATAGATAGATAGATAGATAGATAGATAGATAGATAGATAGATAGATAGATAGATAGATAGATAGATAGATAGATTCACTTCCCAGGTCCTCCATGTGTGGAGTTTACATGTTCTCCCCGTGTCTGCGTGGGTTTCCTCCCACAATCCAAAGACATGCAGGTTAGGTGGATTGGTGATTCTAAATTGGCCCAAGTGTGTGCTTGGTATGTGTGTGTGTCCTGTGGTGGCTTGGCGCCCTGCCCAGGATTGGTTCCTGCCTTGTGCCCTGTGTTGGCTGGGATTGCCTCCAGCAGACCCCCGTGACCCTGTATTCGGATTCAGCGGGTTAGAAAATGGATGGATGGATGACCTTATGTGTACCTGTAGCGCCATTGCTCTGTATTTGTGTGTGTGAACGACTCTTAACCAGCATTCCTTTCCTCGAGTGTGCTACCGTAAGGCCTGCTTCTCCGAGGCTGTCATTATTTTCAAGACTCCTTTCTCGCCTCCTGTCCGGTTTTATACTTTCTGTCTTTGAAGGCCACTCTCTCTGTGTGGCTCATATCCCCTTTACTCCTCCTCATGCAGCTCACACATCAGTATTTTCTCTTTCGTCGCATCACCAAAGCTAAACTGACAGACTGCTGCTCTGAGGGACTGGACACACAGACCTTGGTGTTTTATTATATGTTTGTCCAGATGTGAGGCGTCCATCTTCTTTATGCTGCCTCCCCAGCTCACCACCGTGTAGAAGAGGGCGCTCGCCACAACCGTCTGTTAGAACATCTGCAGCATCTTATTGCAGATGTTGAAGGACGCCAACCTTCTAAGAAAGTATAGTCTGCTCTGTCCTCTCTTGCACAGAGCATCAGTATTGGCAGTCCAGTCCAATTTATCATCCAGCTGCACTCCCAGGTATTTATAGGTCTTCACCCTCTGCACACAGTCTCTAATAATCACAGGGTCCATGAGGGGCGCGGGCCTCCTAAAATCCACCACCAGCTCCTTGGTTTTGCTGGTGTTCAGGTGTAAGTAGTTTGAGTCGCACCATTTAACAAAGTCCTTGATTAGCTTCCCGTACTCCTCCTCCTGCCCACTCCTGATGCAGCCCACGATAGCAGTGTCATCAGCGAACTTTTGCACATGGCAGGACTCCGAGTTGTATTGGAAGTTCGATGTATGGTGGCTGAACAGGACCGGAGAAAGTACAGTCCCCTGCAGCGCTCCTGTGTTGCTGACCACAATGTCAGACCTACAGTTCCCGAGACGCACATACCGAGGTGTGTCTGTATGATAGTCCATTATCCATGCCACCAGGTATGAATCTACTCCCATCTCTGTCAGCTTGTCCCTAAGGAGCAGAGGTTGGATGGTGTTGCTTATAAAGAATCCTCTGATTTGTACAGTATATGCATGCCCTGCTGGCACTGGCTCACGTTGTGAATGGCAGCCGATACTCAAATCAGACGGTTTCAGGACATGCTATTGGCTCTGCCCCTCCATCACACACTCGGCACATTTTTGCACAGAGCATCATTTGTTACCATCATGGCAGAATGTAACAGTTGAAGAAACGGAACTGCAGAGAGAAAAGTAGGATAACATGCAGACTGACGCTACACAAAATTGGCGAATTGCTGGTGGCCCTGGGATAAAATTGGTAAAAGGCCCTGAGAGATATGCAACCTTACCTCCAGAAAACAGTACCAGGAATCTGAGGTGAAAAGTTTTACTTTCAGTTTACTTGTATTGTAACAAGAAACGTAGTACAGTACTAGGGTGTTGTACCTGTTAGCCATTATGAATGTAGTGAGAAGTCAAGCAAAATGACACCTTTTATTGGCTAACTAGAAAGATTACGACATGCAAGCATCCTGCCTGAAGAAGGGCCCTGAGTTGCCTCTAAAGCTTGCATATTGTAATCTTTCTAGTTAGCCAATAAAAGGTGTCATTTTGCTTGACTTCTCACAACAAGAAATGTTTAAGGCGTGTTTTCTTCATCTGAAACCTTTGTTGCTCCAAAGTGGACCTCTTTGGTAAGTTTTTTTCACCTTTGGACCCCTGCACCATGACTTACGTTTTAAGACACAAGAACAGGCTAGGTTTTAGCTGCAGTCCCTGTCAAAAACACAGAATAATTTAAAAATATTTGCTACCTCTTGACCTTATGTGGGGCGGCACGGTGGCGCGTTGGTGGCGCTGCTGCCTCGCAGTTAGGAGACCCGGGTTCGCTTCCGGTCCTCCCTGCATGGAGTTTGCATGTTCTCCCCGTGTCTGCGTGGGTTTCCTCCCACAATCCAAAGACATGCAGGTTAGGTGGATTGGCGATTCTAAATTGGCCCGAGTGTGTGCTTGGTGTGTGGGTGTGTGTCCTGTGATGGGTTGGCACCCTGCCCAGGATTGGTTCCTGCCTTGTGCCCTGTGTTGGCTGGGATTGGCTCCAGCAGACCCCCGTGACCCTGTATTCGGATTTAGCGGGTTAGAAAATGGATGGATGGAGGACCTTTTGTGTACCTGTAGCGCCATTGCTCTGTATTTGTGTGTGTGAACGACTCTTAACCAGCATTCCTTTCCTCGAGTGTGCTACCGTAAGGCCTGCTTCTCCGAGGCTGTCATTATTTTCAAGACTCCTTTCTCGCCTCCTGTCCGGTTTTATACTTTCTGTCTTTGAAGGCCACTCTCTCTGTGTGGCTCATATCCCCTTTACTCCTCCTCATGCAGCTCACACATCAGTATTTTCTCTTTCGTCGCATCACCAAAGCTAAACTGACAGACTGCTGCTCTGAGGGACTGGACACACAGACCTTGGTGTTTTATTATATAGTACACTAGGGGGCTCTGCCCCCTGCTCGCTTCACTCGCCAACCCCCGGGTGGGCGCTATGCAGTAGGCACTTTGTGGCTCTGCCACTCGCGTATGGGAAAGCGGATGTACAATTTAAACAGATTGTTATTTTCATGGGAATTGTTACATATGCATAATAGAACTAACTATTTTACATTACAGCGAGTAATTAACCGTAGTAAAAAACAGTAAAATTTAATAATTTGAAAGTAAATTAAGCTTCATGTTGCGTTAGAGTTATTCGTTGTGTTATATGTTTTTGTTCTGATTGGCTTTGAAATTAACACACAAATAATTTTTATTTTTTTTTTTTTTTTATTAATTTTATTACAATCCATACAAAGCAATCAAGTTTTTACAAAAAAAAAGAATTGAGTTAAGAACAGATCGATCCTCACCCCTGAGAGAGAGAGCAAGCCAAACGGTGTAAAATTTAAGGCTTGTAAAAATACCTAAATTAATAAATTCTCTGTGCTTTATAAACTTATTTTAAAATATTACTGATTAGATCCTGCCATGTTTTGAAAAAAGTCTGTACGGATCCTCTAACTGAGTATTTGATTTTTTCCAATTTCAAATAATATAACACATCGGTTTCCCACTGACTTAAAGAGGAGAGTTTGGGTTCTTCCAGTTTATCAGAATGAGTCTGCGTGCCAACAGTGTAGTGAATGCAATCACAATTTGTTTGTCCTTCTCCACTTTAAGACCCTCTGGAAGAACCCCAAACACAGCTGTTAATGGGTTAGGAGGGATTGTGAGTCCAAGACTGTCTGAGAGGTAATTAAAAATTTTTGTCCAGAATAATGTTAATTTGGTGCAGGCCCAGAACATGTGACCCAGTGAGGCTGGGGCTTGGTTGCAACGTTCACAGGTTGGATCATGCCCTGGAAATATTTTGGAGAGTTTTAGTCGAGACAGATGTGCTCGATATATAATTTTGAGTTGTATAATTGTATGCTTTGCGCATATGGAGCTTGAGTGAATTCTCTGCATTGCTACTTTCCACTCCTTTTCTGATATATTAATTGAGAGGTCATTTTCCCAGTGTCCCATTGTAAAATGATTTTATATATTGTAGAGATGGAGTCTAATTCCTCAAAATTGAGCAATATTTTTTCCAGCGTGGATAAGGGTGCAAGATGAGGAAAATCTGGAAGGTTCTGTTTAACAAAGTTCCTGATTTGAAGATAGTGAAAGAAATGTGTAGCTGGAATGTTAAATTTGGAATGTAATTGTTTATAGGATGCAAAGACGTTGTCTATATAAAGATCTCTAAGCAAGTTAATTCCTAATTTTTTCCAGATATTAAAAACTGCATATGTTTGTGAAGGTTGAAAGAGGTGGTTCTCTTGCAGGGGTGCCACAGAAAGAAGCTTCTCCGTCTTAAAATGCTTTCTACATTGGTTCCAGATTCTAAGTGAGTGGAGCACAATTGGGTTATTAGTGTATTGCCGATAACGTGTGTTTATTGGAGCGCAGAGCAGGAATACAAAGAAGTACTGCAGGATTTTACTTCTATTGCGGTCCATGCCTGTGTATGTTCTTCTATTTGTGTCCAGGTTCTTATCGCCTGTATATTTGCCGCCCAGTAATAAAACTGGAAGTTAGGTAGAGCCATGCCACCTTCTGCCTTTTGTCTTTGTAGGGTCGCTCTTTTGATGCGTGGATGTTTAGAATTCCAAATAAATGAGGTTATTGTTGAGTCTAATTGCTTAAAGAACGATTTATTAATGTATATTGGTATGTTTTGAAATAAAAAAAGGAGCTTAGGAAGAATATTCATCTTAACAGTGTTAATTCTTCCAGCTAGTGTGAGATGAAGGGTTGACCATCTATGCAAGTCTTGTTTAATTTTTTCCATGCAGACGACGAAATTTTGTTGATAAAGAGCTTTATGTTTACTTGTGATGTTTACCCCGAGGTATTTAAACTGTTCTGCAATGATAAAAGGTAGGGTGTCTAATCTAATATTATATGCTTGAGAAATAATTTTTAAACTTACACCTTTGCTGTAAAACTTCAGTAAAAACAATATTTGGAATGAACTTTTCATTGATATCATATTAAACTTTGTTACAAGTTACATCGTGACAACTCAACGTATAACTGCCCGTGAGTGAATGTTCTTTCTTTCTCTCTAATAAATAAACCAACTTTTTCGAATGTTTGTCCCTGTGATTTGTTAATTGTCATAGCAAAAGCTGTTCTAACGGCAAACTGTAAACGTTTTAATACAAATAGCATATCGAGATCTCCTTTGGTGTCTGATGTTATTCGCGGAAGATGTACTACATTACCTTTCTTGTCGCCTGTTAAAATTTTACATGTCAGAATTGTTTGACCAATTTTGAATACAACTAATCTTATCCTATTAGATAGCCCATCACGCATACATAAATTACAAAATAACATTACGGTACATCCTTCATTCTACAGTAATTCGGCCGGTGGAAGACCGTATAGTGTTAACGGTTGTCGTGATATTGTAAGTCGATGTTTTCATCTTCCGCAACATCACCACCAACTGTCTCAGCATAGTCTATTGATATGCATTTAACCAATTTGCCGTGTAACCGATCAACAATTTTCGTGTTAATTCATTTGACTTCATCGTTTCTCTGTGCTAGGATTGCCCGTGTACTCATTTCTTCTGTTGACAACCCTTGGTGATGAAATTCTTCAATTAGATTTGGACATAATAAGTTTTCTTTTATTGGGAACTTAAAGTGAGGAAAATGTAAAAATTTATAAGAGCTGAGAGCACAGAAACTGTGTCTGACAAAAGCATTCACACGAATGAGAGCTAAAAGAACTGCGGGCGTAGGCCGTTACCCGTAAATAGTTGAGAGAAGGGCGGGACTTGAAAAAAATCTCTTAGCAATAGTTTAGTCTCAAGATTGTCTTTTATAATAAAGAGATTTAGATGCTTCACTTTACAGTAGAACACAATTTTGTTTGACAAATGACTGTGAAGAAATAACTGACTTGAAAAACACCAAATGTTCTTTAAGCATAATCTCCGTTGACGTGCACTCCATACATCAGGAGCGCCGTTTAACCTAAACACCTTATTCACCCTCGTGATGCAGACAGTGACAAGTCCACTAAGTCATAAAGCAGATGTTCCAGTGGCACACCTCCCATTGTGTATTCAAATCTACTATTTTTGCTTTTCATTTATAATACTTTACATTCTTCCTGTGCCTAAATGCTCTCCAGGTCTGCCATTTTACATATTTTGAGTTCAGAGTCAAGCTTGTTATTTATATTCTGATTCAGATCACAGAAGTGAGCTGACAGCCTGCTGTTCACTAAGGCTGTAGTTAGATAGATGAGCCCACACAATTCTGTTTAGACAGTGTAACAGGCCCTAGCCTGAGTGGAGTTACCTAATAGCGTAGTAGGCACGATTCTTTTGAAAAGACGTTGGTTCTATGTACAAACTAACTCGATTTTTTGGATTACCTTTATATCTATAGTAATAAAAGGCAAAGCCCTCACTCACTGACTGACTCACTCATCATTAATTCTCCAACTTCCCGTGTAGGTGGAAGGGTGAAATTTGGCAGGCTCATTCCTTACAGCTTACTTACAAAAGTTGGGCAGGTTTCATTTCGAGATTCTACGCGTAACGGTCATAACTGGAACCTACTTTCGACCATATATATGGCCATAGCCTGCAGCTCGGTCGCCGTGTGAGGTGAAGTTGCGTCCCGCATCATCACGCCTCCCACGTAATTGAGTGCCTGCCCATATAAGGTAAATATTCGTGGGTGAAGGACTGTGCTTATGCAAACGAAGATGAGATGGTCAGGGTGGTGTTTGGCACAAACTCAGCGAAAGTGCGAGAGAAACTTTTAAGTGCCGGGTCTTAGCTAACGTTAAATTAAGCCGTGGACATCGCAAGATCACAGAAGAGAGCGGCTCACGTGAACTGACTGTGAATGCAGTACGTAGAGAACAAGGAAGAGCTCTGAACAAAAAACGCATTACACAATTGAGAAGGCAGCAAAAGAATATGAAGCGAGTGACGCATACCAGCATATTCAAAAGTGCAGCTACTGCGGAAACAAAGCACACGGTGTAAACCGTAAGTTTAAATTAAGTTTATAGACATGCTGCCGCTGACGTTTGTCATGCCTACGACGAATACGATATTCGCGAGATACAAGTTTGATGAGAAGACATGAGGTATAAACGAGACTTTGGATTACTTTGTAACAGAGTTAAACTTGCGGGTTAAGGACTGTGCTTATGCAAACGAATAGAAAAGCAAGGTGTAAAGCTTAACTTTAAATTAAGTTCATAGACACGCTGCCGCTGGCGTTTGTCATGCCTACGACGAATTCGATATTTGCGAGATACAAGTTTACTGAGAGGACGCAGGGTATAAACGAGACTTTTCATCACTTTATAACATAGTTAAAATTGCTGGTGAAGGACTGTGCTTATGCAAACGAAGATGAGATGGTCAGGGATAGACTAGTGTTTGGCACAAACTCAGCGAAAGTGCGACAGAAACTTTTAAGTGCCAGGTCTTAGCTAACATTAAATTAAGCCGTGGACATCGCAAGATCACACAAGAGAGCAGCTCACGTGAATTGACTGTGAATGCAGTACGTAGAGAATAAGGAAGAGCTCCAAAGAGCGCTGAACATAAAACGCATTACACAATTGAGAAGGCAGCAAAAGAATATGAAGCGAGTGACGCATACCAGCATATTCAAAAGTGCAGCTACTGCGGAAACAAAGCATGGTGTAAACCGTAAGTTTAAATCAAGTTTATAGACACGCTGCCGCTGACGTTTGTCATGCCTACGACGAATACGATATTCGCGAGATACAAGTTTGATGAGAAGACATGAGGTATAAACGAGACTTTGGATTACTTTGTAACAGAGTTAAACTTGCGGGTTAAGGACTGTGCTTATGCAAACGAATAGAAAAGCAAGGTGTAAAGCTTAACTTTAAATTAAGTTCATAGACACGCTGCCGCTGGCGTTTGTCATGCCTACGACGAATACGATATTCGCGAGATACAAGTTTACTGAGAGGACCCAGGGTATAAACGAGACTTTTCATCACTTTATAACGGAGTTAAAATTTCTGGTGAAGGACTGTGCTTATGCAAACGAAGATGAGATGGTCAGAGATAGACTAGTGTTTGGCACAAACTCAGCAAAAGTGCGAGAGAAACTTTTAAGTGCCGGGTCTGAGCTAACATTAAATAATTGCTGGTGAAGGACTGTGCTTATGCAAACGAATAGAAAGCAAATGTTACGTTATTTTTAAAATGTTTCCTTTTCTTTTTCATAACTTCTTTAACACACTTCTTCTCCGCTGCGAAGCGCAGGTATTTTGCTAGTAAGGTATATCTATAAAACTAACATGTAATCCTGACTTGGGCCAAGCAAGTTAAAAAACGACTATATATGAGAAGTTGTTGTTAGAGATGTCTGGCTCCATAGGCCCATATAACATGAGGTGCCTAGCATATCTTCCCAAATGTTAGACATCAGTATGGATTCTCCTAACGTCCTTTTGTTATGATGTGAGGGTTTAAGGGTCAACATGCTGACTACCAGCCAATTAACTTGGGTGTCAATTTTTCCTGAACTGGTTTGTTTGCAGCAGAAGTACGTGAACAACCATAACACTGTGATATGGAAATTTAAGTAGAGCCCCGCTCTGCTCCTTTCTTGTGACTTTCTACCAATACATGTCGACTCTTTGATAATTTTTTGTTTTTGGTCTTTTGGTTTGCAGGAAGCTGGAGCTGCCATCTGTGTCTGCGTCAGCTGAAGGAGAAGGCCTCGGCCTACATCACGCTTACCTAAGCCTCCACAGAGGGTCCGCTCTTGGCAAACGGCGGGCTTGGGAACGGAGTTTTTCCCTGCTGGCTCTGCTGGGTCTTACTGCTGGTTTATTTATTTTACCAGTTTGCTTGGATTTTTCTTTTATTTAACTGATTTTTTTGAATGAATGACTTTTGGTTTACTTTTTTGTGCTGCCATAAGAACTGCTCCCCATCGCCCCCTACCTATTGTTAAAGCAACTAATATTTATTAATTTAAAAAAAAAATAGAGAAAAAGAAACATTTTTTGAATATTTACTGATACTTAACTATTAGCTAATAAATGTAGATTTAGGGAACGCGACAGAGCGCCTCCAGCTGTGCCTGTGACGTTTTCTTAGCAGACATCATAAGGAAGGAGGTGTAGTTTTGACAGATCCAGTAAAGGATCAGCTAGACTCGTGCTAACCTGCCATATGTGAACATGCCGTGCGATTGCTGCCAGTCATCATGTGGCGCCTTTCTTAATGATTACTCAACCTGGTAATTGACAGTTTTACTGAAATGAGAAGGAGTGACGGGCACGCGCTTAACTAAAGGTCCGTACAGCCGGACTGCGCTCCTTACGCGGTTCACAACCTCAAAGAAAACGACCCAAGCACAGCTGAACGACCTTTCAGTTTCCCCCGTGTTTCTTATCTCGATAACATGCAGTACCGTTCTGAGAGAATGAGGCAGGGGTTTGGGGTAATGTGGCTCTAGCTTAGTTTGCACCTCTGTCCTTCTGGACGTTTCCAGTGGTCTGATCTTGAAATTCTCATCATGGTGGTCATAAAATGTTTTGTTTTGTTTTATTAATTATCATTTGGATTTGTTTCCTGATATGTTGTCTTGTGACCTTCACACTGGCAATCGAGCTGGCAAGCAGACATTCTGGCGTAGACGGCAAAATGAGGTGAACAACGGGGGGAGTCCGACAATGGGAGTAAGGCAAGGGGGCCTTGTCGGTGCTGAACTGCTCTGTAAAGCTTTATTGTCATTTTATTTTCAACATTTTGAGCACACCGGTGCCCTCGATAGGCCGGCTCTTACCTTCCTATTGTTTTATTTATTTATTTATTTTTTGCTCAAATTGATCCAAGCCTCCCACCTCCACCTGAATAGTAACTAGGAATTTTGAAACCTCCGTCTGATTGACGCCTGCATTGTGATTACTTTGTTTATCTGGCAAATGTGCAGCTGCTGACCTGTAAAGTTACCCGTCAGGAATGGGGCACCCGCTGAGCTTCTGTATGAGACGGACCGGGGCACTTGGAAACTATGGGCACAGGAATTCTGAGCCTGGATGGTACTTTGGGATGGGGTGGGCTATAAACAGGAGCTCAGCTCACCTGTAAGTGGCCCGCTTATAAAAATATGGAGATGGCTCTGCTGAACCTGTGAAGCCCTTGGGCACAGAGTTTAGTGTTAACAGGCACCAACGAGTCTTCTAGCTTCATATTAATAACAAATTAAGGCCATTGTTCAGTTTCACCCTGGTGACCCACTTGAGAGATTCTAAGCGAGCCGCATTGCCTGCCTGTGGTCTGCTTTCTAAAATACAGAAACAAGTATCCTGCTGTTATAAAGCAGAGGTCCCACTAAGGTGGGCAACAATATTGTACAAATTCCCCCCACTGACCCACTTGCTGACCCCCAGTGGTCCATTTGTTAAAATATTTAAAATAGCTACATTTTACCTGTGACAGTTCAGTATTAAAATGCCCTCTAATTTAGGAATATTAATAAAATAGGAAAACTGTAAATTCCCCACTTGGGTGACCATAAAGGAGCCACTTTACCTGCTGGTGGTCCACTTGCAACAGTATGGAAACAAATGTCCTGCTCTTCTGAAGCATCTTCATATAATGTTCAGTGATTTAATACACTAAGGTATCTAACGATTGAATCATATTTAATACATAAATTAAATGTTCTGTTTGCCCCCACTGACTCACTGGGTGACCCTAAGTGGGCTGCATCACCTACCAGTGATCTGCTTGCAAAAATAAGTGCCCAGCTGCTGTACAGGATGTTGTGTTTCAGCAACAACAAAACAGTAACAAAGCAAAAAGAAATGAAAAGCCGCAGCTGACTGCACTAGGCCAGGGTCTCACCCCAGGCAGCCTAGCCCCAAACTCAAATAGCAGGCTTTCCAGCCCAAAATGGGATCCGTTTTTTCTTTTTTCTTCATATAGCCAAAAACTGACATTCAGGGGAGAGGATAACAGAAAACCTCTGTGGGGTAAAAACAGTTCAGTATTAAAAGGTGCTAAGTTGTCTTCTAAGTTAAGATTATTGATAAATTAAGAATATTGTTCAGTTTTCCCCAAGTAATTCATTTGGGTAACCCCTTAGCAAGTTGTGTCACCAGTCAGTGGTCCACCCAGCTTATCCATCCTATTTGCCCAAAATAACACCAAGTTGAAGATTAGCTTCTACTTCTGGAACACATTTGGATTGGGCTCTCTACAAGAGTAACTGCACAACTTTAAAAAGCTTGTTCACTTCATCATTGGTGACCCACAGTGCAACTGGGGAAGTCATAAGTCTCGAACCCTGGCCATGAGTGGGCCATGACCCTCCAAGAGGGACAGAGTTCACAAACTCAGTTGTGGTGAAAAGTATCCATCAATATAATGCACTTGTACGCCAGGGCAGTACTGGGTCTTCAATTTTTTCTACAGCTGTTCTTCTTCTGTGGCAGGATGATTGTACAATATACATCTTTATTATGAAAAAAGTCCAGTAGTTTAATCACACAAGTTTTCATTTATTGTGGGCTTTCTGAATCCAACACCGGGCCAAAGTCATACAACACACCTATTGTCTGGTAATTGTCCCGTAGCACATTTCACTTCAATCCGATGCTTCTGGCAGCCATCAACAAGCTTCTGGCAGATTCCTAGTTGGGTTTTTGGCCACCGTTCTTGGAGGAAACCAAATTTGATGGTTTCCTGGCTTGGACCTGACTTGTAAGCAGAGTCCACATTATTTCAGAAGGGTTGAGGTCAGGACTTTGAGAAGGCCATTCCAAATGCTTCATGTTAGCCTGCTTTATCCACCTCAAAATGGCTTTGATGTGTGTTTAGGGTCATTGACCTGTTGGAACGCCCAGTTGTGTCCAAGTTTCAACCTTCTAGCTAATCTGAGGTTTTGCTGATGAATTTTATGCTAATCCACCTTCTTCATTATTCCATCCACATTGTGCCATACCCAAGCTCCAATAGCAGCAAGGCAGATCCAGGGCATGATCGTACCACCACCATGCTTAGCAGCTGACACAGTGTTTTTGGGGTTGAATGCGTCACCTTTAATCCTCCAAATATACCTCTGCTCACTGTGGCCAAACAACACAATCTTCATCTCAGCTGAACTTAAACCTCTCCTCCAGAAGGCTTTTCCTTTACCTGAAGGTGTTGATTATGGAGTAGGAGCTTCTTTCTTGGAATGGAGCTTCTCGGCCCACAGTGATGTAAAACTAGTGGACAGTGACACTCTGGGCCAGCTTTTACACCCCTACGCAGACTCGGCTACAAGCGTTTCAAAGAGACATCCAAATTAGAACTCTTCTTTAAGATCTGCGTTTAACTCTGTAACAGAAATCGACAAAGGGTAGGACCCCCATTGGTGATCGGCACCCTCACAATCGAATATGAAACCGATAAACGGTTACCCCTTGAAAATCTGCACCCTCACGCACAATCACATATGAAATCAATGAACGGTTACCCCTTGGAGATGCGCCCTGTGATCGCACATGGAATCAGGTCTTGGTCATTTTTTACAAATCAGCGCCCTCACAACTCGATATGAAATCGACATTTGCTCTTTGAAGATCGATGCCCTCACGGTCGCATATGAAATTGGCATGGGGGTGGTGTTCCTTAGACATAGATAGATAGATAGATAGATAGATAGATAGATAGATAGATAGATAGATAGATAGATAGATAGATAGATAGATAGATACTTTATTAATCCCAAGGGGAAATTGGTGCCATCGCAGTCTTTTTGACGCCTCCATGGCTATGGCACACCTAGGCTGGTTCCTACTCAGCCTATGCCTAGAGCCAGCCCTGGTGTCACTTATGTACCTGCAGCTGCCAGTTCATGGCACACACGTTTCTTGGTGGTTCTTGAATTGCATTTGACCATCTGGCCATCATTTTCTTCTTCCAGACCTTGGCAGAGTGATTGCCCCTACAAATAACTTTGTGGTCTCGACACAGACAGACGCAGGCAAGTCTCTGCAAACAAAGGCTTTTTATTTTGCTGTGGGAAACTCTTCCCTAATTGTTTCCCACCACCAAAGCACAGTACAGTCAAAGCGCACAGCACATCATCTCTTTTTGTCTTTCACTTCAGCACCTCTCTCTGCCTCCACTTCTCCCAGCAAGCGTTCTCTTCTCCCCACCAACTCCACCTCCTGGAACCGCAGCAGTGGGCTTCTTTTATGTGACACCTGGGAGTACTTCTGGTGGCCCGTTAGCATAGTCCAGAAGAACTTCTGAGTGAGGTGGGAACCCAGCAAAGTAGGGCATCCCCAGAACCCAACAGGGCTGAGTCCACAAACCCTCTGGTCCCAGCAAGCCGTGTGGGAATCCAGAGTGCTGCAGCAACCCAAGGGGGCTACCATCTATTGATTCCGGGGGAGATAATGTCCAATGCATGCTGTCTCCCCCAGTCCTGCCGTTACAAGGGCGTCCCAGCTGGGTAAGGGTGCCACAACGTGTTGCTTGATCTGATGATCTTGGAATCTGAAGCTGTTTAGAAGTGGCTCCAGGAGACCTCAGAGGACCTTTACTGACTTGTGTAAATCTGCTGTCCTCTTTCTCAAGTCTGCACTGAGCTCCTTTGACTTTCCCATTGTAATGAGTGTTGGTCAATCCAATGGGTGCCATCAAACGGGCAACACAGAGAAGCTACCAGCTGGAGTCAATCATGGTCACTAACGGTGACACATTTTGGAACCTTTGTTGACCCCCGTATGTACGTCTGTGACCCTGTGATGGTTTCGGTAACTTGTGCGCTGCACTCCTGATTTGTTTTTCTGTAACAATGACGTACAGTATGTTGCACAGTCATCCTGCCACTTTACAGCACATCGGTATGTTAATCAATCAGCCTTTCATAAGGTTAGGGTTGAGCAAGCAAGCGCACAAAGTGACCAGTAAAATAAAATGAATCAGAATACTTTATTAATCCCAAAGGAAATGACTGAGGCTACAACTGCACGGATAAACAAAGGCACAAGTAACACGGACAGCAAATATTCAAATCAGCATATAAAGTAAAATAAAATGTAAATATCAAAATACACTACAATAAATCCTCACTCGCTATGCTCCACAGGTATGCGGTGAATTAAATATAATAAATACGATACATCAGAGTCTCTTACCAAATCCTTAGCTTACTATACAGAACAGCACACTGAGCAGGAAGTAATATTGCGCATACAGATGAAATATATTTAAGAAAAAAAATACAAAATAAAGTGACAAACACTACAGACAGCTGCTGCCTTCAACAGCCCACAGGAAGGAGGGCTTTACAGGGGTGGGGTGACCCCTGAGGCAGCAGATGATGGTGGACTTGTGACTGTGCCACCACTCAGGAGGTCAGGCTGTACCCCCGGTCCATGAGTGGTCCACAGTTCTTCATTCCAAGCTTTAAAATGGAACGAAGCCCCACAGGCCTCTAAGGGGAAGGGGGTTGAGGTTCATAACCTCAAACGTCCAGAACTGCCAGCTGGAGCCCCAGGTCCGGTATTGTGCCACATGCCCAGAGCCCGGCTCATAAGAGATGGCAGGAATGCAACTGGCTGCCCACCACTGCTTGGCACATGAAGCACAGGGTGGGAGGGGAGTTCATGTGTTTAGATTTCACCCTGAGGATCCTGCCAATCACAAAGCTCAGTTTTAATTAATTGTTCAATTCAATAAATTTAAGATTGCTGTAAAAATATGAGGAACAGGGACCATTGCACCACTTCCCCTGCTCCCTCAGCTTAGTCCAACAGTCCGTCCGTCAAGACCTGAGCCAAGCATGGAGGAAACCTGCAAACATCCACATGTGAGGCTCACTGTGATCACAATTAATAAAAAAATCAATTTAAAAACAGCAGCTTTATAAAAATTGCTGTTTTTATGAAGTAATGAAAATCAATGTGAAAGTCAAGCTGTGTAGTAAAACTAGGAAGCCCAGGACATGACCCCGCCCCAGTGTAGCCCCGCCCCTGCACCACCGATGTGGGAGGAGCCTGAGGCTGACAGGCAGCGTGTCATTTACAAAAAAGAAAGAGAAAGCACACAGTTTGCAGTCATTTACTTCTAGGCGTTTGCTTTCCTATTTCTTTTAGCAATTTCCGTGTGTATGTGGCGACGTCTAAAGAAAAAGCACTGATGCTCTAAGCTTTCATGGCCTCATTAATAAATACGTAATGAGTGAAATAAAAACAAGAGAACAAATAAGTACATTATAACACAGTGAGTGTGCGGCACCTTGTGCAAGAGTGGCCGCCGTGACTTACCTGGCGAGGGGTGACTGTAGTCACTGCTGGCAGTACGTGGTCCCCTTTGTCACCTCTCTTGAGCACTAGTTACCCTTTGGGGCTGTGAAGGAAAGACACACACCTTGTTTCATGATGTCTGAGATCGTAAGAAGCCTTCCCATAAAGCCAGAGCCGGTGAACTCCTTCCTTAGCCCCCTGCCTTGTCCGGCGTTTCTCTCTCCTTACTGTGGTGGCAGAGTCATCGTCCCATGCGCCAACTCATCTGTCATAAGTGTGCCTGCTGCCTTGCCCAATCACTTGCAACGCCACACTGAAGCCTGCGATGGGGGTCTACACATAGAATGTGAAGGCTTGTGCTGCCTACAGAGGGGGCAGAGTTGCCCTGCTGTGCCAAGGCTACTGTCATGTGCTCAGAGTCAAATGACATTCAAGACACACACACACGTACACGCAAACCTTAGAACCCCTGGAGAGACATTTTACAGCGGGAGAAATAAATATTCTACACATCGACATTTTGCGTATTTTCCAAAGCAGCTATGCCATGAAATTTAGTCCAGACATTGGAAACAACTCGGTAAAATGACACAGCCAGAGAAATCGTAACATTGTGATCCATAAAGAAGTTATGTACAGGAAAGTGGAATGACACAGGAAGAAGCAGCCGATTCCACCGACGTGTTCTCCTATCTGTGATGGGTCAGTCAGAACTTCCACTCTTTGGCAAAGGGATACTCACAAGTTAATTAATCATTTGTTACCAAGCGTTCCAGCAAGAAACATCTCATGATGGGTCGAGGCTAAGAGCTCTCCCAGGACCTTCACAACAAGGTTGTTGAGTAACCTGGCAATGGCACTGGTCACCGACAGAATTCTTAACTCCTTTTAATGTTCCTATAGGCACTCCTGGGGCCGCACATCACTCACTCCACCATCAACTGGCCATGCACAGGAGCTCCTTGCAATATTTCCAACCAGCTAGTCAGACAATTAGTCAGAATAGTAGCCCAAGAGCCACGGACCACTCAGAAGGAGCCCCAGGGTGGCCTGGAAGCAACAGGTACAGCCATCACAAAGAAGACTATTGACATTGCTCTCCACCATCATGGTCTGCATGCACAATCACCCCAGAAGACTCCATTACTGAAGAAAAGACATGTCGACGCTCGCGTGTAGTTTGCTACGCAGCATTTGGAGAAGACTGCAGAACACGGAGAGAATTTAGTGCGGCCAGACAGAACAAAAATCAAACGTTTTGGCAGCAATGTAACACACCATGTTTGAAGAAGACATGGCTCTGCCTGTGACCCTAAAAATACCACATCTGCTGTGAAGCATCCAGGTATGGGGCTGTTTCTCGTCTCACGGTGACAAAGGATTTCAATTTATCACAGGAACGATGAATGGAGAGATTCAAGAGAAGAATCTGTTGCCATCCACCCAGATGATGAGGATGAGACGTGCAGGACAATGATCCTAAAAAGGCTGCAAAGGGGGCGCTCGAGTGGTTCGTGAGGAAGAAGACAAAGCTGTCGGAGCGGTCCGGTCAATCAGCAGACGTACACCTATGAGAACATTTGAGGAAGGAACTGAAGATCAGGATTCACCAGCAGTCCCCGTCTGTGTAGAAGAATGAGACAAACGCTGTGAGAGACTCCGTCCTTCCATTTGAAGCTCTTATTGCAAACGAAGGTTTCTTCGCTAATTTCAGTTAGCGTGATCGACACTTTACTTTCATTCCACCTTACTGCACGTTATCATTTTATCGATTGGATTGTTACAAGATCTTTGCCTTCGTCATTCTATTGATTTTGTAACAATGTCTGGATGTATATTTAATGAGAAAAATGTCGATGTGTTGAATACTCATCTCTGTCACTGTACGTTATGCCAGGCTGCTGCCTTCTGGCCTTCATTGCGTTACAGTTCTTTGGGCCTATCAGACAACCAAAGTGATAGGAGAAGAGCAAACAGAAAGGAAGCCAAGATGTAGCTGTAACCTAAAAAGCAAAGAATTGTCATAAAACAATCGGAGCGCGAGCACGAGAAACGGAGAGCAGAGGAGGAACTTGACGAAGAAGAAGAGTACAAAGTCTGTGCAAGGGGGCCAGCGTGAACACAGCTGGCTTAAGCCCAATTTCCAGTCACGATTGGCTTTCTGAGTCAGCCCAAATTTCGGCTTTCTCGGCCGATGTTTTACATGTGGTATGAAAGGAGACGTGACTCCTGATTGCATCTTATGATTGGGTTGTTGAATAATCGAGAGAATTTCTGCCATGTTAGAAAGTTCAGTCCGCTGTCTTGTAGTGCGAGTCGTCTCACCTTGACATTTCTTAAAGTTCACTGTGTAGCGACTGCAGCGAATTGTGCGTGTGGCAAGAATAAGAACAACAGGCATGGCAGGAGGAACACGTGCTGTGTGGACAGCAAACATGGCGGCCTGGTGTACCGAGCTCTGGCAGCAAAACTGTCTAAATGACGTATCATGGCAGGACATTGCACATTGTCCATTGCCGTTATCAAACTCTCTTTCACCTTTGTGACCTCAAAACGTTAACTATCGCGTGGCAGCACATATTCCACTAAATGGCCAATGATAAAACATTTCTTGGGAAACGCTTGTTGGAAGATCCCGAGATAAGCACACACCAACTGTAAATTAAATAAATTCCCTCCACTTCGCTCAGATAGATCGTATCGTCCGTGCCTTGCCAGCCATCCGCGTGCCCAGTTCCCCCTTCTTTAAGTTTCAGAGCACAGTACAGCAGGAGTCAGCAATGCAGCTCTTTCCTTTGTTGGCATTCGGAGACGTCTGTGGCCATATTGAATGGGCAAAGCTTTAAGTGCAAAATCTCAAAGGGTCAAACTCTCCGTCAGGGCCATATAGACATACAGTGATACCTTGGAATCCGACCTTCATCCATTCCAGAACCCCGTTTGAGCTCCAAGACGATTTTTCCCCTTTAAAATAATAGAATCTGGATTAATCCGTTCCTGGGTCCCACGAACTTGAATTTTCAAAATGATTTTAACAGTAAATACATTGGATTTTAAGGTACAATATTAACAAATAATAATAATATTTGAATTAAAATGTAAATTAAGAAAATTAAAAATAGAAAAACCTGTTTTTCATTAATCCAAACTAAGAGGAGTTTTTCCATCTCTTCCATACTTTTCGATCTCCTAGACGTCAGTGTCGTTTTCCCTTTCGCCACATCAGCTGCATTGATAGCTTCTTTATTTTTCAAAATTGTACAAACAGTCGATTTAGGCATCCCGAGCATCGTAGCGAGATCAGCCACACGTGTACCGCTGTCATGCTTAGCGATACGATCTTTCTTAACGTCAGTTGCAGCTCTTACTCTTATTTTCCTCACGACACTTTTTAAGACCCGTGGCGAATACAAAAAGTTGTTATTATATACAAAAATAACACAAAACAGGCACAAAAGCATAAAATTAGCAGCGAAAATCGCACGAGATGCTTTCACTACAGCTTCCGACAACGAACTGAACATCAAAACGCATGGGTGGCCCAAGCGCTGGGGAAACGTGCGCACAAACAAACACGAACAACGTGCTGGGCGTTTGGATTCCAAAGTGGTATTTGGATTCCGGGGCAAAATTTGCTTCAATTGGATTCCAAGTTGTTCGAGTTCTGGGGCATTCGGATTCCGGGGGCAATATTGTATAAAGAGCGCTGTCTTGTGTCATTCAGCCCAAGCGTGTCTGTAAAGTTTTTCTGCATGAGCAGTCACTTGATCACAATTTCTAAACATCACACGGTGTAAGCCCAGCCATAACTATTCACTCATTGAGGTAAAGGGCTGATGGCACACCTAAGGCCCATGAGGTGTTGCCTGGCAACAAATGATACAACTTGTGACAAGAGTGAAAATTATAGCCAATTAAAGCTCTGTGTTCTTGGGGCCAAATTGATGGACGGGACCATGAATAGCCAATCACAAGCCAGCACACACAGTTGGGACAGGAAGACTTGCAAAGGTTTTAACAAGAAAGTTCTACACCGATTAAACTGTTGTAGAGAAAAATAGAAATAGAAGCAAGACCCGAAAAATAATCAAACAATTGAGGAGTGGGTGGCAGTTGACGCTTGAAAATCCTTTCTCAATATGAGATATGTCGCCCTGTTGCAATAAGAAGAAACAGGCTGTGTATTTTTGCGGAGTTCACCAGTGATACCAGTCTGTCTTGTCATGGTAGCTCCTAGGGATGCCCGACAGGAAGTTACCGCATCTGTGAAGGCTGATTGCTCTTATGAGGGCTTGAGAGTGCTTTGCATTTTCTCTAACTTTATCCTTGGTGTATTTACAGCAAAATTCAGTGGAAATGGGCACAACTTTGGATAGGGGTGCATATCCACAAAACAAAGATCTGCAGAGAGCCCCCTCACCGGAAATCAAATCTGAACCTAGAGAAGGATTCAGACTGGCCGTGCTTACCCTCGCCTTTTTAAGGTCACCCTAGTATAAGTCCAACAACATGAAGTGCAGGGTGCCATGAATTCTCAGTCACCCAGTACCCCATCAATCCACAATTTGTGCAAGTCCTAGTCTACTGCAAGGAGCTTAACTGTGGGAAAGCCTGTGAGTTGTGATCAGACATCCTGCCGGAGACTCATTAGCTTTCAGGGAGCCAAACCTCATGAGTCGCCATTAAATGATGAGAATAGGACTGATCCAATCAAATGGAGTAATATCAAAGTATCAAAGACGTGAAATTGGTCACCGGTGAAAGCGGACGTTAGCACCAATAGGTGAAATGAGTCCCCACTGAAAGATGAGAGCACAACTGTTTCAACAGAACACTAGTCACTACTAGTCAGTGAAGAGGGCAGCCCTGTTTCCATATAATGTGTTCTTATCAGAGCACAAGTGTAGTCCTGTTCCTGTAGATTGTCCCAACACTGTGGATGGTGGTACTGATCATATGGAATGAGTCGCTATCAAACCATCACTATCACAAATGAGTCACTATCGAATGGTGGGACCTTTTCCATGGAACAAATCACTATTGAATGATGAGAGTAGCACTGATCACATGAAATGAGGGACCATTGAAGTGTGAGGGTAGGACTTCTTTAGTGGAACGAATGGGTTGCACTGTTCCCATATAAAGAATTGCTATCAGAAGATGAGGGTAATACTGGTCTAGTGCGATGAATTGGTGAGGATAGCATTGACCCCATAGAATGAGACACCATTTAAAGGTGAGGGTAGGACTATATCAATGGAGTGAGTCATTATTCAATAAAGAAGGCAACATGGTTCCCGTAGAATGTGTTGCTCTTTAATGATGAGGGGGGTGGCAGCGCTCACGAGGATTGAGTCACCATCGAAACACAAGGGTAGGGTTGTGTCAGTGGAACAAGTCAGTATTCAATAAAGGGGATAACATTGATCACGTAGAAAGAGTTGCTATCAAAAGATGAAGGTAGCGTCGATAACATGGAATGAGTCACCATCAAATGTCAATGCTAGTACTGACCATGTAGAGCAGGGGCTCCCAAACTTTTGGACGTCAAGTACCACCCGAGGTTAAGCGAGTTGCATTGCGTACCACCCGCACCTTGTTGAAAGGGAGGGAGAGCTGTAAGGGGGGGAGTTCGGATCTAAACCGCCCCGAAATCCGAATAAAAGTTAGAGTATTGGAAGAAATTATGCATAAAATTAATGAAAAATTTTGTGCATGTACATAAATTGATAAATTCCACCCCGAAACGAAATCCTACCTTCGGCCTGTATGTGACGCAGTTACCGAAGACGAAATGGTATCGGCTTTGTGCTGAGATCTAGTGACTATGATGCGATACAGCGGCAGTGCATGTATAACAACAAACGCGAGCGGTTTCTGTGAGGCAGAGTTACCGAAGTCTAAATAGTGTCGGCGTTGTGCTTTCATCTAGTGACCAAAAGCTCAAACAGTGAAGAAGTAGAAGTTGACCTCCGCGAAACGGAATTATGGTAGCGTTAAATGAACTAAATACTGATTCGAATAATACGTTTTATTTATTCAGATGACGAAATTTCACACCACACAAAATTTGGGAATCCACGTATTATTGTATTTAAACAGTTTCAATGGTTTTTGCTCACAACAGGCTTGTCATAAAGGGTATTGCACAGATACCACGATGCGTACCACCTGAAAAGGCTCCGCGTACCACAGTTTGGGAACCGCTGATGTAGAGTAACTCCCCACCGAGTGTCGACAGTAGCACTGATCACGTAGAGTGAGTTATTATCAAGAGATGGGAGTTGCACTCTTCCTGTAGAACGTATTGGTATTGAATGATGAGGGTAGCACTGATCACCTGGAATGAGCCACCATCAGGTATTGAAGGTAGGATTGTGGGAATGGAACGAGTTACTATTCGGTAAAAAGGGTAACACTGATCATGTAGAATGAGATGTTATCAAACGATCAGAGTAGCATCGATGACGTGAAAGGAGACAGCATCAAATGTTGACGGTAGCACCGTTCCTGTGGAATGTACAGCAGGATGAGGGTAGCATTGATCACGTGGAATGAGTTGCCATTTAATACTGAAGGTAGGGGATGTGTCATCAGTGAAGAGGGTAACTGATCATATATGTAGAGTGAGTGGCTATCAAACGACGAGGGTAGCATTGATCATGTGGAATGAATCACCTTCAAATATCGACATAAGTATGGAGCACATGACAGTGCCACCACCAAATGATTCAAATCATTGGATTGAGTCACTGTTCAATAAGAGAGTAGCACTCCAGAAGGCGATGAGGGTAGCACTAATCACATTACAGCAATCTGGACAAGAACAGGCCTTTTAGCCCAACAAAAGTCGCCAGTCCTATCCACTTAATTCTTCTAAAATAACATCAAGTTGACTTTTGAAGGTCCCTAAAGTCCTACTGTCTGCCACTCTTGCTTAGTCGCTTATTTCAAGTGTCTGTGGTTCTCGGTGTAAAGAAAAACTTCCAAGCATTTGTGCAAAATTCACCCTACTGTGTCCCTGTGTTGGGACTCAAGGTGGCTCATGGAACGAGTCTCCTCTGAATGGCGAGAGTAGGACTACTTGAGTGGAATGAGATGTTACTCAAAGAAGCTCGCATAGAACAAGTTACCATTTGATGGTGGTCCTGACCATATGGCAGGAGCCTCTATCAAATGACAAAGATAGGATTATTTCAATGGAACGAGTCACTGCTCAGTGATGGGGGGGGGCACTGATCACGTAGAATCAAACAATGAGGACTGCATTGATCACACGGTATGAGTCACCAGTCAGTGGTAGAAGAGACTGCGTAGCGTGAGTTGCCATCAGAAGGTCAGGGTAGCACTGTTTCCGTGGAGCGAGTCGGAATTGTATGGTGAGGGTAGTACTGATCACGTGGAACGAATTGTAAGGGATCTGCCACTGAAAAAAGGTCACCGGTATAGGTTACCAGATTTGGTAAAATGAACTGCCAGGGAATAGACAGGGATCCTCCTCCAGAGGAAACGGCTGCACCAGTCCTGTCCAAAGCAAGCCAGAACTTTGCTTCCCTGAGTCACATAATTTTTTTCCCCTCAGCGGATTAATGTCCCCCTGGGACTGACCTCTTTCCGTTTTCAGCACTGCCATGGTCATAGTGCCCCCTTCAGGACGCAACAGGCCACACAGAGGAGCTCATTTCATTTTGTCCAATCAGTTTGCTCTTTCCTGTCAATAAGACCCACTGCCGCTTTGAGATCATGCTGGAGACATGTCGCTGTATTACACATCCGTAACTCTGGTGCTTCCCCCATCCCGCTGCCCTTTCTCTGAGCTGATGAAAAATCTATCTACATATATAAATATTTATAGTTTGTATCGATACGTTTGTTTTTGGTTCTTTTTTTTACATTTTGCACAAAGTACTGAGTACTGAAAGGTGCTGTAAAAAAATAAATGAATATCAAAAGTGAAAGTGTTGAAGCAGCAGGCTCCAAAAAAAACAGAAGGATTAGGAAACTTGCCGTTTGTGTGAAAAGTGTCTGTATGCGTGTGGAGTTTTTAAAACGTAGGAGTAGAGGCCACCGTCTTACGCCATATTTGCCAAATAGAAAACGCCCTCAGCCGATTTATTTCTTTAATTTTTTTCCATTGGAGCTTTAAGGCCGCTCGATCTACCTCTCCAGCAGTCCCACAGGAGTGTGGCCACGTCAGACATATGTTGGCCACGGCGATTCTGGACAGGTAGGTGTGATGCGAGCTTTAGGTAACGCCGAACCGTCCCAGTGGCGCCAGGGGGGCCGACGCTAGTTCTGTGGCTGGTGATTACGCCTGTAGTTTGTCTGTAGCCGTAGTGTCGAGGCATTTTTGGAGCCTGCTGTAGCAGTGATCGTCTGACTGCTGCGTGCGTGTTTGTGTGTTCAAGACTGGGAGGAATTATTGCGAGAGGTTGGACAAATCCACATGTGGGGGAAATCCTGCAAGGGTCGACCGTGTCACGCAGGTAACACGGCTTCAGTCGCATCACTGTGCAAGAAGCTGCAGGACCAAATACGTTCTTCTTGATCCACCCCGTTCTCTCCTCTTGTTGTCCCAAGACTAGCGCCGCTGCAGAATGGTCACGGCTGGCCTTGGTGGTGTTTGGTTTCAGCACTGGGTCGACCAGACCAGCCACCTCAGCTCTGGCTAAGAATGTCATGGATCAGCCGTTAGAGGAAGTGACACACTCGGCTACAGCTACGGGAAAAATGCTAAGGACACATCCTGGGTACTCCAAGGAGAGACCTGTCACCCCAACAACACCTACAAATCACGAGTGGAAACATCTGCAAGGAGAAGACGCAGCTCAGTTACACCAGGAGTCAGACGAGAAGAGAGAGGGACACACTCGGCTACAGCTTGGAGGAACAAGTGGGAAAAATAATCCAGACTGGTCAGCACAACAATCACGAGAAGATGCATCTGTGGGGTGAAGAATTAGCTCGACTGCAGCTAGAGGATGGGGGTGAAGACAGAGTGACCCAAGTGGCTACAATTAAGAAGAATCCATTGTAGGAATATCAGAGATCCTCCTAAGTTACCCGGCAGAGCTCGGTGACAGCGGTGATCCATAAACAGGCTGGCCAGCTTAATCGGTCTGGACACATCTCCTCCAATACTCCTAGGCCATGCTGACCAGAGATGTCTCCCGTATACCCCAGTGGCTTGAGCTCCCATAAGAATGAACGACATAACGGAGATCGCGGGACTACATCGGCCTGACACTCTGTTTGGGGAGATTTTCAGAACAATTAGCGACAACCTCTGGAAGAATCAGGGATGGAAATCTCTCCACAGCAATAGCCGAGTCATGTGACATGAGACTGTGGGAGGCCATCTTGGATGTGATGATCCGTGGAGCTCAAACACGTCCACACTCAGTTTTGGTTTTGCTACTGCCAGTGACGTTTGGCTCCACCTCACGATGGCTTTCCCAGCTACAAAGACTACGCCATCGATTTTAAACAATTCTTACTGTTTACCTCAATATAATCATCAGCATGTTAAAGGTTTTGTTCAATTTTCTGTAAACTATTTCAGCATGAAATTTTCAAAACATGCAAAAGTCATGCGGCTTAACACCCACAACGAAACCAGAAAATTTGTTTGGAGTTTTTACACAAGTAATGAGCGGCTGGGAAACCCCACTGGACAAAACGATGGCGGCAGCACAAGGACTACGACTAGAAAACGGGAGAAGGAACGGAGTGCCAGCCAAGCCATGGACCTTGTGAGGCGGCAGAGCCACCCGTCCACCTCCAGCCGAGACTTGGCATGTGTGGGCCGTGGGGTTTGCCCCCGCGAGGTCAGAAATTCACGTTCGGTTATCGTACGGTGATTCACGGGGCCCTTACAGGATTTCTCCCATATAACTGAATGTCGTGGATTTAGATGCGGTTTTTTAAAAAAAACAAAAAACAAAATGCTTTTTCTTAACTACTCGGTCTCATTGCTCTGGGCCTGTGCGCGTGTTGCCCGCCATGTTTTTCACAATTTTTACAGTTCTTTCTTTTCATTCCTTTTTAAATTTGATGAAGACTTCAGTCCTTCCTCTGCTGTTTTCATTTGGAGCTGCCTGACCGGCTGTGCTCCCTCAATCTTGCACATGAAGTCCAAAATGATCGAATATCGTGTCGTCTTTTCCTTGCCTGCGCTGTTCTTTTTGTAAATGTGTGTTGGAAAATGAAGTGAATCTGCTCAAGAGATCAAATCTCAAATTGTTCTTTCTGGAATGCTTTTTTTAAAAAATAAAAAAAAGGAAAAAAAAAAGGGAAAAGAAAAAAAGAAAAGAAAATAAAAGAAATTACCCTTCAAGTGAATGACATGGAAATCCGTTGAACTTTTAACATTAGGTCCTGAAATATTTTTTAGTTCATTTTTGGAAAAGAAATAAATGCTGTTACTCCCTTCAGCCTCTGTGTGTCTCATTGAGTCATCCGGAACTTCTTGGGATTCAGGGAAGGGAACACAAGGAGATATAAAAGGCGCTATATATATATATATATATATATATATATATATATATATATATATATATATATATATATATATATATATATATATATATATATACTGTATATATCACTGAGAGAGAGGTGGATCTTAAAGGCACTGGATAAACTGAAGACAGACACGAAGGAAACCTTAAGTGTATCAGAGGCAATGAAAGGCGCTATAAAAGATAGATAGATAGGCACTATATAATAGATAGATAGATAGATAGATGTGTAAGGCACTATATAGATAGATAGATAGATAGATAGATAGATAGATAGATAGATGTGTAAGGCACTATATGAAAACAGGATTTTAGAAATTTTGGCAGATTTCCTGAAGTAAAAGGCTGAACTCTCCCATTGACACAAGTGTTCAGACCCTTTACCTCGTACTTTGTTGAAGCCCCTTTGCCAGCGATTCCAGCCAGGGGTCTTCTTGGGTTTGACATGCAAACCTTCACACACCTGCATTTGGAGATTCTCTGCTGATCCTCTTGCGTTCTAACAGGTTAGGTGAAGACCCCCAGTCCACTGCTCTTTTCAAGCCCCTCCAAAGATGACTGATTGGGTTGAAGTCCAGGCTCTGGTTGGGCCACTCAAACACATTCCCAGAGTTGTATCTAAGCCCTTCCTGTGTTGTCTTTGCTTTGTGTCTTGTTAGAAGCCCACCCTGAGGTGCAGACCACTCTGCAGCAGGATTCCATTTTGAATGTCTCTGTACTTTGATACTTTGCTCTGTTCAGCTTTCCCTCAACCCTAACTGGTCTCCCAGGCCCCAGTGCTGCTGCCACCACCATGCTAGTCATCATTGTCATTGTGTTGAGTAGTACAGACGTGGCACTTCTTCCATTTAAGAATTCGAGAGAGCGCACAGTGCTGTTGGGCACCTTCCATGCCCATCTCTCCCCTCGACACAATCCCGCATGTCTGCCTACTCACATTCAGTGTGTTTGTCTTTGAGTAAGAGTGGCTGTGGGAAGTGGGGGCATGCGGCATGTCAGTGACCCCAGGCAGGTGACCACAGTGACCCCCATACTGTGTGTTGCTTTTTGATAATAGATAATTACTGATAAACGACTCTGAATGGGCATGTGGTCCGTTTATTATAATCTGCCAGTTCACCTCACATTCACTCCTGTGGGCTATCGGAGGAAATTAGAGGACATCAAGAAAAGCCCAGCTGGACATGTGGAGTACAAGCAGACTCAACACAAACAGTAACAGGTGTGTGTGTGTGTGTGTGTGTGTGTGTGTGTGTGTGTGTGTGTGTGACAGAATTGACATTCTGGACAGGTGACGCCATATTATATTTCTATTTGGTACAGAGCTATTAGGTGTCCTTGTGGTATGTCATTGGTAACTTATGTGGCCTCATTATGGCAGGCATTTAAAAATTCACTTTTATAGATCCGGCCAGTAGGTGGCAGCATGGAGGCCCTATTGACCGATACAAAGGACAAGTCACTGGACTGTCTGGCCTTTTAACTAAAGAACGTGATTGAGGACCTCAGGGATATGCAGGACCACTAGAGGGAGCTCTAGGAGGGGCAGCCTCAGGTGGTCCACAGGCCATTCCTGACCATGGATGTTATTTCCAGAACAAAAACTCAGAAGACTTCAGTGGCCTTAAAAGATGAGTGAGTGTGGAGAAAGAGTCGGGCAGGAGCTTTCATTACACCAAGACTGGCACGTAAGGAGTGGCAGGAGGGTGGAGTGGGCACCATGTATGCCAAGCAGGGCACAGGCAAGGCCCAGTGGAACAGCCAGGTTTAAGTTTCCTCTCTTTTTGTGGGGTTTTCCACCCTCCTTATTTTACCTACTTCCTTATGAATTTTATTTTGTTATTCCTGGTTTTATTTACAAGCACCCCCTAATGGCCACAACGGGAACAGAGCTGAACCCAGGTGTTCCAGCACCACTAATCACATTGCCTTTTCATACTAAGGAAGAAAGACTCAGAACGCTCAGTCACATTATTGAAGTGGAGGGGCCGAGGGGCCGTGAAGCTGGAGGCCCACCAGAAGGCCGAAGTGCACTGCGATTGGCCCATCACCTCGCAGTTCACACTACGGCACGTGTGTCAAGGCTCCTCCTACACATACAAAATAAAAAAACAAATCCAACAAAATACATCAGAGATGCCCCCTTTGCCACAGATTACCATGCCACTCATTCTCTACGTGCCAACAGAACAGAAGGAGGGCAGCAGAAACCTCAGCAAAGTGGAAGGAGTCATTGATGTTTGTTCGTTCATTACAAAGTAATAATAATAAAGATAAAAACACTAGCAACAATAATGATAATTATATAAATAATGATTATAAATAATTATTAATAACCATTGAAATGCAAATGTCAGTGTTTGGGACAGAACCTCAGATTTTGCGAGTCTGCCCTCTAGTGGCTTCATTAATGTAATGCTAAGCATAAAGATAAAAGTGCCATCCACACCACCAATTCAGCTGGCAGGTGTGACCAAGTACACCGACATTATACATTGGCACATTTATAAATATAGAGAAAATAAAACAAACTACCACGTCAAAAGTCACAAATTTGGAAAATATCAACCTCAAGGGCCCGAAGTTGCCGAAACAAATGCAGGCCAGACTGACAATCCATCCAGGCAAAGCCCAAAGGCACCAACTACAATACACTGAAATGACAGTAATATGCCCGGCGTAGCCTGGCATTACATCAAACAAAACATGTACTTCTGGACATCTCACCTGTACAAACAACGCTCAGGTGCAGTACCTGTGAAATATCCTGGAAGGGCGCCATATGTGTGAGCTGGTGTGACGAGGGGCGACTTACTTAGGAAGAACACACAATGTCCATTCATCCATGACTCACCCCACTTGATTCTGGTAGCATTTGGCGCAAGACAGGGACCACTCTGTCACGACTTAGTGACACAAACCAAGCCACAAAAGAGCCACAGTCCAGTCTAGGACCTTGACTGGCCGGTCGAAAAAATAGACCTCACCCCAGGCAGCCTGACCCCAAACTTCACATACAGCCTTTGGCCTGCAAAGACCCTAAAGGAGGGAAGAGGCTTTGTAAGTTAAAAAATACTTCATACAGTCAGGTCAATAAATATTTGGACAGCGACAACTTTTTTCTCATTTTAGTTCTGTACATCACCACAATGAATTTTAAATGAAACAACTCCGATGCAGTTGAAGTGCAGACTTTCAGCTTTAATTCAGTGGGGTGAACAAAACGATTGCATAAAAATGTGAGGCAACTAAAGCATTTTGTAACACAATCCCTTCATTTCAGGGGCTCAAAAGTAATTGGACAATTGACTCAAAGGCTATTTCATGGGCAGGTGTGTTCAAGTCCGTCGTTATGTCTTATCAATTAAGCAGATAAAAAGGCCTGGAGTTGATTTGAGGTGTGGTGCTCGCATGTGGGAGATTTTGCTGTGAACAGACAACATGCGGTCAAAGGAGCTCTCCATGCAGGTGAAAGAAGCCATCCTTAAGCTGCGAAAACAGAAAAAAACATCCGAGAAATTGCTACAATATTACGAGTGGCAAAATCTCCAGTTTGGTACATCCTGAGAAAGAAAGCAAGCACTGGTGAACTCAGCAACGCAAAAAGACCTGGACGTCCACGGAAGACAACAGTGGTGGATGATCGCAGAATCATTTCCATGGTGAAGAGAAACCCCTTCACAACAGCCAACCAGGTGAACAACACTCTCCAGGGGGTCGGCGTATCGATATCCAAGTCTACCATAAAGAGAAGACTGCATGAAAGTAAAAACAGAGGGTGCACTGCAAGGTGAAAGTCACTCATAAGCCTCAAGAATAGAAAGGCTAGATTGGACTTTGCTAAAGAACATCTAAAAAAGCCAGCACAGTTCTGGAAAAAACATTCTTTGGACAGATGAAACTGTGATCAACCTCCACCAGAGTGATGAAGGCAAGAAAAAAGTATGGATAGGGCGTGGAACAGCTCATTATACAAAGCATACCACATCATCTGTAAAACATGGTGGAGTCAGGCAGTGTGATGGCTTGGACATGCATGGCTGCCAGTGGCACTGAGACACTCGTGTTCATTGATGATGTGACACAGGACAGAAGCAGCCAAATGAATTCTGAGGTGTTCAGAGACAGACTGTCTGCTCAAATCCAGCTCAATGCAGTCAAATTGATTGTCCATCTGTATCATGAAACGCTGCCCAATGACCCAAAACACACAGCCAAAGCAACCCAGGAGTTTATTAAAGCAAAGAAGTGGAAAATTCTTGAATGGCCAAGTCAGTCACCTGATCTTAACCCAACTGAGCGTGCATTTCACTTGTTGAAGACTAAACTTCAGACAGAAAGGCCCACAAACAAAGTAAAGGCCTGGTAGAGCATTAAGAAGGAGGAAACCCAGCATCTGGTGATGTCCACGAGTTCAAGAGGCTGGCATTGCCAGCAAATGGTTTTCAACCAAGTATTAGAAGTGAACATTTTATTTCCAGTTATTTAATTTGTCCAATTACTTTTGAGCCCCTGAAATGAAGGGATTGTATTAAAAAATGCTTTATTTGCCTCACATTTTTATGCAATCATTTTGTTCCCCCTACTGAATTAAAGCTGAAAGTCTGCACTTCAACTGCATCTGAGTTGTTTCATTTAAAATTCATTGTGGTGATGTACAGAACTAAAATGAGAAAAAAGTTGTCTCTGTCGAAATATTTATGAACCTAACTGTATGTCCCTAAATATTGAAAAATGTGAAAGAAGTAACTGCAAGATAAAAAACAAAAAACATACAGAAAATAAGTGTTTAAAAAAAATAGGAAGAACACGGACAATAGAGTCAAGCCAGCCTGAACAGTAATAACGACGTACCCATTGCAGGGCACCCTCACTTATAACAGGATACCTGCTCTACCAGAATGTGGGAGGAAAACTGGAGTGCCATCAAAAATAAATAAATAAATAAAATAATTAAAAAAAAACATCCAAAGACATGAGGAGAACATGCACAGGGAATACAGAGCCAGGATGGCAGCAGCGCCATGCCAAAGTGGACTCCTGTGCCCCCCTGTTGGGTGATCTCCCCGTTTTGACCTCACATGTGTTCTGGGGGTCCTCCTCCTACCAGACTCTCAGGGTGCAGCTGGTCCAAGTGGATGTGCTTACCTTCTCTACTCCACCCTGGACAGAGCAGCTGCCCTCGGGTTCGGCTCTGACAAACATCGGAAGGCTGACATCATGGGGTTTGTCGCTGTCAGAGATACAGTATGGCCGTGTCAACACACAGTCGGCGTGCACAGAACTTTACAAGCCAACTCTTTTGGTCTTTGACAAGTTTTGCTTTCATTCTTTCAAGTGATGTTGAGCGGCGGTCTTAGCAGTAACAGCTGGCCAGTTGAAGGGGTCCTGAAGTGGGTACTCACCCCCACGGTCCAGACAGTCCTGGAAGGAGGATTACAGTGCAGGCCTGGAGGAGCCCCTCCTCTGGTGGGCTCCCTGCTGGGTCTTCATAATCAGAGAGCTGCAAAACAAAAATAAATAAACAAACAAATAAATAAATAAGTAAATGTCAAGAGAAGAAATGAGAAGTCAGCCAGCAAATTAGAATGGCTCTCAGACAAGCCGGCGCGAGGAGGCCAATCAGCACGGCCCGTCTGCAGGCTGGAGGCAGTTGCCGAGGCAACGCTGTGGTTAAGCAGTGTGAAGAAGGCAGAAATCATAGATGGAGCAAGAAAAGGGGAGAAAAGCGAAGAGGACTTCCTGCATTATGATGGGGGAGGGCTGTGTTAGTGGATGACAGACCCTCATCTCCCAAAAAGACCCCTTTCGACACGGCCAGATGTGAAAATTACAAAGCATGAGTTACTGAAATCCATCCAGCTGTGAACAAAGAGCAAAACGACAAGAGTTTCAAACTCATTCATTACATGTTGATGTTCAACAAACTCTGGGGAGACTCCGTAGTCAAACTCACACCCCGACTTGTGTTTCCAGACCCCGGTGCGACTTTTTCACAATCCACTCCCAGTTTGTTTCTTCAAGTCACATCCAATTTCAAATACTTTGGTTTGAAATTCGTGGTTTGCTGTGTCCTGAGCTGAACTCCTTCCCTATGCCATTCATGACCATCCTGTAATGTCGACATCTCATCAGCCTCTAGTGGCTTCTAAAGAGCTCGGTAAAGGACAAGTGAGGATTAATGGTAAGGACAATAAGACATAGCCGAGGACAAGAAGCAAGTTCGTCACCAGTGCAAAATAAGAAATCGGGAGAACGGGGTCCGACCAGACGCCCCATTTCACGAATGTGAAATCAACGAGAAAAAGGAGAGTATAACAAAATTCCTGGACAGGCTGTATTATCCGTCTCCTCCTGAGGTTCTGCTTCCTCAATTTGGAATTTCTGTCGGTGGTTTCGAAAGTGAAAGCCAACTTCCGGTGTTGTCGTTCTTTAAGCACGTACTGAGGCAGAGGAGGTGGGACAGCCAGGTGAAACCCAGCAGTTACTTCAGGATCATCTTCGGACTCATCCTCCAGTCTGCAGATGAAGAAGAAAGAGGTGCTGGTGGCCACAACCCCTCAGGCGTTTGAGATGGAGGTGTCACCTTACCAGGCTTCTCCAAAGTCAAAAAAAGAAACCAGGAAAACTAAAGACAAGCAACCAAAAATGAACCAGTTACTAAGACCCCACTTGAAATGGAAGCTAACTACACTAAGGGAGATAAGAGAGTTCAACGTGCATCTGGATTTCCAGTCCATATGTTTGTGGGTTTGTTCTTTTGTGTTTCTTTTTCCTCCTTCCCATGATCAGCATATCAAAAGTACACCACAAATAAATCCTCTTCTTTCAGCTGCTCCCGTTAGGGGTCGCCACCTCCAATCATCTTCTTCCATATCTTCCTGTCCTCATCATCTTGTTCTGTCACCCCCATCCTCTCTCACCACATCCATAAACCTTCTCTTTAGGCCTTCCTCTTCTCCTCTTCCTTGGCAGCTCTATCCTTACCATCCTTCTCCCAAAATACCCAGCATCTCTGCTCTGCACATGTCCAAACCAACACAATCTCACCTCTCTGGCTTTGTATCCCCAACTGTCCAATCTGAGCTGACCCTCTAATGTCCTCATTCCTAATCCTGTCCTGGTCACACCCAGTGTAAATCTTTAACTCTGCCACCTCCAGCTCTGTCTCCTGCTTTCTGGTCAGTGCCATCGTCTCCAGCCCATATAACATAGCTGGTCTCACTACCGTCCTGTAGACCTTCCCTTTCACTCTTGCTGATACCCGTCTGTCACAGATCACTCCTGACACTCTTCTCCACCCACTCCACCCTGCCTGCACTCTCTTCTTCACTTCTCTTCCACAATCCCCATTACTCTGTGCTGTTGACCCCAAGTATTTAAACTCCTCCACCTTCACCAGCTCTACTCCCTCATCCTCACCATTCCACTGACCTTCATTCCCAAGTAAAAATAAATAAATAAAATAAAGGATGTCCATGTTTGATGTCTCAAAGGTCTTCTTTATTTGCTGAGTATTTTCTGCAACTTCTGTGATATGCCAGGCAGTTTTGCTGCGGTGAGACAGAAAGGCCAAATGACTGCGATCAAGAAGAAGGACAAGAAAGACGTCAGCCTCCCAAGCAGCGTTCACAGTAACACAACTGTTTGTGTCAGGGAAACGTGGAAGTCACTACGCCTAAAATAACACAAAGGGTGGTGGCCATGGTGTGGATCAGGTGCAGACCCCCTACCCTGTGTGCATGTTAGGGGGCGCTGTTGCAGCGTGACACCCAACAGACAGATAGATGCTCTGGACACGACTGAAGATGTGAGCTCCAAAATCTGCTAATTACACCTTTTGGTAAAACTTACTGAACACGTGATTGTGACTTTTCATGGAGTTGGTCCTGCGCCGAAAATATGTTTGAGCTTCAAAACCTGCTAATTGCAACAGTGTAGCGCAATAGTTTTAGGGATTTAGTTTCAAAATCTGCAAAGTACAGACCCACATTTTCCTATTTATCTACAAAATTTATCTTTTGTACTTAGCTGATTTTGGAACTGAGCTCTTCAATTGTAAAAGCACTAAGTAGATTTTTAAATTTTATTTTATCAAAAGTGCCCTCACAACACCACATCCACTATAAACTATACAATAAATGCTGTCGATTCCCGTTAATTGGACCAGCCGCTTATTCGGACCGAATCTTAAAGAACCGAAACAGATCACATTACATAAGCCTAATATTGTTCGCTTATTTGGACCAAAATTCCGTTTAATCGGACCAAAGAACGTGACAGAGAATAAGAAAAAAAAGCCACAAGTCGCCCGCGGAAAGCGGATGTAAAAGCGGGTCAGCGACATCGGAAGGATCCCTGGGCTCCCCAGGAGAATTTATGCTTTTATGAAGTTTAACAGGAAGTCGGAAAATTTGTACCAAGTGCAAACCAGTGGGGGTGAACATGCCTGCCGTTTCTTTCCTAAAACGGACCGCCCAGTAGCCGGCGACATGAAGTCGAGCGTAAACAAGTGCAGTGCGTCAACAGAATGCGTCAGATCACCCTAGACAAGTTCTTCAGACGTTGACTGGAATTTGCTAATGTAACCGTTTTCATTGTGCTTCGCATGTTGAGTGTCGTGTAGATCGTTTCGAAGAATTTGTAGATTTCTTTTTCAATGAACAAAGTTGTAAGCAACCGTACATGTACATGTACGTAGTTCTTGTATGTACGTTCACTATACACGTGTGTGCAGCACAATAAAAGTCCTAATGACATTTTAATATGTTACTTATAGCACGTCCCGTCTTGGTTGCACATGTATAGGGCATGTTCGTGTAATCGGACCAAAATGACCGCGTCCCGATGTGGTCCGATTAACAGGAATCGACTGTACAGCAATTCTCTCCTCCCAGCAGCTCCGTCACACTCCCTCCCAACTCTGGCTCTCTCGCTGGGTCTCCACTAGTCCTTTATATGGTCAGATGGACACTTGCATTTTCTTCAGCCCAGAAGTACTTCTGTCCTTCCGTCCCATGACTTGGGAGTACTTCCGGGCTATATGGGAAACAAAATCCCCCGTGTGTCCCTGCAGCGTCACCCACGGTACCCAGCGGGGCTGTGCGGCCGAACTCCATCTCCCATAGTGCCCTGCGGGCATCTGGGGCACCGCTAAGCTGCAGGGTAGTCGTCAGCTGCTGGCCGTCCATCACACCTGTCATGTGCAAGCAACAGAAGAAGAGGGCACAAAGATACACACGTTTACCGTCCTGCAACATGTCACACTAAGGACGTGTATTACATCTGCCCGACACTTGGCGTGCCACTCCTACCGCATTTATGGTGACGTTTGGATAATTACCTTTTTCTATTATAACATTTCTCTGTGTTTTTGGCTCGTTTTTAAAGGTGTAAACATAACGCTGAGGAGGTTAAGAAGATCTCAGCCACTGACAGACGGGGAGAAGGGCCACCAGCGAGCCAATGCCAGTCCATGCCAGAGGGCCACTGGTGGTCAAAGGGGCGTCTGATGGTCGAGCTTTTCAGGACATTCTGGCTTCACCTCGCACCTCCGTGCCCAGACCACAATGAAGACAACTTCCTTAGGGTTGGTTTTGCACGTGTGGCCTGACCGAACCTCCAAAACATTTCCTTTCCCTTCTTCTCGTTAAATCGTGTCTTCGCCATTTTTAAAACCAAGCCAAGTAGATGTTATGATGAAAGCAGCCGAGCCGTGAGAACAGCAAAAAAAAGAAATAAAGAAAGTCACGGGTGGACCCCTCAGACCTCACGTGAGCTCAGTTCTCAGGGCCTTCATTTCAAATCTTTTCATTTCTGCTTCAGGGTGCTGCGAGTCTCTGCAGAACGGTGTATTATGGTAACCTCAATAAGGAAAAAAAAAAATCAATTCCATTTTTAATAAGCATTTGGGTGAAATTCCCCCCGTAGCTTCTTAAAGACGAGCTGCACGAGTTTTAATATTTTTCATCGCCTCGTCGTCCACATAAGAGCCGGGCCAATGGCCGACACTCACAACATTGCTAATTGGAAACCCACTTAATGAAACTCAGGACTACATTGGGTCAGAGCCTAACCGGGCAGCAGTGGGCACAAGGCAGGAGTCTGCCATTCTGCACAAACAAAGGGCGTCAATTTAGAATCACAGATCCATCGAGTCTGCAAAGCTGTGGGAGAAAAACCCAAATGGGGACTTGGAGGGCATGCAGGCTACATGTGGACGAGGGTTCAAACGCAGGCACTGGCACACCAAGCTGACGGCACACACACGGGGCTCTTTAACAGCCCATAGAACCAGGCTGACAGGACACAATGGCAGAAATGGCTCCTTTGGTTTGTGTGCTTCAGGATTTTATATCCCCCTACTATCCATCCGTTATATCCTAACTACAGGCTCACGGGGATCTGCTGGAGCCAATCCCAGGCAACACAGGGGGCAAGGCAGGAAACAAACCCCGGGCAGGGTGCCAGCCCACCGCAGATCCCCCTACTACAGTCGCATAATTCAAATTGAAATGAAACATTTACTTATGTGACAATATTTACAAGATGTGTTTAGAATTCACTGCATGGATCAGTTCTTCTGAACCCACTTAATCCAGTTGAGAGCTTCAGGGGGCTGAGTGCAGGGCAGGACCCGCCTGAGAGTTGGCATGCCAGTTCACAGCTGGGCACGCTGTCTTCAATACACAATTAGTATTTCAAGGAGCATTTTATTGGGCACATCTTGTTAATCAGTTCACATTAAAGGACTCGAGTTTGTGGATTCAACCTAACAATCGATTAAAACGCTGGTTTGTGGAAGGTGTGACAGATAGGGGGCGCTATCACTCCCTTGAACCCCTGTCCAAGACGCCAGACACCACAGTCCAATAACTGACTTTATTTATTAACAACAGTGCACAAAGCACCCTCCTCTCCACAATACTCATTAATCACTACAATAATTCTCAATAAACCGATCCACCACTCCCAGACGCGTTGCCCTCCTTCTTCCCAGCTCAGCTCGCCGCCTGGGAGCTCCCACAATCCTTTTATCCTCCCTGACCCGGAAGTGTTCCAATCCCCAGATCATGTGATCTCCTATCACTTCCGGGTCCTTTTCTTCACCCCGTAAGCACGTCATTCCCCTTTTCCATGTGACTCGTACGTACTTCCGGGGCGTAAGGTAAATAATCGTCTTTCCTCCCTGCAGCGTCTCCTAGTGGCCCCCATGGCATCCAGCAGGGCTGTGCATAAAGACTCCAGTGTCCATGATGCCCTGCTGGTATTCGGGGCACCTCCATAGTGCAGGGAGGGCTCCACCTGGCAGCCTGGGGGTATTGGCTGGGATGAATGGCCGGCCATATTCCACAAAGGCTCTATGGTTACGACAAGGATAACGTATTTCGTGTAAAGCCCAGAATCACACAAGGAATGCCTCCATGGGTTTTAACGGGCCTTTTGGGTGTTTTTTTTTGACAGCCCCCTAGCCTCGACTCTCTAAGTCATGGCTGGTTTTGGCTCACATTGTGATTTTGTTGTCATACGTCTCTACTTACGTGAACTTTCCGTCCTGTTTCTTAGTTTCTTTGACTCCAAGTTACGACCTTGGCTTGTTTATTCAGACCACTCAATTCTAATTCCTTCAGTGATCTGCCATTGCGTGCCGTTTCAGTACAACATCTTTAGTCGCTGAGGACCACCATACTAACACTGCCTAGGACCTCCTTTTGCTCTCAGTTCTTCATGCCATGGATCCCACAAGATGTTCCTTTAAGATTCTGGCCATGATTGCATCACCCAATTTCTGCAGGTTTGTTAGCTGCACTTTCATGCTGTGAATCTCATGTTCTACCAAAGGTGTCCATTTACACCTTTACATTACCAAGATTTAGACGAGAACAGGCCGCTCAGCACAATAAAGGTGGCCGGTCCTGTCCATTTAATAAGAACATCAAGTCGCGTTCTGAAAGTCCCTAAAGTCCTCCTGTCCACCACACTCCTTGGTCACTTATTACAAGAGTCTGTGGCTCTCTGTGTGAAGATAAACTTCCTAATGTTTGTGCGAAATTTACCCTTAACAAGTTTCCAACTGTGTCCCCGTGTTCTTGATGAACTCATTTTAAAGTCACCGTCTCGATCCACTGCACTAATTCACTTCATAATTTTAAACACTTCAGTCAGGTCTCCTCTTAATCTCCTTTGTCTTAAACTGTAAAGGCTCAGCTCTTTTAATATTTCCTTATAATTCAACCCCTGTAGACCTGGAATCAGCCCAGTCGCTCTTCTCTAGACCTTTTCTTGTGCTGTTATGTCCTTTTTGTGGCCTGGAGACCCAAACTGCACCCAGGACTCCAGATGAGGCCTCACCAGTGTGTTATAAAACATTAGAACATCAGAACACTCGAGACGAGAACAGGCCATTCAGCCCAACAAAGCTCGCCAGTCCTATCCACTTATTTCTTCCATGAAAACATCAAGTCGAGTTTTGAAAGTCCCCAACGTCTTACTGTCTACCACACTACTTGGTCGCTTATTCCAAGTGTTTATCGTTCTTTGTGTAAAGTAAAACTTCCTAATGTTTGTGCGAAATTTACCCTTAACAAGTTTCCAACTGTGTCCACGTGTTCTTCATGAATTCATTTTAAAGTCACCGTCTCGATCCACTGTACCCTTCATAATTTTAAACACTTCACTCAGGTCTCCTCTTAATCTTCTTTTGCATAAACTGTAAAGGCTCAGCTCTTTTAATCTTTCCTCATAACTCATCCCCTGTAGCCCAGAATCAGCCTAGTCGCTGATTCAGCATCACCTCCTGTGACTTGTACTCCACACATCAAGGCGCTATATAACATGACATTCTGTTAGCCTTCTTGATGGCTTCTGACAGTTGATAGTATTGAGTCCACTATGACTCCTAAATCCTTTAATCTTTCTTCATAATCCCCTGTAGCCCTGAATCAGCCTAGTCGCTCTTCTCTGGACCTTTTCTTGTGCTGTTATGTCCTTTTTGTAGCCTGGTGACCCAAACTGCACACAGGACTCCAGATGAGGCCTCACCAGTGTGTTATAAAGTAGAGCAGAACCTCCTGTGACTTGTACTCCACATATCAAGGCGCTATATAACCTGACATTCTATTAGCCTTCTTAATGGCTTCTGAACACTGTCTGACCGCTAATGTCCTCCATGGACTTTTATATTACATTTGTAAATAGTGAAGAGCGCTTGTGTTTGAAAGTAAGCAATGTGAAGCAGCCATGAGAAGATAATCTGGCTGATGGAAGGTCGGAACTTTACCACTGTGACCACAGACACACCGTGTTCTCACAAGTACACGGGTAGAGCTGTACAGCCAACCCAAACAAAATGATCACAAAAAAGTGTCGAGAATTATGGACTTTCCTTTGTTGTATCGGGTGCCAAGGGTTTGGGGCGCCCCTCTCACTTTTTCATCCTAGGTCTTATGTTGGCGCATGTGAGCTGAGAAGCCTTCTTCTCGAGATTTGGGGCCAGGATCATTTAGTTTCTGCTGCACCAACACTCAAAAATCAGGAGTGCTCTCCCCTCGAATTTCTTGTATACTCAGATATGGGGATGGATATTTGAGGAGTAAACCGCAAGACAATAATTATATTTTTATATTATGTACATTGAAGAACCATCAACAACAAATCAAGTCAAATTAGAAGAAAGGGGACAGGGCAGACAACTGAGTAAACCATTAGCAAAATACAAAATAATCAAAAAACACGAGACATACAATAATACATGAACACAACCAAAAACAGAAGTAGCGACAATTTGAAAGTCTTAAAACGTCACTTACTGTTCATGAGTCCCGTTCTTTATGAGCTAATAATGTCCTTATTGTGACATGTGCAGAGTCCAGCGCAATTCTTACTTGTATGTGCTAATCGACACGCAGCATGTTGTCACTTTCATTGTATGGCTTTGTCAGCACTCTCATTGTGCCAAGCTGGCACTAAACAAGAAGAAAAAAGAAAAAGAAGATCATCACTGTTTATATTTTTTTAACAGAATTATGACACATGTATTGACATAAATTCAAATATTCGCAATATTACCTTTTTTCAATGACCAGTCCCCCCATATCATCCCTAATGCATCAACTGGAATGACCAGTGACGAGTCCACCTCTGACCATCCATAACTGAAGACCAAGTAAGGAGACAACTGAGGAAGCTGTAGGACCGACCGCATGGAGTCAGTCCTCGAGTTCATAAGGCCTGTGCTGACCACCTCTGTGGTGTCCTCTGTCACCTGTCCACACTGTTGATATTTTTGTAACAGAATTATGAAATGTGTATTCACATAAATCCAAACATTCCAAGTTCCCAAAGCCAGTCTCCATTGCCAGGGTCCAGGCCGTCCAGGTCTTTCCCAGCTATGACTGCCACTGATGCTGATCCTCAGTCTTCTTCTTACAGGTTGTGAGCACCACATTGTCAGTGATGAGCTTGGCTGGGGTTTGTGAGTAGCCTGACCACCAGGTGCTTTCTGGTTAACGTCATCCACAGGAGTGGGTCCTGGTAACCCTGTCTCAGAGAGGGTACACAACTTTTTAACTTGCGCCGTCTCAAGGGTCGTTGTGAACCGCTCTTCATCTGACCTTACAGTCCAAACCCGCTCACCAATGCAAAGCCTACCAGGGGCACAAAGCTCCAGACGACCTAACCCTGAGCATCACTAGGGTGCACAAGGTCACAACCCACTATGTCAAGTGGTGGTCTAAAGACAAATCTCTTGGTTCATCACATCTCTGTCCTCACCTCTGGTCATGAGCTGTGAGTAACAACCAGACTCTGGTTTCTTCACTGGGTGGCTGGGCTGACACTCCATGACAGGCTTAGAAGATCAACACACCAGGAGAGGCCTCAGTGTGGAGTCTCTTAATAAGGACCTAATCCAGGTCTTCACAAATCTCAAAGGCATTAATAAAGCTGATTAAGTAGACTTCTATGAACCTAACGGTGAATCACGTGCTTGAGCATGGCAGTGGAAATTATGGGGAAGAGCATTTCGGACTGAAGCCAAGAAGCACTTCTTTATGCAAAGAGTTGTGGGAGTTTGGAACAAGCCACCGAGACATGGAATTGAAGCAGAAACTTTAAGGAGCATCTGAATGAGGGGTTTACTACAGCTTAGCAAAATAAATGAGCTTGACGGACTTGATGGTCCCCTCTCGTTTGTCAGATTTCCAAAGTCATCATCTGGATCGAGAGGAGCCAGTTGATGTGGTTTTGGCTTTCCATAAAGATGTTCCCCTTAGAGCAGCCCTGGACATATTCCACTGTATGGAGACCCAACAGTAGACCCAGGATATATTGACTGGGAATACTTTAGGAAGAGCTCGAATCTGCAGTTGGGAACGGTGAGGTCTGGTCTGACCTGCCACCTCTGCAACCCTCTCCAGGAAAAGAGGTTTGAGAAGAAGATGAGATAAACACAAATTATATTCTTAATATTGCATACTGGTTAGGGCACTGGGCTTCAGTTTCAGTCCTCACTTTTGACTCCCTGGACATTTACTGGCCTGCAATGGCGCCTCAGATAAAGGTATCACTGAGGACAGCACGGTGCAGACATAGGTGCCTACGCAACAAAACACACAGTAAAGTCCAAACCAAACCACACATGAGCTCAGCCAATGACTCTGCTTCCTTAGAAATTTCTGTAGGACATTCTCCAAGCATCAACGCCTTTTCCCACCAGCTGGTGAAGATAACATGTCACAGATTTTAACAAAAAGTAACACCTGCTTTGAGTTGAGTGCCTGTGCCCAGTCTGCCCTGCCACTCACATACCTTGGTGACCTTTCCTGGACTGTGCCGTGCTGTTCATTTTTACTTGCTTTGCTTTGATCGAGTATGAGAAACACATTTTCATGGCAACAAATGTTTGAAAAGGAGGAACCCAGGAGGAGCAGCTCTGAGTCGGCAGTCGGCCTTCACTCACCGCACAAAGCAAAGCAAAGCAAAGCAACGCTGGGGAGCCAGAATATGCGTAAAGGGCTCCATCTAGTGGTCACTCTCAAACTCACTCTCCTTACAGGATTTGTCTTTCTCTATTTGCTTAAAAGGAAGAAAGAAAACTAAACTTCATTTTCTATCAGCCTTGAGTGTTTAAAAGGATAAACTGAGGACCCTCAACTTGCCTGCTGCCTTTTATACAGGTGAACGTGTATTTTTGATTAGACACTGTAATCCAGCATTGGTTGGTGCTTCGGCCTTCATGCATTGAGGTTATTGGTCAGCCTTTAGGTCCACGCTCTGTCAGGCAACAACTTCTATTTTTCAAAACACAGAGTGGGAAATGACGAGTGAGTCAAATGGAGACACATCAAGGTACTCTGTCACTGCATCACAGACTGAATGATCTCCTGTGTCAACACTATCGAAATGAAAAATACAGCGGACAGCTTTCTAAATAACAAGCTCCGGATTACTAAGGAGCTGAGAAAAGGACTGAAGAAGGGCGTACAGCAAGTGCTGAAGAAAAAGGGAGACTTGCTAAGCAAAGATAGAAAACAAACACACTCAGAACAACATGAAAGGTGTCTGAGCAGAATTACTGCACTTGAGCAATCCAAAGTTCAGGTGCTCAAAGTGAATGAGGACAAAGCTAACGCTATGAACCAACTTCTTCACTGATGTTCCCTTGTGATGTTACCTTTGTGCAATGACCAGTCCCCCCCACACCATCTCTAACTGGAATAGCCAGTGATGAGTCCAACTCTGACCATCAATATAAGCTGTCCATAAGTGAAGACCAAGTGAGGAGGCCAGATGGAGTCAGTCCTCGGATTCTTAAGGCCTTTGCTGACCAACTTTGTGGTGTCCTCTGCCACCTGTTCAATTTGTCCCTAATGTTCCAAAAAGTGTCACTGCTGTGGAAAACATCCTGCATTGTTCTTATTCTAAAGAAGTCAGGCACCTCTTCACCTAATGACTATACAGGTGCCGGTCGTAAAATTAGAATATCATCGCAAAGTTGATTTATTTCAGTAATTCCATTCAAAAAGTGAAACTTGTATATTAGATTCATTCATTACACACAGACTGATGTATTTCAAATGTTTATTTCTTTTAATTTTAATGATTATAACTGACAACTAATGAAAGTACCAAATTCAGTCTCGGAAAATTAGAATATTGTGAAAAGGTTCAACATTGAAGACACCTGGTGCCACACTCACTCTAATCAGCTAATGAACTCAAACGCCTTTAAATGGTCTCTCAGTCGAGTTCTGTAGGCTACACAATCATGGGGAAGACTGCTGACTTGACAGTTGTCCAAAAGACGACCATTGACACCTTGAACAAGGAGGGCAAGACACAAAAGGTCATTGCTAAAGAGGCTGGCTGTTCACAGAGCTCTGTGTCCAAGCACATTAATAGAGAGGAGAAGGGAAGGACAAGATGTGGTGGAAAAAAAGTGTACAAGCAATAGGAATAACCGCATGTACCCTGGAGAGGATTGTGAAACAAAACCAATTCAAAACGAGTGGACTGCAGCTGGAGTCAGTGCTTCAAGAACCACCACACACAGACGTATGCAAGACATGGGCTTCAGCTGTCGCATTCCTTGTGTCAAGCCACTCTTGAACAAGAGACAGCATCAGAAACATCTTGCCTGGGCTAAAGACAAAAAGGACTGGACTGCTGCCGTGTGGTCCAAAGTTATGTTCTCTGATGAAAGTAAATTTTGCATTTCCTTTGGAAATCAAAGTCCCAGAGTCTGGAGGAAGAGAGGAGAGGCACAGAATCCCAACCTAAACATCACTGAAGATCATACTTGTGTACAGTACATGTGCTTTCTCAATCTTTTTATTCTTAATAAATTTGCAAAAATCTCAAGTAAACTTTTTTCATGTTTTCATTATGGGGTGTTGTGCGTGGAATTCTGAGGAAAAAAATGAATTTAATCCATTTTAGAATACGGCTGTAACGTAACAAAATGTGGAAAAAGTGATGCGCTGTGAATACTTTCCGGATGCACTGTACATATTCCATTAAATATGTTAAGTATGGATGTCATTTTTATTATCTATTCATACAGAAAAATATAAATTTTGGCACCGAAACTGATTTTGGCATTGAAAAGTGAAGGTTTTTTTTTAATTATTTAAAAGTATGCTAACATCTAAAGTGAAACTATCTACAAAGATTATCTGTTGTTTGCCAAGAAATGATTGAAGTTTAGAAGTATTTACCCCCATTTTTGACACCCACTGCATGGCCAACCTACTTAGAAAGGGGTCCCTCTTTGAACTGCCTTTCCCAAGGATTCTTCCATTTTTTCACTACAATGGTTTTTTGAGAGCCTTTCCTTGTCTTCTTAGAGAGTCAAGGCTATGGGGATGTCAAAAGACAGGGCCTGTTAAAGCCCACTGTGGCACTCCTTGTGTGATTTTGCACTATACAAAAATAAATTGTACTGTACTGTACTGTATTGTATTGTATTGTACATTCACTAAAGCAGTATTAGGCCATGTATGGCCTTTCAAGGCTGGGCAGCAGAGATGTGCTTATCGTTATTTGGGGCTGATGGGCTGATAGTGAGACACAGACACCACTCAACATGGCCTGATAAAATGAGTGGCGGTTGTATTGTCAACAAGCTTTGGTAAATCTTCTCCTCTTAGTGAATACCCACTGCCCTGTATATTAACCCCTTGACGCATTTCAGTTTCTAAATTAAATGGGAGGTAGTGTTTTTGATAATGAGTGACAGAGAATGAGTTAGTGAGAGGGTCAGCTTTGCATTTTATATACAGAAGATTAAGAGAAAACAATGTTGACTAATCACTCTTGTTGGAACTGTACCTTTGATTGTTAGAGCGAGAGGTGGACAAGGTTCTTTCTTATTTTGAGTTTATACTCGTTTTATGGAGTGCTAGTTGTTATGCCACACAGCACTAGAGTTCTGCATTTGAATTTGGGTCCAGGTGCGACTTGTGTGATGTTTGTGTGTCCTTTCGTTCAAGGTATAGTGCGCCCCAGTCGTTGCTTTGTGCCTCAATGTTGTCAAGACAGACACTTCTATACATAACCCATGACTGAGAAAGAGGGCTTCAAGATGGATTGCTGGATAGGATCGTTTTACAGTTAAAGTATTCTATTTGCTTCAGAATACAATAAAATATTCTGTTTACATGGCCTACAGCAGTCACATCTGATTTACACAAGACTATGGTGAAACTGAAACTCTTGGACCTTCATCAATACTGGTGGGTTGATGGAGTTCACGCTGTAATAGTATCAACTGCAAATTCTACTTAATCGATAAAATTATTATGAAGTGATTTGGGTAATTAATTGATATTTTCTGTGTCAGTTGACGTCTGACAGGATTTCTGCCCAGTAATATGATGCTGTCAAGTTTCAGCCTGGGTTTGTACCGTGGCTAGGGTTCATTGTTGTGTTTATTGTCTTTTTTTGTGCCGTTTATTTATGTTACTGTTGTTTTTGTTTATTATCTGTTTTGTTGAAAACAACTGTGTTATTTTCCTTGTGTTTTGTGGGTGGCTCCCCAGGAGACGGGACCATCTGCCAATCATCACCAGAAACCAGTGGCGGTTTTTGATATGGGCGACATGGGCCGTTGCCCAGGGCGGCATCGTGGTGGGGGCAGCATCTTGGGTATCGGTAAAAATTTTTTTTTTTTTCGAGCGCCCATGCTGCCCCGACATCATGCCAGCGCATTTTTGGGATTGCAATGGGCACCGATCGGTTTTCTATTGCCCATTTGTGGGGAGTAAGAGTGCTCTCCATTTATGAGGTGTGCCTGCTGCTTGCAGCACAGGGAGGAGAGGGACGGCGGGGGATTCTCTGGCTGGCTGGCGTGGCATCTAATAACCAGCGTGCAAAATAAAACAAAATAAAAACAAACACAAAAGCACCAGACATTACGATATAGACTTATAATTTGCAGCGATGTGTTTTCTAATTTCAATCACACCCATATATGCGGGAAGTGAGCGCGAGGGCCCTCGGTGCGCCTGCTTGCTGCTGTGCTGAAGTCTCACACACAACCTGTCGAAAGGGGAGGAGGGTGGGGTGCTTCCAAATAAAAGACAATGCATTCATAATATTGTCAATCCAAGCCCATTATGTCACAATTCATTTTTCCTGGGTTGTGCAAAATCACAGAAATCATTAGATGGGCGCTCCTTGCGCGAGCAGCATAGAGCAGAGTACAGCAAACAGGAAGAATAAACTCTCCTGTGTGAAGTTGACGCCAGCTCAATGCGTGTGCTCTCTCTATTCTTTATCACAGGTTAGTAAATTCGCCATAATTGGAGTGCACATTACAGGCTTTAAAACGGTAAAATATCGTCAATGAGATTTTGAACATGTTGATAAAATGATTTGAGTTAGTAAGTTTTTTTTTGTATGGATATATACATATATATGTTTGGTGCTAACTTACTAATGCAAATGACTCGCGTAGTGGAGAGTGGTAGGCGGGGAAAGTTAACCCGAAATAATAAACTGACTGCTGCTCTGAGAGAAAAGGTTTAAGTTGTTGTTAGTGACCTGGTGAACTGAGGACTGGTGATGGTACTAAAGTGAAAATTCTTTACACTATAACGAAATATTTTGGTGCTGTTTAAATGTAAAATTTGATTTTGTCTCTGTTAGACATTACATTTCCAATAGTTTGGTTTATTGCACTGTATTTTTTCATTGTTTATTAAAATGATGGGGGGGCACAGGGGAGGGGTGCCAGGGGGGGCACTAGAGGGGGTGTTCGCCCAGGGCACCAAACAGGCTAGGACCGCCCCTGCCAGAAACTTCTCTCCACCCTATGGAGGGTCTCCCATAGTTCCTGGAGGTTCATTTCAAATGCGCTATGAAGTGGAGTGCATCCTTGTGTTTTGCGGTGCTTTCTACCTTTTTGTGATTCCTGAGTTTCTGAACAGGTGCTGTGTTTTTGACTTTGTTGTGAATTCTGTATTAGGACAGTGTCTGCCTTGCCTTCTCAAGAAGTTCGTTTTCTGCTTCATGGAGATACATATTGAAGACTTTTTGCACTGAACAAATCTTTTTATTTTTTATAAGTTTTGTGTTTGCCTATTTATCTATCCGGGGTTAGGTGGTATATCCCTCTAGAGTGGGCATTATTTGAAGTGCTTTTTGTAACTTTTGGGACTTCTGTACTTTGGAGCTCTTAGTTCATGACAGGTGCACTGAAATATAGGATTAATCACCCCAGGCAGATGCACTGTGAACTTGATATAATTGTGCAGGCTGACACTTTAATAAAACTGTTAGAATTTGGTATTATTCATAAAGCAGTGAGAATTTAGTATTATTCCATTTATCCATTATCCAACCCGCTATATCCTAACTACAGGGTCACGGGGGTCTGCTGGAGCCAATCCCAGCCAACACAGGATGCAAGGCAGGAAACACACACCCACACCAAGCACACACTAGGGACAATTTAGAATCGCCAATGCACCTAACCATGCATGTCCATGGTCTGTGGGAGGAAACTCAGACACGGGGAGAACATGCAAACTCCACGCAGGGAGGACCCAGGAAGCAAACCTGGGTCTCTTAACTGCAAGGGAGCAGCGCTACCCACTGCGCCACCGTGCCGCCCAGTAAGTAGTATTCATTCTAAAAAGTGAAATGATCTATAACCTCAGCCATTGGTTAAGTTCTTTCAAACTGATGTCTTCAGTCACTTTTCTTTAACATTTGATCTTTAATTACCCTCGTCTTTCAGACCACAATTTAATGTTGATACAATGTGAAGGAGTATGGTAGCTGACACTGACAGGAGTAATTATTAAATTTAAGATGCATTTTCAATTTAATAGATCATGTATTAGTACAATCCCCTGACTGAAGAGTGAAATTTCTAAAAATGATTTCACAGTATTTTAGCAAAAATATGTGTTTGGAATGATATGAGCAAATGACTGGATATCTAAAGTAGATGGGTTATGGGACATAACTCAATTATGTCTGGGCTCTGGCTGGGCCACTCAAGGACATTCACAGAGTTGTCCTCAAGCCACTCCTTTGATATCTTGGCTGTGTGCTTAGGGTCGTTGTCCTGCTGAAAGATGAACCATCGCCCCAGTCTGAGGTCAAGAGTGCTCTGGAGCAGGTTTTCATCCAGGATGTCTCTGTACATTGCTGCAGTCATCTTTCCCTTTATCCTGACTAGTCTCCCAGTTCCTGGCGCTGAAAAACATACCCACAGCATGATGCTGCCACCACCATGCTTCCCTATGGAGATGGTATTGGCCTGATGATGAGCGGTGCCTGGTTTCCTCCAAACGTGACGCCTGGCATTCACACCAAAGAGTTCAATCTTTGTCTCATCAGACCAGAGAATTTTGTTTCTCATGGTCTGAGAGTCCTTCAGGTGCCTTTTGGCAAACTCCAGGCAGGCTGCCATGTGCCTTTTACTAAGGAGTGGCTTCCGTCTGGCCACTCTACCATACAGGCCTGATTGGTGGATTACTGCAGAGATGGTTGTCCTTCTGGAAGGTTCTCCTCTCTCCACAGAGGACCTCTGGAGTTCTGACAGAGCGACCATCGGGTTCTTGGTGACCTCCCTGACTAAGGCCCTTCTCCCCCGATCGCTCAGTTTAGATGGCCGGCCAGCTCTAGGAAGAGTCCTGTTGGTTTCGAACTTCTTCCACTTATGGATGATGGAGGCCACTGTGCTCATTGGGACCTTCAAAGCAGCAGAAATTTTTCTGTAACCTTCCCCAGATTTGTGCCTCGAGACAATCCTGTCTCGGAGGTCTACAGACAATTCCTTTGACTTCATGCTTGGTTTGTGCTCTGACATGAACTGTCAACTGTGGGACCTTATATAGACAGGTGTGTGCCTTTCCAAATCATGTCACATCAAGTGAATTTACCACAGGTGGACTCCAGTGAAGCTACAGAAACATCTCAAGGATGATCAGGGGAAACAGGATGCACCTGAGCTCAATTTTTTTATTTTTAATAAATTTGCAAAAATCTCAAGTACACTTTTTTCACAATTTCATTATGGGGTGTTGTGTGTAGAATTCTGAGGAAAAAAATGAATTTAATCCATTTTGGAATAAGGCTGTAACATAACAAAATGTGGAAAAAGTGATGCGCTGTGAATACTTTCCGGATGCACTGTATATAAATAAAATTGTAATCTGTTTGTTCACCAATCACACAAACATGACTCAACTGATTTTCACAAAAGTTTGCATTTGTCTTGCTGTGAGTTAAAATACAGGATTATATATGGTGCATGTGGGACAGGGGTTGTAATGGAGATGGGCAACTCAAAAACAAGTGCCAACATGGAAACTAAAATTCCCATCAGGCAGCAAGAAAGCACTGGTTATGGTGGAAGAACACTGTTATCAACATGCTCAGATTTTTGTACCAAAGTGGAATCCAAGACTACAGGTATAGTGTCTTCAATTAAGTACAGTCAAAAAGGAGTGAAGTGCATCTGGAACAGCAAGGCAGAATTACAAAAAACACAATGAAATAGCTAATGCTCTAAACTTACATTTTTGTTTGGTTTTTCCACTTGAGGAAGCAGATAACCTCCCAGCAGTAAAGAGGACTATTAAGGACTTTGTGATTTGGAAATTGTAGAGGGAGAAGTGCAGCTCAGATATAATATGTTGAAATCAAACAAATCACCAGGATCAGATAATATTCATCCTTAAGTTCTTAAGAAGGTTAGCAAATACATATATACACTTTTGAGGGATATTTTTAGGAAGTCACAGTGCACTGGAGAAATTCTGAAGGACTGAATAATGGCAAATATTATCCTGTTATATAAAGAGGGTGACCGGACAAATCCAGATCTGTGGCAGATGAAATTTAAGTAAATTTAAAGTGTTACACATATGAAGTAAAATTGTTATGTTTGCATAAATAATGGGAAGGTCTGAAAATTAAGAGTATTATGAGAAGAAGTTAGATGTAGTGGACTATCCTTAGTATTCAGAAGCTACTAAGAAGACTAACAGAATGTCAGGTATAGCATCCTGATGTGAGGAGTACAAGTCCAAGGAGGTGATGCCAAAGCATTAGAATACACTGGTGAGGCCTCATCTGGAGTTCTGTGTGCAGTTTTGGTCTCCAGGCTACAAAAAGAACATATATCCAGAGAAGAGCAACTAGGCTGATTCCAAGACTACAGGGGGATGAGTTATGATGAAAGAGTAAAAGAGCTGAACCTTTTCAGTTTAAGCAAATGAAGATTAATAGTAGACATGATTGAAGTGTTTAAAATTATGAAGGGAATCAGTCCAGTGGATCAAGACTGTTACTTTAAAATAAGTTCAAAAAGAACACAGGGATATAGTTGGAAATTATGAAGTGTTAAATTTTACACAAACATTAGGAAGTTTTTCTTAACACAGAGACCCATATACAAATGGAATAAGCTACCAAGTATTGTGGTAGACAGTAGGACTTTAGAGACTTTCAAAACTCAACTTGCATTGTTCTTTTGGAGAAATATAGTGGATAGGACTGGTGAGCTTTGTTGGGCTGAATGTTTTCTTCTAGACTGTTCTAATTTGGAAAAAAAATATTGTTTCATTGGATTACAGCTTTTGTCTAAGAGTATATCATTTTCTTTAACTTTTGGTTGTACTGTATTTAGCCATGTTCTGTCTGCATCCCTTTCTGAGAGATATACCAGGTGTAAAAGGACTGTTGCCCAAACCATTAAAAGTATTTTCATTCCCTCCCTAAACAAAACTTTTAAAACTTCACTTTTAGTGAATATCATATTTTGAAAAATCACATGCAAAACTATGCAACTAGGCTGTCTCAAATACCATCACCTATCATTTTGTTAAGTTATAAATAACCACTGGAGCAAAATTTTGGGCAAACATGCAGATAGGACTTTCATTACAGTAAAAAAGATTAAAAGGTTACTTCCATGCTGAAACATAAATAAGGGTTAAAAGACACACCATTTCTGCTGTTTAGCCATCATCAGTTGTGTAACTGAAAAGGACAAAACAGGTTAAAAGATACAGGAGTAGAGGAGGGAACAAAGGCAGGGCAGATTAAAGTAGAATATGGTCAGAGGAGGTGAGAAAAAGCTGCCATTAGAGAAAAGAAGGCAGAGAATAAAAAGTTGGTTATTAAGGCCCAGAGAAATATGTGGCCCCAGGCTTAGAATGAGCTCAGCATCTTCTGATTTTTTTTTGATCAAGGGTATCAGAAGTTCCATGATACAACACATACATAGAGATCAGTGTGGCTATAATCAAGGTATGCGAGGTGTTCTACAAAAGGCTTTGTGAGGTCTTTGATTTTAACGGTTTGAATGTGATCCCTGAGTCAGTCTACTAGCCGTCTCACTGTTTCACCTCAGTAGGTAGCTGGACACTTCCTTCAAGAATCAAAGTAAATAACATATTTAGATGGGCAAGAGGTCCATTGTTTAATATTGAATTTACAAGAAGGACCAGATACAAGGGTATAGCTAGTGCCATATTTTCAAGTGACACAGTGGCTCCTGTTACAGCTTAAAGCACCTGGTGATGAATGTGGCTCTTCTCTGTGCAGTGAGCTGTGAATGAGAAGTTTGCTTGAGTTAGGTAGGTGACAGAAGGAGATCAGGGAGGGTTAGCAAAAAAGGCTCCTGTGGAAGGTTCGTTCCAAATTTTGATGATGACCTATGGGAAAAATAACAGTGAGTGATGGGTGGAATGGGAGGAACAGTGGTATGCGTGTTTCATTATTGGGATTCCTCTTAGAGTGGCTGGTATGAGGTCTACAGCTGGCTTCACTGAGGACCCTGTCCACAATATCAGAAGGGGATCCTCTACCAGTTAAGAAACACCTCATCCTGAGTGCTTCATTAAAGAAGTCAACTTCAATACAGCAGAGGCAGTTGAGTCTAAGGAAGTGTGAAGAAGGTCGAGAGTTTTTAATATGCCTGGGATGGAAGCGGCTATAAAGAAGGTAACTGGTTAAGGCAGCTGGATTGAAGTGGACATTGTAAATCCTGGAATACAGAAAGACTAATATCTAAAAATGGTACAGTTGTGGTGGAAATGTGGACTGTAAAACAGAGATGGATAGAAACTAGTACAATCATCAATTAATTTCTGTAGCTGGCTTCTGGAGCAAGAGGCAGCAACGACACAATTACTGATATATCTCTTGCATAGGTCAGTAGAAAGGCTTGGCTGAAACCAACTGGCAAGGTTGTTGGTATAACAAGGGCACATTCTAATACCCACTGCAACTGAAAAATTTGCAGCAATGTTTGTTATCCCCAATCTAACCTGGCTCCAACCTGCTTGTAAATGTTTTCCACAGTTCAGGGATTTAATAAGCTATCCAGTTTATTCATTTGTGACAAGTACTTGTGAAAACACCAGGAAATACAAAGTAGCAGCATTCATGGCTAACCCAGAAAGGAGTTACCACAATTATGGAATCCAATCATACACAAAAAGTACAATTCTTAACTCACAATACCTAAGAAATCGATAGAGAGGTAGAATAGATTTCAATCAGTAATGACTAAAAGGGTTAACATTTAAAAACATAAAAATTTTTGCTTATTTAACCTTGACCCATTATTATACACATATATTTAGGCAGTGTCAGATATCATGGCACTTACTTTGAACTTAGAATTGTATAAGAAGGTGGAGATAATGTGAAATTGTACTTCTAATTAGACAAATTCATTTGCCACTCCCATGGGTTAATAACGCCAACCTAAACATAAATAGTATGAAATTACTGTAAAGAGTGGGGGAAGAAAAAAATAGTTAATTGAAAGCGTACCTCCATGAGGTTACAGCAAAATGACCCCTTCGGTCTTCTTGATGGTATCTTGGTGCCTTCAAGCACATCAGCCCTAACACAAGGTAAACCTCAAAGTAGCATGTAACACACACACAAAATAATAAGTAATCTATTTTGTCATCATGTTGTCCATTACTCAACAAAATTAGCATTCTTGTTTTACCATGAATTAATCAAAAAGAAATAAAAACAAATATATATCACCATGATAATTTTATAAAGCATAATTGATATTTTACACAAATCAATGTACAGAGTATTCAATTCAATATCACCCAAATAATTTGAAAAAAAGAGAAATTTGTGCTAAAATGGAACATAAAAAGTACATTTATACAAAGAATGAACAAGAAAATAAAATTAAAAAAAATAAAACTTTATACAAAGAATTTATTTGAAAAAAAAAATTAAGTGTTCAACGTTTTAAGCTGATATTTAATTAAATAAATTAAAATGTCCAGTATTGTTTTTTTAAATACATCTTAAAATTTTAATTTTTATGCAAGGCTAAAGCAAACTAAAAAGTCAATTGTATTTTTCCCATGTCCAGTTAAGCCCATGAAGCGTTTATTCACAAGCAGAATTAAAGCTGTCATCTTTGTACAAAGAGACAGAAGAGCAATGAAAGAATTTGCTGTCCATGACTGGCCGATATGCATCATTTAACTCAGAGTTAACAAAGCATAAAAACATCATAATTAGTGAATGGCATTGCAGATTATTTGCAATCACAGCGATGAAGGTTCAATTTTAGAACACAGCAGCATACATTTCCCCAGTGTTTGGGTACAAAGAGACTACTTTTGCTGTAACATCATTTACAATTGCAGGGAAAGCATTTTTTGAAGCTACAAAGTAGTTAAATAAAAAAAAACACCTGTACTTTAGCTTTAGTAAAAAAAATATTTTGGCTTATGAAATGAAAAACAACATAAAACAAAACGAGAATTAGCTTTAAATAAACTGTCCTCTGAAGGCCCGTGGCCAGTTTTCCAAGGATGACGATTTGCCTTCGTGTCAAAAAATGGATGTGCCACTTCATGCATTCACTGCTAACTCCAGCTTATCATCAAGGACGACCCAACTATAACCAGTCAGAGACTTCAGTGCACCCCATACTGGTTCTTGTAATGGGATTCGGCAATAGCTCACAGTGAAACAAGCCATTATTATACCAGGTGAAGGACATAATCCATACCATACTTAAAGATATTTCACTTCTGTTTTCCATATAAACAAAGCACTGTTTTTAAATGAAGCACCACAAGAAAAGCTGTATCATTAAATTCTACTTGGAAAATTACAATTTGGTATTTTACTTCATTAACTGTTAGTTATTTTCAGGTTTGGGAATGCAGATGGCATAAAACTTTATTAAAAATGAATTTATTACTGATTACTTTTACAAAATATTTTTTCTTTGGATAAAAGGCAAAGTAAATATTTTTTCAGTTTAAGGTACAAGTTTAATAATAATATGGGTACTTCAACAGTCGAGCAGTAAGAACAAAACAAATGTAGTTTGTGATATAATGCACAATTATCCAAGCACAGCCTTCTAACGCCCTAGTGATAAACCATTCAGTAACACTTAACAAAACAATTTGGGGTTGTGGGGGTCCAGGCCTTACAACAGAAGCATCAAATGCTGGATGGGGATTCCTTTATGCCCACAAAGGCCACTTTAAAACTGCCAACTACCCTAACACAGATCTTTGGGATGACAAAAACTAGGGGGAGAGCATGTACATTTCACACAGACAGCAACTTGGCATTGGATCTGAGATGCAGCAATGCTAATCACTTTACCTACCCTGCTATCTACAAACTTTTGCTAACCTCTACTTTGGGCCATCTTTAAAGTTTTATCTGCATAGAACTAATCCAGTCTCCTCAATTCTCTGCCTCAATGAAAGACGCAGCATTACATTAGATGATAACTCTAAACTGGCTCAGCTGTGTGATGGGGCTTTGTAGTGACAACTATGACTCTCTGTGACTAAGTGGTGCAATATAAAAATGCATAGTATGAAGCAAATGGGGGAAAAAAATAGTAGGCACAATACCAGTGACCACAGGACGAAATAACAGGATGAAGTGTGCCAATATGATACAAATGTATAATTAATGCATTTTTTTGGTGAAAAAAATAAGTCCAGTGAAGATTCAGGGCTGTGGATTCCTGTGTACTTATTTCTCGCGCCTCTGTTTTAGCTTCTGTCATTATTATTTTAAGCTATTAATAAAAAGATTTATTCATTTATTTTTTTCACTCATTGACATTAAATTACTATCGTTACGATGGTACCATTGCTACAGAGCATGTCTCTGGAAACAACATAATTGATGCAAAAATTTAAAAAGCAGCACCACCAGACACATCATTATCCAACTTTGTGGGTATCCTCAAAATAAAATTCAGTCTCACTAGCTTGTCTACTTAGTTGTTGTGCCTTTCATTCCCTAGTTTCTGATTCTTTGTTTTGTCTTCTTACTACAATCCTTTTATTAGCATTTTGCTAGCCGTGAATGACTGTACAGACCTGATTTATCAGCTTTGGTTTTAAATTTACATTTCCTCTCCCTGACATTCCCATTTCTCAATCTGCCTTTCTTACAGTAAATTATACTCTTATATTCATGTGGAGTAACTGTGCATGGAACAGCATTTCAAATCTTTTATCAAAAACATTTACAAATCAGCAAATGATTGAAATTTATACTAGTTTAAAAAGCTGGGGGTTAAAATTGAATCAGTTTCAGAAAAGTTGTTTCCTTTTTAAACCTCAACTAAAACAAGTCTGTCAGATAACAATTTGATTTCCTTTCATTTACACTTGGAAACCTGAGGCAGTGGGGGGATTAACTTTAACACTACAGAGCTTCTGTTCAACTGACTTTCCAGCACACTTTTAAAAGCCAACACACACTTCTGATCCTTTCCAACTATAGAAATTGGGATGTTTTGATATGGGTCTCATCAGTGGGCCCGTTCTCTGTTCATTTCAGTGAGTGGGTTGAAGGCTATGTTCCAAATACAGGAATGTGCCCATGGTGTACTGGGTTTGGGGGGTTTGTTAAAATTGGAAGAACAAAGTTAACAGAAGCAGTGCTTCCTACTAGCTGAGGCACTGGAATTTAAATGGCAAGCCAGTTTAAACTCCAACTGCGATTCCCCACGTTAACCGAAGCAAGCTGCTTTACAGTTTCAATAAATAATTAAATTAGCAACCGTACCATAATGAGCTTAGAGCAAAGGTGCTGTATAATATAAAGGCATGTTTAAAAACAGTGCAATGTTACACGAAAAATTATTGCATGACAAATTTTTTTTCTTCTTCTGGGAAAAATATAAATAATATATAAAAAATAAATTTATGCCACAGTAAACCCTTTGCTCTCTGATGCCCACATTTGTACTTACATATACATATACATATATATATATATATATATATATATATATATATATATATATATATATATATATATACATATACATATATATATATATATACACACACACACATGCACACACACACACACATAAAAACAAGAGCATCAATCTTAAATTTATACCATTTTCTTAAAAAACTACTTTTAATTACAGTTAGTTATAATACACTTTTTCATTATAGAGTTGCATTTAAAAAATAATTATTTTATGCATCCACATTATCATTATCTTTGGGAAATAAAAACAGTCAGACATATGGCTAAACGCTTTCAAAAAACGTCAGCAGATAATAGCACTAAAATTACCTGGGACAGTCGCTTATGAACTGCATGATGTGAAAAAAAGTTGTTAGCTATCTGGGTTTCCACTGCCAAGACACTCAAAACAACTTGAATAACCCTAAATACAGAGAGGATGGGGAAAAGAGCACCCAGTTCAACTTGGGCAAAATGATAAATAGCAACAAACCGAAGAACAACTACATTAAAAGGAATACTTCACCCAAAAGGGATATTTTTATGTTACTAAGTTCATGTTGTTTATAGAGACGGCCAAGAAAAAATTGAATCTCATGTTTTCATGGAGAACAGAGATCACAAAGTTTATGATACAAAAGGCTTCAAAGGGGGTTGGTTTGAGGGGGTGTGATTCGGGTTCAATACAGAACAGCAGCAAACAATATTAAAATGTAAATGAACAAAACTCAAGTTACTTGTGTTACAAAATTCACATCAGTTATCACAGGCAGTTTTTATTAAAATATAAATCCAAGTAAGTGCACGAACAGGAAGGGTAATTAGGTTTTAGACAGAAAACAGGAATCATGACAAATGAATCGGTGGATCTTCAATTTAAAAGCTGTTATTTTATGAAAGTATTAACTGAACAATATTTTAACAAAAAAATAAAAAAATCTTGTGTTTTGTACATTGTAAACTGGATAAATGACATGTGGATTATGCAACAAGAGTAACATTATATTCTTACATGGAGGTTTTGACATTGTTTGCCATTATCTACTGTAGGGCTCTATTGTGTCATAAGACCAATGATCTGCATTCAACATGAAAATAGGAGTTCAAATATTTTCAAACAATACAGTGCAATTAACAGATAAAATAAAAAACATGAACATTTGGGTGGAGTATTCCTTTAAAATTTTTAAAAACGCAACCAGATCAAAAGTTTCATAAATAACTAGCTATAAAAATATAAACAGAAGCAAGCAGAAGTGATCGTGTCAAGTTAATAATTCTTCTCTCCTTTAGCTTCACACCTCCCACCAGCAGTTAACTTCTTTCATTTCTCACCTCTCTTTTCATTCATTTGACTCAGATCTCAGCAGAAGCTTTTGCTCAGCGATAGCTACTGATCTGTTAAACAGCAGTTAAGGAGCAAAGGTGTGATCAGTTACAAAAGGAATCCATGTGTTTTAACATCAATATACAATGGAGAGGTACGTACGTGCAAACACAGCACAGACATGTGTTTATACTGGCATGCTTTCGTCTTGTTTACCATGCAAAGAGAAGAAAATTAATGTGGCCTTTGCCGTGACGGTTGACTCATTTCCAGTCTGTATCTGTACACCATTTGTAATCTACTCTTCTCCAGTTTATACTTGAGGACAATGAATGTTTTTCTTGTCAATTATAACAGGGACTTAAGAACAAGACGAAAAATTTAAAACTACTCATTTAGAAAGATCTATTTTTTTTTGCAAAAATTACAGTGCTGTGGTCTTAATGGCCATCATTAAAAACACTCTGTAGGTTTTCACCATTAATAACATTATGTCCTGTACTCTACCTATCTACAATAAATCAGCATGAAGGAATCATATAGACTACCAAAAAGCAGACTCTGACATCTCCAGAAGGTCATCACAGAAAACTGTTTAACAGCCACATGTCCATCAATATCCACCTGCCAAGGACTAGTGCCTCCTCCACAACTGGTTACTGCCATGTGTCTGATGCTACTTGCATAGCCACTGGCTCCCTGTGACTGAGATTTGGATTAAGTGGATCTGAGACAAAATTATGATGAAAAAGTATATCTCCTAAAGCTAGTCATGGGGTTATCAGATTTGCTGAATGCAGTGCTGATCTCATTGTCAGACAAAACAACAGAAAATCGCTGGACATGTCTAATCTACTAACTGCCTGAAGTTTTTTCAGCACAGTCCTGCTCATCACTCCATCTGACAGCACATAATGTGTTTCCTGACGGAGCTGGCACTGTCTAAAGAGTTAACAGCCAATAATGACTTTAGCAGCAGTATCGGCCCTGTTCTTCTGTTTTACTTTCTGTTGTGGTATGTAAAACATGAGACATCAGACTGGCAAGTTTCTCTTCTTTTTGTGAGGTACAAAATACACACATTTTTTACTCCTCGTTGCTGCATTCTATGCATTGTACTTCCAGATGAGCATTCATTGGCTGTCAGCACTCATGAACACAGAGCCCAGCACTTACAACTAAAAGACAAAATCATTGTCGGAGCAAGTCATGGACTTGTTGGACTGAGTTGCTTAGCATGTCAGATTATGTGACTAGCTTCATGGGAGAGTGCTAATCAGATTGAACACTTCTCATTCCCAAGATGACATGCAAGACAGAAACCAACACTCACCAAATGGAGCACTTGCCTACAGAACAAAAACAGGGCACTGAATACCAAACCTGAAATACACTGAGAATTGAAGAGTTGATTAAAAGAGGATTTGCAAATAAAACACCAATTTAATTTCACCAAATACTCTAACCTGCATGTCTCATGCAAACACAGACATTGACTAGCCTGCAATTTGAACTCAGGACCTGTTAGGCAACAACCCTAACCACTGCAATACCATGCCGCCTGCCTGAAGAATTCTTAAAAAGAAGAAAAACTGCATGTGTTGAAACAAACTTATGAACCATACAAACATAACAGTTACCCAAACAGCTATGGTTCAACATATTTACTGCCATTTCTATAGATGGCATTAAACATACACATATTTACCAATTTTATTAAAGAAGAACAAACTTGTTTAGTCATGTTAATCACGCATTTTACTCTTACTAGTTTCATTTGTCTCAGCCCAATCAAAATGACAGCACAAGCAGTATAAAAAATGATAAGATGTCACGAGGTGTCTATGACATTGTTGATTAAAGGCTTCTGACAGAACCAAAATTTTAGATTCTTCAAGCTATACAGTAAAATGTCACTATCTTAAAGACAATGTTCCCTCAGCCTTGAGCAGAATGAGGCCCTCCTTCACAGCTTGCTTGGTCTTATTTTTGCATTATCAAAGTTTACAATCCCAAGACCCCCATTAAAAGAAACTGAAACATCAAAAGTTTAATTACTTTTTTCTTTTACAAATATAGATTTTTTTTTATAAAGCACATTTACATTTACACATTTGTTTTAATGCTATATTTAGTATTATTAAACCTACCTTCCTGAGCCATTCAAAACTAATGACAGAGATTTTGAAAACAACTGAAAAGTGCCAAATTCTTACCAGTTAAATATTTTTTGGTAAATTTAACCACAGCCTTTCGATGTTAAAAGAAAAAGTTGCTCTACAGTGTAAGCAAAAAGAAAACAAGATTCAGATCATTGAAGTATGAAAGCTTGTGTTTATGCAGTAATATGCTTTTAGTGCATTTCTTCTATTATTGCAAAGCCAGTCCTGTTAAATCCTGTGCTTGGCTTCTATTTAAGACTGCTCACTTCTATAACCTCTCCTTTGCTTTAGTTTTTGGTTCTCCAAATTCCCAGCAGATGGCAGTATTGTAGCAAAGGACTGTATACAATGCATCTTTTGGTTCTATTCAACTGAGATAGAGAGATCCATACTCTAAATGATCCGTGGACAAGCAACTCGGAATAAGCTGCTTTCCTATCAAAAATCTGCCTTATGAAAGGCAGAGGCAGATTAAGACATTGCATTTTATACTTATTGAAGAGGATATTTAAGGAGTATTTTTTCAGCGTATTTTAATGGTTTCTATAAGAGTAATCCCACTCATCTAAAACATGCATGCACTTCATAGTAACTTTATATGTCTAAAGTCAAAACTAAAGAAAATCTTTTTTTTTTTTTTTAAACAAGGCTTGATCAAATCTATATATTCCAAGTATGTGCAGCATATTTTATATTTCATATGAATAAATATTTCAGATATTTTTAAGTGTCAATCTCCGCTGATGGATGGTCAATGAAAAACAGGCATGGTGGCTGTAATGTGTGCAAAGTGAAGAGAAAAGCTGGTGTTTTTATGTGGTGCTGTCTGCCAACACACTAACTGGCACAGTGTTTTGTTTTTTAGCGCGTTTACCCTGACTGTTACAAATAAACCTAGACTGCTTTTGCCTGAGCACAATGGCTGTTCTATTTTTTTAAATAATAAATAATTTTAAAAGCCTAAATTTAAATTAACTAAAAGAATAATGAATCAAGGCTTTTACTATCTGCATGAAAGGCAAAGAATAAAGTTTACATATAGCTTGAGAGAAGAAAAAAAAAAAACCAAAAACTAAGTATACTTTGCTGTATTCTTCTCCTGAGAATGAGATATGGTCCCAAAAATTATCAGCTATATGAATATACCTTAATGCTGGGAAGACAATAAAAAAGGTCATCCTCACAAGCAATCTGTTTAAACACCAACATTTAAGTGCTGTTTCAGAAACTAGCTGTATCAAAATAAAATTGCCACACAGTACAACTTCAAGTGATTGTTTTTGTGAAAAGGCTGTTGACCGAATTCTTAGGCCTCATATAAAGAATGTAGTACCTAATTACTTTGGCAAGAAGAGAAACAACAACAACAACAGCAAAAGAAAATCGATGCCAGCTAGTGTCTTTAAATGTTTCTGCTTTAAAAAAAAAAAAAAAGATAATAATCTAAACGTCACTCAGATATTTTTTCCTTTAACTTGCCAGACAGTTATTTTTTTCATATTCAAAGTCTGAAATTGCAAAATCACATAGACACTCTTTACAAGAAGCCATTCTGAACAAAATACCGCCAGTTTTTGAAGTCTGAATGATGGACTGCTCAATTAGTTTTTCAGATCAAATATACAAAAACATAGCCGACTCTGGGCTTTTTAATAGAATAACAATAGTCTTGGTGACTGATTCTCACCAAACTGGCTCAGAGTTTCAAAAGTCTGGGTTGAATTTGTCTTCAGATATCAAATGGTATTGAGTATTCCAGCTGATTCCATTCCAGTGTGGTTATTCCTACATATTGCGCTCCATCATCAGTCCTCGGGAGTGACTTTTTTTTCCTTCCTGGAGGAATACTGAGAACATCACAGACACCTAACTGTTTGTAGTGAAATCTGTTGATAACTGTTACTCAGCTCTTACTTTAAATACAGTTCACTCAATCCAGGAGGGAAAAACTCTATTATTTAGCTGCACCAAAAAAAGTGGTTTAAATGTTTCATTTCAAGCTTTTTACATGTATCTTCAATGAACATTTCCTTTCTGGAAATAGGTCAGATACTCGAACCTGCTCAAATCTGGGTCCTTTCATGTCTACTTCCTTTCCACAGAGTTGGAGAAAATCTGGCTGAACTTCTTTAGCTGCTCACTAGCTGTCAGAGACTCCTCTTGAAGCCGCTGGTTATTTTCTCTTAAACAGGCTACTTCAGCTAGCAATGCAACCTTATCTTTCTTTTCCTGGAAACAAAGAAAGCAGTATTAATTTACAATTACCCACTTATCAAAAAAAGTGATAATTTTATATTTACACGGCTGCTGTAAATACTGCACCAGCATGTGTTTAATCAACAACAGCAGCAATGCTAAGGAAAGATGAAGAAAAAAATAGCTAATATGAATACATACAGTGCCTACAAAAAGTATTCAAACTCTAAGATGTTGATGTTAAAAATCTCAATGGTTTAGTACCGTCCACAGTTGTATGACACAAACTACAGATGTTCAGTTTTGAATATTCATACTGTAAAGCATTTCTTACAAAAGATCCCATTTTTTTTTATAAAAGATCCCATTATAAACAGTGCCTATAAAACATATTCACCCCTTATATAGAGAGAGGGGGAGGGAAGGACGAACAGAACTTTATTAGTCCCCTGAGGGAAATTGGGCTTTTTACAGAAGCACCTTAAACAAATAAATACCTAAATAGGTAGATAAGTAAATATGTAAATAAATAAATACACATACACTTTGGTCTGAACACACAAAAGAATAACTATCAAGAAAGAAAACTTCTGACATGGCTGCCACAGTCCAAGTAAGACATATTGCTATTGTTATAAAGGAGCCCCAGTCGCGTTTCTCGACTTACTTCTGCTGAGTAATGGGTTGGCTGAAAATCCTGTGTTAGTGTGTCAGAGGGAGGATGTGCAGCATTGGTAATAATGGCACTCAATTTGGATTTAATTCTTTCCATTCGCTACAACCTCCAGGGGTCCATAGTGTGACCTATAACTGAGCTTGTCCTTATAATAAGCTGGTTGATTCGATGGGCCTCTCTGGAACTGATGTTACCAGGCCAGCACACCACAGAGTAGAAAATCACACAGAACATCACAGAGTTATAAAAGACAGGGGATGTCACTTCCCACATTACAGGAACATAATCTCTTAATGAAAAAATACCCTGCTCTGCCCTTTCTTATATAGTTCCTCTGTGTTCCGAGACCACTCCATCCTGCCATTAATGTGGAACACCACCCAACCCCCCGCCCCCCAAGTACTTGTAAGATGTTAAAAATCATAGTGTTTCAGTGCCATCTACAGTTAGTGCTTCTCAAACCACTGGATTGTGACCTACTTGTGGGTTGCAGGCCGCTGTTGGCGAGTTGCTATTGTTTATAATTGTAATGGGTTGCACTGAAAGTCACAAATGGGTTATGTAGTGAGTTGCTACAGGATGCTGCTCTGACAATCATGCTTGATCCCCCCTAAGCTGTGACGATTGCACTCAAATCTGCAAGAGGGTTTCAACTGTGACGAGTGCACTCGATACGCCAATGCAGACCAAAAATGGGTTGCAACACTAAAAACATTGAGAAACACTAAACAGTGCCTGTAAAATGTGCTCAACCCTTTGAAAGTTTTCACATTTTATGGTTATACAACATTGAATCACAGTGGAAAGAATTTGCTTAATATCAAAATTAAAGCAGATCTCTCCAAAAGTAATATAAAATAATTGCAAATATGAAACAACAAATTTGAAGGTGTAAACTGAAGAAGTTTTCATTCGATTCAAGTCAGTATTTAGTAGATGGCAGCCATGACAGCCTTGAGTCTGTGCATTTGCACATTTCCACAGAGCAATTATTTCCTTCCTTCTTTGCAAAACTGCTTAAGCTTTGTTATAAAGTGTTGGGATTGTAAGTGAATAGATCTTTTTTAAGTCCAGCCACAAAGTCTCAACTGGATTGAGATATGCACGCTGACTCAACCATTCCAGGGCATTCACATAGTTGGTTTTAGCATCTCCTAAATGTCTGTTATCATGGATTTTTACTCAAAACCTTTTCAATGGTTTAGTGAAAATGGTGGAAAAAGCAAAAAAAAACCTAACAGTTACAGGTGACCCTATAGACAAAAATATATGGGTCCAGAAGCATGGCAGGAATTGCACAAGTAAACAGACTTGTTACAACCAGGCAAACCTCATATAATGAAACTAGCAGAATACCCGTGCTTCGCAGCAGAGAAGTAGTGTGTTAAAGAAGGTACGAAAAAGAAAAGGAAAATTTTTTAAAAATAACGTAACATGATTGTTATTGTAATTGTTTTGTCATTGATATGAGTGTTGTTCTCATATCTATCTATCTATATATATATATATATATATATATATATACTCGAGCGGAGAAGTAGTGTGTTAAAGAAGGAAAGAGAAAGAAAAGGAAACATTTTGAAAATAACGTAACATGATTGTCAATGTAATTGTTTTGTCACTGTTATGAGTGTCGCTGTGATATATATATATATATATATATATATATATATATATATATATATATATATATATAGCAAAATACCAGCAGCTGATGTCATGTGTTAAAGAAGTTATGAAAAGAAAAGGAAACATTTTAAAAATAATGTAACATGATTGTCAAAGTAATCGTTTTGTGTTTTTGGCGGCGCGCCACGAAGTTGTTTTCGGTAGCTGCATCAGAAAATGTACCACGACGTCTGACACGCCTCCTTTTTACTCTTTTCTCACAGCTTGGATTGCTGCTGTCATATATATATATATATACACACACACACACACACACACATACATATATATATACATATATATACACATACATATCTTCATATCTACATATCTATATATGCATATCTACATATACACATATATATATATATACATACCTATCTACATCATATATACACACACATACATACATACACACACACAAAAATTATATATACAGTATGTGTGTATGTATGTACGTATGTATGTGTGTATGTGTGTGGGTGTGTATATATATATATATATATATATATATATATATATATATATATATATATATATATAGGGGTAGTGTGTGTGTGTATATATATATATATATATATATATATATACACACACATACATATATATATATACACATACATATACTTGTGTGTATGTTTGTATGTGTCTATATGTGTGTGTATAGCTTTGGTCACTGAGTGCAAGGGAAAATAATAAAATATAGTCTATAAGTTATTAAATAGTAAAACATTAACGTTTTAAGAAGTACAGGTACATTGAGCACTACTGGAGTGGTTGCGGGTAAACTACATTTTAAAGACTGTGCAACACAACAGGTAAGTAACTAATAGCAGCTAAAATATATATGGATCATCTCTCGGTAGTAGATCCCTTCTGAAAGGCGCTACACGACGGCTGTGGTATAGAAATTACATTTTCTATGTGAACGTTCAAATTTGTGCCTCTGGTAATGTACCTTACCGGCATTTAAAGAAAATTAGTTTTGTGTCCTCTGCAGTGTTAAGAGAGAAAGGCTTTGGTTTGGGATAAAAGGAAAAAAGGTGTAAAGAAAGGAAAGTTGCCTTTTTCTTTTATATAGTATAGAGAGATGTGTTCGCTGACGTTATGATCGCCTTTTGGGGACAGCCGCGGTGGGTCTTGTGTAGACTGGTGAGACGTCCCGCCATTAATCGGCTGTGATGGCACTGTCAGTCCTCCACTCCTGTGCGTGTCTTCATAATCCGAGGTGAGGACCTCATAATCGTATACGTGCAAAAGAAAGTGTGAATCGCCTTAATATTATTTTGCCGTGGTGTAGAAAAGGGGTCCCGTGTTTGCACTTGTCTGGGCTATAGCGCAGGGGGAGGATGAAAAAAATTAAAAGTGCTCACTTTGACTTAAGGCAGAAGCGCAGTCAGCGTCTCAAAGGCCGGCACAGCTATGCACGCGCACTGGCTGCTCGACTTTTGCAGGGCAGGAGACCACAGTTTTTGCAGACACGTTCATGATATCAAAAGTCTCAGTGCTCTTTGGATGTCATTCAAATATAATATGATATATAAATATATATATAAATATATATATATATATAATATATATATATATATATCAAAATACCCGTGCCTCGCAGCGGAGAAGTAGTGTGTTAAAGAAGTAATGAAAAAGAAAAGGAAACATTTTAATAATAATGTAACATGATTGACATTGTCATGAGTGTTGCTGTCATATATATGCCTGCCTAAATAAGTCACCCTCGCTTTGCTCTTACTTTATTTACCGTTCATTTAATCATGGCTAATGGCGGAAAAATTATAAAATGGAAGGAGGATGGCTTTACCAAAACAATTATTGATGGCGAATCGATTATTCATAAAGCTTGAATTGGTGATCTGTTTTTCTGTGTTAACCTCATATTTTTTCAGACTTCTTCTCAAACTAAGGTGGTGCGAGGGTAAAATGAATCGGGATGCTGATCAATGTAATCGGTGTACCAGGAAATCATGCATTGACAAAAGCTCCCCTTTGCTTGTAATGCAAAGTGTGATTAAATGCATTATTTTTAACGTTATGGAGCACATGCATCGAAGCTTCTCAGCTGTGCTTGTGCTAAGAAAAGGAAAGATTTTAAAAATAACGTAACACGATTGTCAATGTAACCTTTTGTAAGTAGTGCCTGGAGGAGACAGCGTGTGTATTAACTTGTGGATTTTTCTGTGAGTATTTGGTGGCAGTCTGACGAAGTTGCTTCGGAAGACGGCGTTAGCCGCGGAGCTCAGCTCAGAGCGAAATGAGATGAATGGGAGGGGAGATGATGACGTGACTCCACCACCCGCCTTAACTATCAATCCCCCACAAACACAGTCTCTCGGAATTTGCATAAGCACACCCTTCACCTACAATTTTAACTTAGTTACAAAGTGATCAAAACTCGTTTATATCCTCGTCCTCTCATTAAACTTGTATCCCGCATTACCTGTGGGCATGTGAAACGCCAGCGGTAGCCTGTCTATGAACTTAATTTAAAGTTTAGGTTTACACCGTGCTTTCTTTCCGAGGCAGCAGCACTCATGAATATGGTAGTATATGTCACTCGCTTGCTTCTTATTGTTTCGCTGCCTTCTCAATTATACAATGCATGTTTTCTTAAGCGCTTCTTGGAGGTCTTACTGGTTTTCTACGCACTGCGTTGACAGTCAGTTCACGTGATTATGTGGGAGGCGTGATGATGTCACACGAAACTCCGCCCCCCACGTCATTCCAGCTCAACTCCATTACAGTTAATGGAGAAAAATACCTTCCAGTTATGACCATTAGGCGTAGAAATTCGAAATAAAACCTGCCCGACTTTTGTAAGTAAGCTGTAAGGAATGAGCCTGCCAAATTTCAGCCTTCTACCTACACGGGAAGTTGGAGAATTAGTGATGAGTGAGTGAGTGAGTGAGGGCTTTGCCTTTTATTAGTATAGATTAATCACTGGTGTGCAGAATGTCATGTCAGGCTTTGACTTGAATGGGCTACAATAGTTGAAGACCAATCAGGTGCCAATTATATCAGTGAAAAACAAGAAAACTCATCTACCTGAAAAATCAGTTCTGCGAGTATTGTATAATACTGCTATTAACCTTTAAAAAAACAGAATAGCTCCTGATGAGTAAAGAAAAAGAAATGATGATACAGACCTTAATTTAATTTAACAAGTGTAAAAACACAATGGAAGGGAATCTGTCAATATGTGGTATTATTATGAGTACAATCTCATTCAGACTCAATGATTGCACTTTATCTAAACAAAGAATACCCACAAAATTGCCAGCTTTGAATATTCTATGCATAAACACAACTCTTACCTTCTCCAGGTCATTGTGGAGTTGCTTCAGCATGACCTCTAAATGGTACAATCTGCCAGTAAGGTCAGGGGGAACTTCCTCACTGAAACAAAGAAAAATAAAAACACTTGTATTGCCGAACGTCTACTGTATACCAGTGGTTTTTAAGTGCAGGTCTGGTTGGAGGCCATTGTTCTCAAAGGTTTCATAATCAACAAGACATTATTACCTTTAATTGATCTCATTATTTAATTAGCTTTCCATTTTCTATTTACTCTCCTATTTTACATTCAGCAAAGTGTATTCATGATAGATTTAAGACATATCTGCATTTTTTCCCATATCATTTGAAAACTAAAAAGTAGAAAAGAATTCCTACACTTTGTTTAAATTTCATTCAGTAAAAATTTAGCATACCCATTTGATAACTAACAGCTAGAATGCTTAATTAATGTCAGAGTCCAATAAAAAGATGACATTGGTTGGGATGAAAACCTACAAAGACAGGGGGCCCCTGCAGGACAGAACCTGACGACTACTGCAATATACTGTGTAAAGAAAACACAAAAGATTATAAAAGAAAGTCTAGTTTATACTTCTGGTCAAAAGGTGATCAGTAAGGGAAAAAAAAAACAAAAAAGAAAACACACATTACTCATTTGTAACAAAATTTCTTAATGTATAATTTATACTTGACCACACATTTGCTCCCCAAAAAACTGGAAAATAACATTTCATGCAAATGCAGAAAAACCTCTGATACTCGTATTTTGTTCTCTTCTTTCATTTCGCTAACACCCGTCAAGTGTGACTGATGACTATTTGTCCTGCACTGTAACTGTCTTCCATACTTGTAGATTAATTCAATACAACATTCACAAGATCAGGCCGTTATCTAATGGACTATGCAGCGCAACTCCTGGTCTATGCTTTGATATGTTATTTCTCTTTATAGATCACTGCACTGCCTCCCTGTAGCATCACATATTGAGTACATTATCCAGCATAATGACCCTACACTCCATGGGGTTATCAGTGCACATGGAGGCATGTGCACCAGTGGAACCCATGGTTGTCACTCACCATGTGGTTCAGCCGGTGGCAATGCTACAACTCTACAACAACAACATTTATTTATATAGCACATTTTCATACAAAAAAAAAAATGTAGCTCAAAGTACTTTACAAAATGAAGAATAGAAAGAAAGAAGAAACAGTAAAAAATAAAAATAAGTCAACATTAATTAACATAGAATAAGTAAGGTCCGATGGCCAGGGTGGACAGAAAAGGCTGGAGAAAAAAAAAAATTCTATTCTATAACTCTATTATGTCACACTGGCTTTGCAAATCATCATGGGGTGCAGGAGATAAAATTGATTGCCTGCCAGCCAGCCAGCCACACAGCGAATTTTCATGAAAAAAAAAATTGTTGAAAGAGGTTACTGGCCACCCAGAAAATTCAATGCAAAAGCTACTCTTCAGCTAAAACTGAATCAAGCTCATACACATACCTGCTTCTTACTAGGACTCAGGGAAATTTAATTGGCTTACCTTATAGTGGGCGTTGTTCTTGGAGTATTTTGTCTGTCATTGCCTGTGTGGGTGGGACCCGGGCTTTGCACTGGTCTGACGTCCGGGCTCACAGTAGAGTCATTGAGAGAGAAGAGAGATACAGCTCTCTGCACTGTAATGGAAAAAATAGACGCTTGAAAAAAAAAAAAAAATCAGGCAATTCACAGATAACAACTGGGACTGGTATGCTTATGGTAATACACAAAATTGCACATGTACTTATTTCTTTCATAAATTTACACAGTACTTTATCTGCCTTTTAAATGTCTCTCCTAAACTTTGAAATATAAACTCCTTTCACTACAGCTGTGTAGTTCAGCTTGCAATTAAGTAAAAAATATACTTGTTTAAAACAAGCTGCTGTAATTACCAAAGCAGTCTTAATTAGGAGTTAAATACTGTATACTGCCCTCCAGTGAGAGGAATTCACTCTTCAAAACAGTAGGGAAGCTGCATTGTGGCTGTGAAGAGTAAACAGTCTATGAAATATGACTCTCTAGCCTGATTCTAAAATAAAGCATAACAATAAAAACACTAATAAAAATGTAAATAGAAGTTAAAAGTAAATAAGAGTATGTACTGCTGTGGTCCTATACAATATGTCTGTGTGTTTATCTGTGTTCTATATACACACCTCTCCTCAGTTCTTTGTTTAGAGATATAGTTAACAAACTAATCTTTTGTAGAAATAACCTGGTAGCTAGAACTACTTTACTACAACTATTTTGAGCATTTAATTTAAGTGCTTTTAGAAGTAGGGAGTAGTGTGTACCCTAAATTTTAGCAATCCTCAGTCCCATGATCACTCTGTCCTGGATTCCTGCCTGACTCTCCCTGTACTTTGCACTGTATTGTACTGGATACAGAAGGACTTGTCTTGGATGACAGACTCCCATGCGTGTCAAATGCTTCTCCTGAGAGAACACTCTGTGCTTGCAGACAATGATCATTTTAAGTTCAGTTTCTAAGGGACTGTCACTTAACACCTACAATGCAGAGAATGGCTTATTACAAAAAAACGTTAACATGGGAGCCTAAATCATCAAAAGAGTCAAGACTGCTAAAAAGTGTTTGATGTTGTGGAGAATATTGTGGATGTATTATCAGACAGGAAGGAATACAACTTTCAGACATTTAAATATTACCTGTATAATATTTTAAATACTACTCTAGCTGTTTGGTATTCACATTGATACATGATTTAATTACTATTTTGATATTCCTAACATTCACCCTCTTTACCTTTTCAAGTAATCGACAGATGCAGAACTAATTACAGATGGTTGATGTAAATAAGATGGTTATTAAAATGGTAATAAAAGCGGACTTCGTAGAGTTTACAAAAAAAAAATGGAGGACATTCATTTAAGAAATTTGGAAGGAAAAGCAGATGAGCTCTCTCATTTGTGGTCTGATTAAACAGAGTCACAGTTGTTATTGTTCGAGAATGCACTGCACTCTGTTTGACACTAACAGAGAGTACAGAAGATTGTAGTGAAAGCCAGATGAAGCCACATTATGGAGTGACATTCATTAACCAGATATTTAAAACAAATGGGCAGCTGAAAAGAGGAGGATAAGTGGCATGAATTCCACAGACCTTAGAATACTGAATACACTCCAAGGTGTCTACAGCTGCAAGGCTAAAGGATAGCAGAAGGCCATTTTTCTATGTTGATGGGGACAGAAACTGGAACAACTGATTTATTATTCTTTATAATATAGAGTGGTTAAAGTATTCACCCCTTGGAAGTTTTCACATTTTATTATTATAAAACATTGCTTCACAGTGTATTTAATTAGACATTCTACACATTGATCAACACAAAAAGACTCTAAAGTCAAAGTGAAAACAGATCTCTGCAAAGTGGGATAAATTAATGATTAATAGAAAACATCAAATAACTGATCACATGATCATTCATCTCCTTCAATATGATGCATAAAATCCTCAGTGGTGCAGCCAATTATATTTAGAAGTCACATAATTAGTTTAATGATGAAATCAATCCTATCTGGGGTTTCAATTGATTGTAGTCTAAATGCCATTGTATGTAGAAGGGTCAACTTGTAGGTGAGTCAGGGTGGTGGCCTGAACTACTCAATGAAGACAAAAGAACATTCTAAAACCTCAGTGAAAAGGTGCCACACAAGAACAATTAAGGGAATGGAGACAAGAAAATATCTAAGTCACTGACTATCTTTTGGAGTTCAGTCAAAGCAGTCATGAAGAAATGGTGCAGCTTTAATCTGTCTAGAACAGACTGTCAACAAAAACTGAGCGATCGCAAAGAAGATGGCTAGTGAGCGATGCCACCAAGACACCTATGAAAACAAGCTACAGATGCTAAGACTGGAGGGATTGTGCAGACCACAACTATTCATGGGTGCTCCACCAATCACAGCTTTACGTGCGAGTGTCAAAGAGAAAAAACACACAAGACATCTCTACTAAAAAACAAACTTTAAAGCGTAAAAGCAGATCGAAGAAGACTGTATGGTCTGATTAGACTAAAATTGAGCTTTTTGGTCATTAGATAAAACACTATATTTGGCATAAGCTATACACTTTACATTATGAAGGATAACCCAACCCCACTGTGAAGCATGGTTGTGGAAGCCTTTATTCTGTTGGGATGTTTCTCAGCAGCAGGCCCTAGAAGACTAGCGGAAAACCTGATGCAGTCTGCAAGAAACCTGTACCTTGTCAGAAGATGTTCAAGTGCAAAACTATTGGGTTACTGAAAGCGGTTCACATATGCTGAATGGTGCATTAGACATTGAAACTAAAAGGCCATCGGAGCAGGTTCTCTGTGGTCAAAATGACAGTCTGCCCCTTTCCATTACTTACCTTCATAAGCCTTGGCAGCACTAACTAGACTTGACCACTCTAATCCTGAGGTAGTGTCAGGCAAGGGCATCATTCCAGGATCAAGTCTTCTCAGTGAGTTCTTGTCACGTGCCTCTGATAAAGACAGCTCAGAAGCAGAAACCATTGCTGCAAAGAAAATATAAAGAAGAATATACTCCAATGCTGCAATGGCAGATTATTGCAATATTTTTTCTCTGTTAATAGTGGCAAATTTAGTTATTTATGTCTTACTTCCAACTGACGAAAGTGGGTAATGTGAAGTTAAGGCTACCCTTGTTTAAAATAATAATTACACCTTTGGAATGGACCATTGTAACTTTTTACTTACACTTCTTCTCCGGCAGATTGGCACTGCTCTGAGGCTGGTATTGTTTGCGGGTTGGCAAAGTGCTAGTAAACAGGAGGTCATTAGCTAAATCTGTGTCATAGAGCTGGCTGTTAGCATAGCTTGAGTCTCGTCGACCACTACAAATGCTCTCATCCGAAAATGTTCTTTGCAGTGTTTTCCTTGGCGACTTTTGAAAAGTAACACAAAACAGAAAAACATTATCAAGAATGTCAGAATAAAGTTTAAAGGGCACTAATTCTTTAAACTTGATATTTAACAATAAATACAACTAATAAATATAAAAATGCAGAAGGAGAATTAAACCCTACCCCATCCTTCTCTTGCTCTGAATCTTTGTCCATGATGATTAACTTCTTGAGGTCATCTTCAATGGTTGATTTGTAACTTTTTCTGGGTGATCTCAGATCTCTCAGGGAAGCTCTTAGTCTAGGTTGTCCAAAGACATTTTTAGAATTGTCAGGTTGCCTGAAATCAGGATAAAACAATTCTTTTGAACTGCAAAATATGAACGTTGGGGATGTTACATAGATACAGTGTAAATCTGATTTTGCAGCTGAGTCCCAAACTCCTCTACAGAATATAGCTAAAGAGTATCAATTTAAGTCCACACAACATAGATAATTGATACAAAGATTGTTATCTACAATCTGATAAACTAAGAAATAAAAGCAAGTAATGCTACCTACCTTATTTTATAAGAAACCACTGTATTAAACCAATACATTTTTTCAACAATGCATGTTTAATGCCAGAAAGAGAATTAACCAAACAAACTCTTGGTTAAGGCCTTGTTACATGGCATTACATGAATAACAGATGCATTTTTGTAGTACCATAACATTTTACTGAGAATTCTATACTGATCAGCTTCATCTACATTGAGTCCTTGTTGTACTGATCACACTGGAGCAGACAAAATAAAATTCTGTTCATGTAGGTGATGGGCAATAAAAATCAATGGATGCATCTTATTCAAACTAACATGGTAATGTGTGTCAATATAAATCAAATACATACAATGAGCAGCAACATTACTAGGACAAGTTAATATAAGTTATGTTTGTTATACTGTATATTCAAAATATGTTTTCTAGGTGAAAAGATGAATATTATTGCCAGCTTTCATTTCTAGAAAAATGTTTTATATATATCAAACAATACTAGAAAAATTACTTTGTTATGTTTCGTACCCCAGAAGTACTGGGAAAGATGAATGTCAGGTTATTTTAATTGCTTGGGTGTTTACTTAATTATCAACACATATAAGAGCTCTGAGTGTGTAGGGTTGGTTGTAGCCGCAGGAAGTCTGGATTTGGAGTCTGGCATTGACATCAAAAATAAAAAAAAATAAGACGGAAAACTAGAGAACTAGCTATGGTAGAAATGCAAGCGATTCTGAAAATGAAATTAAAACAAATACCAATCAGAATCATTGGTGAACAACTGAGTATTCCAAAATCAACAATATGACATATTTTGAAAAAGAACTAAACCTCTAGAGGTACAAATAGTTTGCAATGAGCAAGCCATTTCAAGAAGCCCACAGCAATTGGATGACAGGAGCATCATTAGAGCTGTGAAGAGAAAGTCAAAAATAACATCCAAAAAATAAGACAGTCTACATGGTGCAGAGGGTGACTGTGTTAATGCTCACCATTCTGATAAGCATGAGCCTCTTGACTGAAGGTTGTCTGGAATTCACAAGAAATACAAAGATAAATCCAGAAGGGTTTTCAGAGCAACATTTAACTTTTACCAAAATGAAAGGAAAAGTGTGGAGAAAGAGAGGACTGCCAATGACTCTAAGCCAAATAGTTTATCTATGAAGCATGAGGAGGCTGCACCATGGCTTGGATACGCATAGTAGCTTTTGAAACTGGCTCACTTGTCTTTACTGAAGATGATAGAAGGAGGATGAACGTTGAAATGTACAGAACATATTGTCTTCTGAAATCTACACAAATGCCATCATATACATTGGACAGAGGTTAACGATATAACAATGACCCAAAAAATAATGGTTGCCTAACCAAGTTTATCAAGATGTGGAAAGTTACAGTAAAGAGTGGCCAAGTTAGTCTCTTGATTAATATCCACCTGAGAATGCATTTCAGCTACTGAAGGGGAACTAAAGCCAGAGAAGCCCAAAAAGAACCAACTGAATGGGGCTGCAATAAAGGCTTTGCCAATTAAAGTTATCAAGAGTCTAGTGATGTGAATGGGCTGTAGACATAGGACAGTTATTGAGTTTGTGACCAAATGCTAACTTTAAACAACTTTATTTTGCTTCTGATTCATTTGCGACAATACTGTTCAGCTGGAATAGGAGGACTAAATACAACAAATGTACTGCTTCCAATATTTATGTTAATTTTACTCAAAATAAATGGTCTTATCTTCATCTTTTCACCAAGAATACATATTTTATAAATATATAACAAAAATAACACATTGCCCCAGTATCACTTCTAACTGTGTAAGACATGATCATAAATATATACAGTACTGTAAATTACACAAATAATTTGTCACTTATAATAAAATTTTAAGGTAGTTTTCTGCTTTAGTTAAAACCTGTTAACCTGTCCTAAAGAGCGCTATTCATTCTCTAAAACAAAAATTCAAAGGGCACCAACATCACATGAAAAGCCTTTAAAATCTAAAAAGTAATCATAGAAAGTGCCTGTACTATAAAGCATGGGCCCTCATAGCGCCCCCGTGATCTGAAAGGGAAGCTAGCAGGACTCCAGACCTGACCATACACTGTTCACAACATTGACTCTCGAATCAGGAACCAGGCTGGGAAGCAAAGATTGGCACTGTGCAGACTCTAAATACAACAGTCACTTTCAAAATGGCATCAGAATGTGCATTATTCTCTAGACTTCCCTGACACCTAAACATGTTATATGAAATCTGTTTGCATTTACATCAATAGTGTATTGAAATAGGTCAGTATGATTAGAAATGTGGAACAAAATACTGTCATGTCTTTGAACCAGGAAAACACTTTTTACAAATTATTCACACCAGATATTTAGCCAAGTCATGTACTGAATGCTCAAACAAGCCAGTAAAATTTAAAAAAAAAAAAAAAAAGAAAGAAAAAGAAAGAAAAGAAATGAATCCACAAATGTTATCTGGATCCACAAAAATGTTAGTAGGTTTATGAAATTTTATGCCAGCAATTAAACTTATGTTTATATTTTATCAATTAGGGAAAAAAGTAAAAACCAAAAATATATAAAAAGATACTTGATCAACAAATCCTACTATGACATTTTGGTCTCTGCACTGAAAGTCAAATTTATTTTTTCAAATTAACGTGTTATGTTAGAAAGAAATGGTTGTCTACTTTACATAAGTAAACTTTATTCTAGTGACAAACAATTGCCTTGTGAGGACGCAGCTACCTAAAAGCAAGGCTGCACCAGCTGTAAAAAAGTAGAATGAACAACATCACAATAACATTCGAGACAAAATACCATATATACTTTCAGATAAGTTCTCCTGCGGATAAGTCGGGACTTGATTTTACCGTATAATTTCCGGTATTTTATAATGTTGGTCATATAAGTCGAATGTGGAAAACTCACACTATTGGTCCAAGAGATTATGATATGCTACGATGGAGCGTTCAATCAGAGGAAAATATGAAGCTGGTTTTAAATTAAACGTTGTTAAAGTAGTGAAAGAAATTGGTAACTGCGCTGCTGCAACAAAATTTGACATGTCTGAGAAACTGATGCGAGATTGGAGGAAGCAAGAAGATGTAAAAAAAAAAAAAATAAAATAAATAAATTTAAAACTAAGTGTTGCTTTTTTGAATAGGCATATAAGTCGGGGGTCTGATTTTATTGATTTTTCAGATTTCAAGACCTGACTTATACATGAGTATATACAGTAATACTAATATATTAGGAAAAGGGCACAAAACAACACTTAAGTAGTTAGATGTCCTAGTGCACACTATTGGTTCAACTATGAGGAAGTAAAAGCTACATTCAAACATCAAGATAGTGCCCACAAAAAGTTTGTCCCCCAGAGGCTTGAAGGAGTTACAGAGTAAAAGTGCATTAGTCAACCATACAGTAACTCTGCATAACACTGTATGAGAAGGAACCACAAAAAACGCCATTACAGGTTGGCTCTTGCTATTCACTAGTTCATGATTTGTAGATCCGCTTCTTCCCGGGTTTGTCATCAGTAATAAATGGAAATTATGTTGCGACTTTAGCAAATTATTGTGGAAAATATCGCAGATGACAAAGTAGCAGTGCTATTTAAATGGACTGCAAATCACGGCAGCCCTGAATACTGCTCCATTGGACAGCTTTGGCTATTGCTATGAGGGCTGCTGGGTTAAACAAGATGAAGTGCAACTTTTAAAAGGGAGCCATAAGATCATCGGCCATCTTATTGTTTCTATATTTCACTGCACAACTGCATTACAATTACACCCATCAGATTACTATTTTCTCTGGATTTACAGTATGTTCTTGACCTGTGCCCGCTTGTTCCTGTGATTTCATCAGGTTTAGAAAATGTCTTCATCTGGGAAGCACTCCAAAATTCTATAAATTCTTACTTACATTGGCATCACTGTAGGACAAAGCTTTACATAAATTTCAAGGGGATTTTCAGAGGGGATTTCATTTTAAAACTACTCCATCATCATCTACATCTGGGAAACTGGACTGTGACGTTGTGTTTATCATTTTGTGCTTACTTTTTTTTTTTTTTTAATTTATTTTGAATCTGTAATATTAATCATTTTTATAATTTACTACCATAAATATACACATAAATTTATTATAAGGTAAATTCTGTAAAACGTTACAGTTCACTAAAGAAGTGAGGAGCTGTGCACTTTGTGTGGTGGAAGCCACGCTTTTTCGTCTCGGCTGTCAGCCTCACACGCTGGAGTTGCTTGCCCAGTGATTGTTCTATCTCACGTTTCTCACAACCTTTTTCGTCTTAATGAGTTCAATAAACTTAGAATACTATATAATAATGGACCAAAAATGCATTCATAGGGTTTTGCATTCACAGTGATCCTGTGCCCCAGACCCCCACAAATCGCAAGGGATAAATGTTCTCACAAATAACTATGTACTGTATATACAGTTATTAATGTATAAAGCTTTCTCAGTGAAGAGGGCTATACAAAAATAAGTCATAATATACTATTGTTACATGTACAGAGTTTAGTGAAATTCTAGCTTGCATGTGCTAATCAAAATGCAACACGTCACCACCCTGCGGCATCATGATTAGAAAATTGGTAAGTTTAAACAGAGTAGAAATATTGTGAAAACATGTCCAAAGTTAACCAGAAAGCATAAGAATGACCGCAGCTTAGGTGTGGGAAAAAATTCTTGGTCTAAGTAAAAAAACAAATTTGTGTGTTACAAAAGTAACACTGCATGCATATCAAAATACCACAACATTTACAATGAAGTATGGTGGTGGTAGCATTACATAACAAACAGGGACTGGTCATCTGATTAAAATGGAAGTAAGAATTAGTGGTGGAAAATACAAGCAAATACTGTTCGAGAACCTGTTGAAGTTTACTAGGAAACTCAAGCTTAGGTGAAAGGTCATCTTTGAATAGGAGAAAGATTTTAAACACACGGTCAAAGTAAACCTGAGGTGGCTCAAAGGGCAAAAATTTACTTAAATTGGCACAAGTCAAAGCGATCTGACTGAGAATCTTTGGTACTCTTTCAAAATGATGGTGTACATGCATTATTTGAGCAACTACCTTAACACTAGAATTACCAGAGCCTACGAAAAAACTCGTAATTCCGTCCCACCTTAAATCGCTTCTTAAATCCCTTCACACCTCTCCGCCAGCGTCCTTTGTCCTCTAAATGTGCTGACAAAGAGAAGCTAGGAGCAGCCGGCTATTCCATCCCCCCACCAATTTAGAACTTTCTGGATGACTGGGCTAAACTCATGACTAAACAGTGTAGACTGTCTTATTTTTTGGATGTTATTTTTGATCTAGGCCAAAAGGCTTAAAGCTGTTATTGTTGCAAAATATAAAATTGTGGAGATCGAAGTCTTAACGCATATAGCACAGTTACTTTTTTCTTGCCATTTTTTTCCAACATAAAACTAATGCTGATAAAATATTGTGGTTTTACAGTACGTTAAATATGACTCATAATATTTAATGTGTGTTTTATTTTAAGGGTTTTTTATTTTAGGATTATTTAGATAAAACTTTTTTTTAGTATGTATGCAGAGTTCACAAGGGAAATCTGGCATTGTCTCTACTGCAAGATCATAAGGCTCTGTAACTGGGACAGCAGGCAGCTGCAGATGCTCATTAGATCAGAAGGACCAATAATTCATGTGCACAGTTCTTTTATTTTTTTAAAGAAGAAATAAAATACTTCACAGAAAAAAGTGTTTTCAAAGAGTGTTGAATTCTGGATTACATAAAAATTCTGTGAGGCATAAAAATAATGTTACGAGTGTCATTATTAATATAGAATGTATATGTTTAAGCTCAGATAATTTTAGTATATCCTTTTAAGAAGGTAGGGACTTGGGACTTTATAAGTCAACATGTTTAAAAAGTAACCTCGCTAAAAGCCAATTTATCAGTTGTCTTACACTAAATAGCCATCAAACAAACACTAAAAAGGAAAGGGATTTAAAAGCATTTTGACAGACAAGGAAAGAAAGAGGACAAATTTTGCTGCTTCTTTGCTGCTCCAATGGTCCCAAAGCATCATGTCTGGCTTAATAAGACAATGAAAGTAACTACAAAAGCTATAGCCACCATCTCATACGAAGCTTGGCGTTCAGAAAAATTAAGACAATTTGCAAGGAACTATGTATACGCTGGACAAAACAAATAAAAAAATGCTTTACAAGCTAAGATGTAAAACAAGAATAAAAAGGTCAGGAAACCAAGAAAGATCTACACGTAGTATATTAAAAAATCTGGTCTTAGTTCATAATGGCCCCTGTGAATTTTGTATCACTGTACAGATCTAGCAAATATGACTGACACTGAAGAATTCAGATAGCCTTCTATTTGTTTTCAGCACCTTGACTTGTTTAATAAATACTGTACACTTTCTCAAACACATTTTCTATAATGAATAAATAAAAACATCATATCTGCATGGACCTTTAGCAATGAAAATGAATATGAGCACTGTCAAAAAGCCATTAAATAAATACAGAGATGAAGTGAAGTCTGAGAGCACTGCTGTGTACTAGACTAATAGACTATATGAATAAAAGTATGTGGACAACCTTACAAAACATTGCGTTCAGCTTTTTCATTGTTAACAGGGGCATCAAATCAAACACATCACCAAGAAATCTCCATTGGCAAACATTTGCATTAGAATGGGTTGTACTGAAGAGCTCAGCGACTAAATGTGGCACTGTCACATTTAGGACCTCCTTTGCAAAATAGTCAACTGTAAGTGCTGTTATTGTGAAGTGGAAGGAACAATAACAGCTCAGTCATGAAGTGATAGACCTCGCAAACACACAGAGCAGGGCTGCCGAGTGATGAACTGCATAGTGTATAAAAATGGCCTGTCCTTTGAGGTATAACACACAACAGAGTTCCATATTGCCTCTGGTAGTAACATCAGCTCTAGAACTGCACATTTAGAGTTTCATGGTTTTAATGGCCGAGCAACCACGTGTAATGCTAAGTGTTGGCTGGAGTTGTGTAAAGCACCACTCTGGAGCAGTAACAAACACGTTCTTTAGAGTGATGAATCACGCTTTCCTATCTGTCAATCTGATGGACAAATCTGGTTTTGGAGGATAGCAGGAGAACGCTACCATCGTGAGTGCAAAGTGCCTAATGTAAAGTTTGGTGGAGGAGAGCTAACTGTCTGGGTCTGTTTTTCTTGCTTTGGGCTGGGCACCTTGGTTCCAGTGGAGGGTCCCGCTAATGCTACAACATATGGGGACATTTTAGACAAATGTGCAGTTCCAACTTTGCAGCAACAGTTTGTGGAAGGACCTTTTATGTTTGAGTCGCTTTGCACAAAGCCAGTTCCATAAAGGTGGAGGAACTTGAGTGGCCTGCACAGAGCCCAGACCTTAACCCAACTGAATACCTTAGGAATGAATTGGAGCACAGATTGCAAGCCAGGTCTTCTTGTCCAACATTAGTACCTGACCTCAGCGAATGCTCTTTTGGATGAAAGGGCGCAAACTCACAGAAACACTGCAAAATCTTGTTGAAAGAATAGTGGAGGCTGTTTCAGTCAAAAATGGGATTGCAAATCCATATTAATGTCCATGGTTTTGGTATTGGATGTCTAACAAGTTCATCTAGGTGTGATGTCATGTGTCCACCATATATAGTGCATATGGCAGAATTATTTTTTATGTCCTGAACGTTCCTACTTGGAAACCTAATTTCTTGAATGAATATAAGAGATTGCACAATTAGCAACCCAGCAGTACAACAAAATAAATCATGACAATTTGCATTACACTTAATTAAATAGTTATGCTGTGAAAAACGAACCACCATTTAAGAAGTGCAAAATTTAAGGATTTATAATACAAATTTTTCTTTTCCCTTAGATGTAATCTCATCAGTGAAATCGGTAGGTGCCACTGTATCATCTATAGCCATCATGAGACATAACCAGGTTGCAGATTTGAACAGTGGTTCAAACTGCTGCCATACAGATCTTAGGTTCTGAGTTTGAATCCCACACTCCGTCGTCATTTTTGTGGAGTGCAAATATTTTCTCCATGTCTGTGTGAGTTTTCTTCTTCAATCCTCAAAGATGTTCACATTAGGTTGGGGCACACTAGCTTACTTCTATTCAGAGAGTACCTCAAAGTTAACAACTGTGGTTGCTGGATCACTTTGCCTTGAGGATGACATATTACATGGTTATGATTAGCAGAGGATGGCAGACTACACAACTGCCTCAGAACTTGACAGTCTAGTTTAAATCTTCCAAAGTTATCCTGAGCTTATCGCATTCCGACTGCCAATTTATGTGCCGCCTAACGCTGCAGGAGCTTTTCATCTCAGTCACAGTATCTATCTGTTCAAATCCTTTTATACATTCTGTTATGGCACAGCAAACATAAGATGTCAGACAGACAAGAATCTAATGTGTTTCCAACATTCAAAACACCTTTTCTTTTCCATTCCTTGTGGCTGCATTGTGTGCACTGTACTTCCAGGTGAACGTATACTGGATATCAGCTCTCGAACATGTGTGAGCACTCTCTTACAACTTAAGGAAAGTTACTGGGGATGGCAAACTATACGAGTCGTGGTCACAGGAGTTTGTGGTGACTTCTTCCAACTGACTAGGATTATGTAGATAAAGTCTATAAATTAATATCACTGGAGACATTGTGTAGTGTGGCGGGGGCTTTAGGCTAATTTGCAACTATAAATTGGCTCCAGTGTAAGTGTAAATGTGGTGTCCCATCTAGAATAGCTCTGTGACTTGAATTCAGTGATGGTGGGATACACGAAAAATGCTTTGGCCCCCAGGACCCTGAACTGGATTTAGCTGTTTTGAGATTATGCTTGAGTAATACTTACAAGATTATCAAAATATCTACTATCATTACTCATGCACTGAGCATTTGTTTAAAACATTTCTACAGATTTTTTTGTATGTTGTCAAGCCATAATTACTAAAGAATTTTATTGTAACTTCACATGTCTTCTCATTCTTGCCAGAATAGGAAAGTGAAACAAGTAGAATTCTTAAACTTTATTTTGCTTGCTCGTATCCACATCAGGCAAGTCCACTGTTTATTTGATCCAACACGTAAACCCTTGGTGGCTTTCTCAGGGCAGCTTCCTTCCTTAGATTACAGGCCAAAGGAATCTTGGCCTTTAGACTCAAAAATTAGGGAAGTGTGGTGTTATATACTCACTTCCTCAGGAACTGTTTATCATTCTCGTTTCCCCAGGAGGGCATTCCTAGACTGCTGACCATCCCAAGGCATTGTGTCAAAATTTTTATTTGTTATCTTTTTTTTTTTTTTTAAAACTTTGTTGCTTGCACGCCTGCCCCAGCCTTCCTCTACTAGTCATTGAACTTGTTAAAGTGAAGCAATGTCTTGAAGTCTGCCATATAACTGATAATGTAAAACACACTGCACACCACAGTAGAGAACAGAAATGGAAAAGGTGGCTATTTTCTTTACATAACTTCAAATTCAAATGTTCAGAAAAAGCAGAGTAAAGGTTAGTAGAAAGGCTTCAGGTAAAGTAACAAATAACTGATAAGTAAGGAATAGACATCAGGAAAATTTCCACATGAAAAGGAGGAAGAAAAAGGCCACTAAAGCTGATGTCACATTATGCAACTTCTATTCACTGGGTATGTCAGACTTGCTGATTGCATTTGCTGATCTTGTCCAAGATCTGGACATGTCTACTTAACTAACTTCAAACCAAACAACCAGGACAGTTGGTCTATCCATCATTTTGTGACAGCCAATAATGTGCTGACCGACACAGCCAGTGTGGTATGAAGTGTTAGCAGCTACTGCAAGTTCAGCCACAAACTCTCGTCTTTTTTTTATCCATTTTCCATTTTGTACTGATACTGTACATTAAACAAGAGACATTACAAAGAGGAGCTTCTCTCCTGTTTGTGAACTCCAAAGCCTGTGTGTTCTTAATTCCTAGTTGCTACATTATACAGAAAGTACTGCCAAGTGAACATTCATTGGTTCTCATCTCTCATGCACATAAAGTCCGCCTCTATGGCTGATATAAAAATCAAACCTGTTAATTTTGTTGAGGAAAATCATGGACTATGTAGTTGCAGTAGGTTGCTGAGCACGTCACACTATATGACTGACAGTCACAGGGACATGCTGCCATCTGACTCCTTGCTAAGATTATTTAAATGAAAGCTATGACTGAAAATCACTGAGAAATTTGTCTAATGTGACATTTTCCTAAGCTGACAGTAGTACCAACAGAGACCTATTTCATGTGGATTGTTACCAAAATGTACTTACTGTAATTGGGAAATTTAGCTCCAAAATGGAGGTGGTGAACAGAGTAATAAATTAAAAGCATGGAAAGAAAACAAAGAAGTATACGTATTTTCTTCAAACAAAGCACTTATCAAATTGTTTACTTCCCACTGCATTTATAAAAAACAGTTAATCAGCTTCATTAAAACTTTGAACTCAAGGTCTGAGTTAAGTCGTATCTCACTGAGCTTCAAAATGAACCACAAAAAAGGGCAGCTTGAGAAAAACAGTGGTATAAATACAGTCAATAGTTACATATGTCATTGTGAAACAAGACAAAGCCACTGATGCTTAGAACAACTAGTTTTATTGAAAGATGAATATTTTGCTGATAGTGATCAAGATAGTGACAATCAACTGGATGATGGGAACCCATAGGCTCTGGTATTGGTGAGAATATCTGCCCCAAAGGTGCTTCTTCATCACAAAGCATCCATGGACATTCTAACACACCACTGAGCACAAAACAGTTACCAACTATCAAATGTGTTGTGTGCAACAAGCGTAGACAGCGCAAAGAAACTTGTCATATATGCTAGATATGTTTGTCTAAGCCTGCACTCTGCGGGGTGTCATGCTTCTAGGACTCTCATTCAAATGAGTTGGTGGTCAAAATATAGTAATTAACAGATTCTTTACATTTTGACAGACTTTTTGACTTAAAATTGTTGCTTTCTAATACATTTCTTTACAATTTTTACGAGTTTTGATAGACTTAATTATTTATCATACACATATAGACCCTAAATTGCAGGATTCTGGTAATAAAAGGTCCAGCAGTCAATGCGTTAAGCAAGCCATTCTTTACAGATTGCACTCGTGGGCAGCCCTCCAAACCCCCAAAGAAATACCAAGGAGGCAAAAATAAACAACAAAGTCACCACCACTAAAACAAAATAAGCACAAGCAGAAAACAAAGTGGATAACAAACAGAAAAAAAACAAGAAACTTGCCCATCGCCATACCACACCAATGAGCTCTTTCTGTCTCTTTCCAGATGAGTGCTCGCTGAACTCTCCCCCCAACTGTTCACTGAATTAGTTATTGGCATCTCTTAGAAATAGTCTAGTTTAGAAATAACCTCCAAGTAAAAAGGCAGCAGAATAATATACTCCTGCATCACTGGGCCTCCAGTTGTCCTTATATTACAGGCCGCTACCATTCTGCTAAGGACGCAGTGTACCTGCAAGTATCAAAAAGACGGTGACATTCCGGTGCTTTCTTCTTAGCTTTACTAGGGTTTGGCTGATTGGCGATATCACTGGCAACTGACAACTGAATACTCACAATGTCAATGGACTTCATGATTTGTACTATTTCATTAAAAACGTCATAAATACTGTTTCAATTACCCATTTGTATATCAATTTCACACAGACAGATTGAAATTGTGTTTTGTATACATCAGAGATTTTAAATCCTTCTTTTCTTGGAAAGATACAAATTTGATTACATTGTCCCTCACAATTTTAAATTAGAAACCTAACCTGCTCTGTTGAGGGATTCAACATGGTAGGCGTGATGTTTTATACACTATACACTTTTACTAATAATGAAGATCTGAGGAAGGAGGAGTTTGTGGCATATTATTAAGTGAAGACAACAGAGGCAGACTATGTTCAATAATGTTGCAAGTGTCTGAGCTGTTTGTAAAGCACCAAGTATGCTGGATGTGTGAAGGGAATCAAGACTGGTGAGATAAAATCCTGCTTGGATTGTTCAGTGACCACTACTGGCTGCCTAGTCTCTATGCATGTGTTTCCTTACATTGTTCTTTATTACTGAAAAACTGCAACCTCAGGCTGCTGAGAAGAAAAGGCATGAGACTTCAAAAATATATACCTAAAAAACAGCCAGTGTTATGGTACCTTGTTACTGGTGCTGGCTGTAACATCATATTTATTTTTTTTTTATCTCTGGAATAAGCAGACCATCAGTGAGCAGCTCTGCAGGCTCCCAATTAATGGATCCCGTTTCTTTTCAGGACCACAAAAGAGTTTGGCAGGGATTATTACAACTGAAAGAGATACCTGACAATTTTTTTGTACAGGTATGCCATTTTGGAGAAGTTGAAGGCTGACATACTATGTGGCTTAGCAAGTAAAATAAATATCATGGTTTAAAACAGCATGGTGAAGAGAATGCATAAAGCTGGGCAAATCAATACATGGCCCAGGGGCCACATGAGACCCCCTAAAGCATTTTCTGTGGCCCCCAGGTAGTAAGAAATATATTGAAGTTTATGAATCATCTTCAGAATTTAAATCCCTGCTCAAACCAAGCACATTCCATTTCCTCTCAAAAGGGGGCACACTAGGGTTTTATACTGCTTTTCAGTGATAGCAAAGTAACTTTCTTTCTGTATTACAACGTGAAGTAGACAGAACATTTAGAGCGCTACTGGTGGCAACAACAAGAAAATGGCAAAACAATAAACCTCTATGTCTGCTTTGTCAGAGAAGTATAGTGGTATACCAAAACACGTAAATATCCTGTTGTCACCAGGAAAGCTGTCGTGCTGAATTTAGAAAATTGTATCCCTCTCAGACCAATTTAAGAAAGGATAAAATTCACTCACTTCTGGACAGCTTAAATGGCCAGCAAAATTTACTGATGCAAAATAAAATAGAGTGATTCCATCACAAAAGCATCATATACAATAGTATGGAAAATCATAAAGATTCTCAGGCCTTTTACTGAAGGTGAGCTTATTACGAAATGTTTGTTGGAGTGTTGCGAATCTCTTAACTGATCCAAAATTGTAACTATAAAATACTACACTATCCTGAAGAGTTAAAACAATTACTGGTTATCTTTTTCAAAAGCTTATAAAAGACCTAAGTAATGCGGAACATTTTAGTCTGGCCATCGACGAGTCAACTGATATATTAGACATAGCCCAGGTCATGGTGTGGGTGCGAGTTATACTTGAAAGTAACTGCAGAGCACATTTTTCACTAAAGAACCAGATGTATATAATTAATCATAACTGAATTTTCATCAAGTGAAATATTTTTATTTGACATGTTATTGGTTTTACAGTTGTATAAATAAATTGTTTAAAGCAGACAAGAGGGAATGGTAATAAGCATCCTGATTTTATTTATGGTGGGGTTATGGCAGTATTCAAATGTAACTTACATATTTTCCTTATATGAAGGCATTTAAAGGAACAAAAGTAGATTGGCCAATTAAAATGTTAATAGATTCAAATCAGTTTCAAATAGCTTTCATATTTATTGTAACATGCATTTTCACTTTGCTCCCATTTTCAGATAATTATTAATTAAAATTGTCCTTATTTAGTGATATGTTATATGATTACAATAAGTCTTATCTTAGCTCATCTTTAAATAAAGTACTAATCGCCACATTTATTATTCTTTTGAAGGATTGTTTATTAAACTCAGCCCCAAATGCAAAGAAAATGTGTTAAGTAGATTTGCTAGTTTTGAAACATTCTAACTTAAATCTTTAGGAAACAACTAATACCAAAAATGCCACAAAATGTTAACTTCTTTTACACTGTGGACCTTTAGTTGGGATAATTCCTAGTTTTTTCCCCTGAGGTATATGAAGTTTAGTAGCACTGGCATAAATCAAAAATAATTATATTCACATAATGTGGAATGGCTGTGAAAATAGTTATATATTGAAAAGCACCAAGAATTGATTGTTGGTGAAATGAGCCATTAGTGCTTGTCCTAGCTGCATTGCCTAAACTTGCATAGTCAGTTGAATGGTGTATGTGCAAATGACTAGGCAAGTTTGTCCGTGTGAATCTCTCAACAACAACTTTGGATACGTGATTTAACTCAGTGCTGCCAAATAGGCGTGGCTGATTTCTTCTTAATCACCAATTTGCTCCTTCTCTGCTCTTCTGTATTAAATGAGGAACTTTTGCACCGTGTTACACTGCATGCCTATAAGCAACCCTAACCTAACCCTGTGGCCAAACTGAAAATTACAGGGAATTACAGAAAAGCAAGGTTAGCTTACCACTTACAACATGATGCCCTAAACCCTGTCGATAACAATGTCAATAAACAATTTGTAGGAAGATGATTTATCAAGCTGAGAATTTTATACATCAAGGCTTTAAACATTTCTGTAGTCAGTGCACAAAGAAATCCAACATCACAGAAGAGTACTGTTGTCTAATTCTTGTGGGAGCATCACATGCTTCTGTCCGGACAACTGTCTCAGTCACTACTGGTAATTCTGCCTAGATGTACATCAAGGTCCACCAGCACACATGCCGAGGGAAACACTTGCATGCCAGCAACATGGACTCTTCTCCTATTGCTAGTGAGGCTCTCTTTCTGTCCAAAATGTCTGATGTGTGACTGTTTGGGTGCTAGCGGTGCCCATGAAAATAGGTAGCCTCCTTATAACACATTTAAAAATCTACTATTATGAACCTGATCACAATATAATCTTCAGTCGTGCAGTCTTTTAGATGTGAAGTTTAAAACAGCCTTTTGTGCTGTTGAAACCACCATCGTGTTAATGATGTTTGTAAGAAAGATTATTAAAGTTTTTATCCTTATTTACAAAAATCTTCATTGTTAAAAATAATTAAATAACAATAATAATAATAATAATAAAACAGATCAGTACATACACCAAACATTTTTCGAATATTTGTCTAAAAACAGGAAGGTTTTGTATATACAGTGTGGGCCATAAGTTTCCATACATATGCTTTTTAACATTTTATTTTTTATATTTCAGATACCCTAAAAATGTGTTTGAATAAAGAACAATGAATTGAAATCATACTGATGGCCGGGTCAGGAAGCAGTCACATGGTTGCAATTGAATTTAACAGAAAACATGGAATGAACACACACGACACTCTGGCAAAACTCATTAGAAAGTTTCAAAACACTGGAAGTGTTACAGATCAACCGAGATGTGCTAATACGTGTTCATCAGCAGTGGCGAACATGTATTGAAATGTGTTTTCAAAACAATGGCAGTCATGTAGAGCATATCAAAAAATAAAAATGGTTTTTCATAAAAAAAAAATGTTATGTATGGAAACTTATGGCCCACCCTGTAGCTAGAGACCAATGAATACAGGTTAAATCCCATTATAGCGAATACCGAATTAACAAAATTTTCAGAATAACAAATACTTTTTGTGAACCCGGACAGAATATCATGTTAAATGACTCTCATTTTGACAAACGTTTTTTGAAAAATACTTAAGGTCACTCTTACCACTTTCTGTGCTGAGACTCAGGAACCCTGCAATAGTTTGTCTCAAAGAGAGAGACAGTCTGTTGCGAAATTTCCAGTCTCGACAAGTGTGTAGGCGTAACATCATACAAGTATAGGAATTCTGAGTCAGTGCAACAAAGAGCATGCATAAGGGTAGTTGTGTTGTGTGTGGATAGTGCTGTTCGAGTTTTACTGCGCTTCTCAAAGTTTTCTTTGAGATGAACAATAAAAGTGAGAACTGGCATCAGTTTACGCTGAAAGAAAAATTAACAATCCTGGAATGAAAAACAATGACGTGACGAAAGCATTTTGGAATCGTGCTTTCATCTTCATCTAACAACTAACTTTCATTCTGCATTTTTATACCTGGATTTCTATTAAAATAATGCATCTAACATTTTACTTCCATTCTTTATTCATACCAGTATTTCCATAAAAAAATACATCTAATGTCTTGTTTTGATTCTGTATTTTCATACCTGTATTTTTATAAAATAAAAGCTACATCTAACATCTCATTTTCAAATTAAATATTTTTGCTAGCTTAAGAAGTGTGTCAAACTTGGGTCACAGAGTTGCATGAGATAAAGGAAGATGAAGCAGATACTTTACTACTGTATAGAGAAGGCAGGTACAGTTTCAGGGCTTCATTCAGAATAGGAGCTGCGACTCGGGGGCAGTTGTCCTGTTTTAGCTCCCAGCTATAGATTAGAACAACACCAGCAGCTCAGAATTACCGCTATGGCAGACTCGGTCTGGAGATGAGAGATCAGGAGAGTGTGAGAAAGAGCAATCAAAGCTCGGTGTTAAATGTTAAACATTGTGCGACAAGCACGGCATTCGGTAATGCTGATCCTGGTGAAGGCAACCAATTGCATAGCCCTTGGTTTACTGTTTACCAGACACTGCAGAGCAGCTATGGAGCTGTCCTTGCGGAGCTGGCGTTAGAAATGGCAAATCGCTCTGTGGTCCCGATCTTTGTACTATACGTATTTTCCCCATACTTGTTATAATGAAATTTCTAGTATAAGAAAATATTTTTATGGTCCAGTAAATTTCATTATAATGGGATTCCAGCTGTATATGTTCATAGGTTTAAAGGGTCATTACTGTCATGTCTACTGAGTACTGTGAAATTCTAGGAGAAGACACTTCCTGACTAGACAGACTAAAACCTCACTTTATATAGTGCCTTTTAATACTAAACGCCTCTAGAATATCATGTTTGTATATTGGGCAGTGGAAGGCAAGGATTCACCTGGTGTCACAAAAATAATAGCAGTATGGATATAAATGGTAAACAAGGGTTTACATTTACATATCTAATGCATTGATATGAAATGCACTATATCAGACAGAAAGAGAGACAGGAAATCGACAGTCAGTGTCATTATTTTGTGTACAGAGTACATTGAGATTCTCACTAGCATGTGTTAATCAACTTGCAAGAAGTTGCCACCCTCCAGAGCCATGATTAAAAGGTATAAAAGTTTACACAGTGCTGGTAGAAATATTGTTGGCTCTGTATGCTATTGTTCAATATTTGTTAGCCTGTGCACGCACCTCAAGTTTCCTTTCTGTTCGAAGATGTATGCAAAAACAAGCAGAACTTAATATTCACTGTTAAAGGTAGATGAGAGTTTCTTATTGACGTTTACCTTTAAAACAACACATTAGTCAAATTATATAGCAACCCATCTGCTACTTTCTCAAATAAATTCAAAATGTAAATCTGAACTGTATAATGCATAACATTAATATACAGTTAAAAAGGCACAGTCTAGTTAAAAATTGTAGACAATAACTAGTATTTCTTTATAATTTTCAGCAGAGAGTTCTTAGAGATACTTAGGCATGGATTATTTTAGGATTAAAAGTTTAAAAAGGCATAACTTTTTTAATTTAACTAACTTCTAACACATTATATCTGCATATGTAAAATTGTAATCTTACTTCTTATGCTCAGTGAAAGTGCCAGGGTGGGTAGAGGTTTCCTCAGTTTTCTTCCAGGAAGTAAGGTGTTTGCTCTTGGAATAGAAGGACTTGGGTACGGAGGTAGAAAGCTGGTGACCCCCAGGTTGGGACCCCTTTGTAGATTTAGGTTTCTCGTGCCCTGGTGTTTTGTAGCCTTGTGGTGTATACCCAACTCTGTAAATTAATGAAAACTTTGTTATACCCTTCTACTTCATCATCTCCTGCACATAGTGTATAACAGCAGTCTGCCTAAATGTTACCTTGTCTGTCTGAACACATCGCTGTTGCCAGAATTTGCTCCAGGAGTAGTATTGCTATTGACAATGCTGCCAAAGGATTTTGTCCGGTATCCTTTCTCCTGACTAGAGATGTTGATTGCTGGAGATGACTCTCGCCTCTTGTCTCTCTCAGTTGTGCGGCTGGTGTATTCCTGCAACCCGCTGTAGGTAGCTGAGCCCTGGATAGTCTTCTGGGGTTTATCTCGCTGGGGCAGAGTGAGGGGTGCAGTACGACCTGGTTTTACTGCAGTGGAATTAGGGCTAGGTGTGTACAAAGTAGAAGCATCAATTCCACTATCACTGGATCCTCCTTTACCCATTGGGTCCTGATCAGCCTCTACAGCTTCCACGGAATCAAACCAGCGCTCATCACTGTGACTGCTGGATGCATTGCTAGACAATGTGTTACTGCTGGAATGGCTGGAGTAGTGAACTTCACCCTGTGCAAAAACACACACACACAAAAAGATGGTTATGGAAGTACTAAAATTGCTGTATTTTATTTTCCATAGGGTACATAATTCGTCAGTAGTAACTGCGTTACTTCAACATCTTTTAAAAATGTTTTATTCCAATTATGCAATAGGCCTGCATAACAGTTACCCAAGACTGCCCAAAAAAAGTATGTAAATGTAAATGTGTATTTTCCCATAAGGTAATGTATACCAGTGTCCTAAACCCTAAAACTTGGAAAACTAATAAATGACTGTCAATGTCGCATGTTAAGGCGGCTTTTTGTTTCTGCGGTTATATTTTTGAATAAAAGCGCAATTGTGTTATATTTGTACCTTTTGTGAAAATGTTTCTTTGATATTTGGACTTCAGGCTTCATACATTATATAGTTTATGCCTACATTTTGTCATCTACTACTAGAATATAAAAAACGTTTCTGTTTTAACAATGTGTTGACACAGATTACTATAGAAACAGAACAGACATGAAATGCATGTTTTCCAAATAACGATCTATTATTTCCACTCTAAAACTCCACTTCACTCCCAGATACTCAATCAAGGCATGAGCTAAGAGAAGTTCGTGCACGTTCTAAATTGGTGGGGGGATGGAATAGCCGGCTGCTCCTAGCTTCTCTTTATCAGCACATTTAGAGGACAAAGGACGCTGGCGGAGAGGTGTGAAGAGATTTAAGAAGCAATTTAAGGTGGGACGGAATTACGAGTTTTTTCGTAGGCTCTGGTAATTCTAGTGTTAACAATTCGATTCTTTATCAATTCTCCTATCGATTCTTATTTTTAAAAAAGGAGAACACACAGGTTGATTAGCTTAGAACTTTGTTTTATATCTTATCTTTAAACAAGATAGAAATTTAGGAGTAGCATGACCTTTCAAACCCAACAGTGAGATCTTAAGAGATCCATAGCCTACGGCTCTTCAATGGGGTGCCACGGGGTCCCCAGAAAAAAAATCTGTAAATGTAAAATAATAATAAAATAAATATTCTTCTGTAGCAATAACAAAGTATAACAAATTATTCTGTGACAATTACACAAGAATGTCCAGTAACATTTACACTCTCCTTTTTAAAAGTATATATGAGCTGAGCACTCAAAAATAAAACTACATCAGCCAGAAACAAATACAATCAACTCAAGTCCAATGGAACTGTGCACTGTGCAATTCTGCAAACATCAACTATGGAGAATTAACAATTCTTTTGCAGAAATATAAGCATACTGTATCTGCTTTTTCAGGAAGGATACGTGATCTTTCTGGACTTATGGGCTCTCCAGCTGTGGAGAACACCCTCTCAGACGAGGTGGAGGATGCCTGCACACACTCTGTGAAAGGAGAAGCTACCGGTAGACTGCAGTGAGAACTGCTAGCATCTGAACCAGCCAGACTCTGTCTGTCTCTCTAATGGTCATGGTCATCTAAATGCAATGCACAGTAATAGCAGGTTTTGCAATATGGCAAACCGCGCTAACATAACATGCAATGTTAGTTGATTAGTTACCTGCCGTATTAACGGAAGAGAACGTGCAAACGTTACCGCTGCTGCTGGGTTGAGATTCACTAGTCCGGAGCGGATCAAAAACACGACATTCATTTAAGTTTATCGCGTGTTTTGTGAGGAAATGCTTTTGCATATTTGTAGTGTTTCCTCCCTTTGATGAAATATCCACTTTGCAAGTATTGCAAGTTGCCCTGCTGTCATCCTTTCTCGTAAAGTATAACCAAACTTTTGAGCGTTTGTGCCGCTTAGGCATCATGTTTTCTGCTGGGTAGATGACGCTATGCAACATGGTGACGTCATTCGAGGCGACTGGAATCGACAGGGGAATCGTTTGCAAAAATAGCAACAAGAACCGGTTTTCGATTCCCATCCCTATCGACAACCATTAGATTAACAATTCTAATTCGATGTTGGATTACTTACAGGATGTTCCACAAGTCAATGAAGATAGCACTTAAAGAATATAAAACACATATAAACCCACATTTGGGCAGTACTGGTCTTTGAATCTCACAAAGGACACATCAATGACACAAGTCCAAAGAACTATTACTAAATTAATTTAAGAAGTGTAAGCTATTCTCATTAAGACTGAAAAATGTATTATTTTTTTATTTGGTAAACAGAGATTGATTGAATAAGTAAGTGTAGGTAGAGATACTTTCTCTGGTATACACTGTTTACATTTGAAAATATGTCCCTCCTGAAAAATACATGGCACAAACGGAAGCATCTTAAAAGTAAATTACACAAAATGTAACTAATATTTCATCACAGGAAGATAATATGGAATAAACTACCTACTAGCATATTTAATACTAGTACTCTTGAAAGTATTGCAAGTTGAGCAGAAGCTGATGAGCATAAGGGCTATTCCTGTATTTTTATAGGATAACAGAGTAGCAAGCAATGAATTCCATGCTGTTAACAGATTTGTTTCTTTTCAACAGAGACTGAGGCACAGGTCAGGAAAAGAAAGGAAACAGGATGGAGAAAAATAAAATAAGACAACAGAAATTAGGAAGATGGTTTACATTTCACCATGACTAAGGCAGTAAGCAAAACGCAAAAGTAAGACTGAAAGAGATAAGGAAAAAAAAAATATATATATATCCCAAAGATAATTGTAGCCCTACATTTTTAGTATACAACAGAAAATCTGTGGAGAAATCTAAAAAGCGAGCTCCAGCAAGAAACAAACACTACACACTCACCCTGGAATGTCTGTTTGGAGATTCCTTCCTGAGCAGTTCTTGTCTGTTGCTTCTTTTTGGGACACATCCCCCTGACACAACCATCCTTGACTGTGTTGGTACATGCCACATTGGTTCTAGGGTAAAAAAAAAAAAAAAAATAATGCATAACGTTTACCTTGTTGCATTCCTTGTTCTTATACTTTACATAACCTAAGGAGAGAAATGTGTGGTGTCAGAGTGTTTGCATGTTATGTGATGGTCAAGTATTCAAATGAGAATTTCTCTGTACTTTGTACATGTGGAAATAAATCCGAGCTGACTATACCACATTAAAAAAGAGCCACTGGCATGCTGTTACTAAGTTAACAATACAAGTTAACAACACCTTGAGTTACATGCATTTTAAAATGATTTTTAATCATCATAAAATTACTAAATACACTACAAAAGTTTTTCTTCACTTCAAGGTAAACACAAATATGATTTCTGACTGACTGAAGAACATAGAAATTGTGAGAAACCTGAAATTACTGTTTATTGAATTTAGTGTGTTTAATGACTTAATTATGCTGACACACTTCATTAGTACAACTGAGCTTAAAATGCTGCAGATTTGTTTTTGATTTCATCACCAACAGTACTAACTTAAAATGTTGAGACTTCTTTGCCAGGAAACAGGTATGTTTTCTCTTCAGGCACTCACTGTCATACTTCTGTGCAAAGTGAGTTCACGTTTTCGCAGAAGATGTCAGGATAAAGTGTTTCCATACTTGAGATGACTTTGGTTGTGTATGTCACTTCACTGATCCTGTTTCTATCCTGATGTTGTTTTAGATGTGTTTTCCTTTTGTTGATGAAGTGACACAGGTGTGCATGTGTCATACTAACCAATTAACTTTTTTGCCACCAACATTTTTGTTACTAATGTACCTGATGACATCATTTAGTAGATGTAGCTCAAATTGTACTTTATAGTGTGTACTGATAAAATTGATCATGCCAGTCAGGTGCACATGGTGCCTGAACTAAGTTATATAAGAAAATACTGAATTTACTAACACACACCTGCAAGTACCCAGTGTCAGCAAATGTTGTGTTCAATGACTGTTACAACTACTGTCACTATAAATTTTATTTTTGTCATATTTTAATGTATTGAAATTGACCATTTAACACTAGAATCCCTGAAGCCTACGAAAAAACTTGTAATCCCGGCCCACCTTAAATTCCTTTGCACTTCTCCATCAGCGTCTTTTGTTTTGTAAATGTGTCAATCAGCCTGCTATCCTATTCCCCACCGCCGCAGAAAGGGCAAAAAGTTCTCCAACCTCAAGTCTTGTTTAACTGGGAGTGAGGTGCCCTGGCGTTGTATAGGGTAAATAATATATCGTTGTTTGGAACACATACATTTCTTGTGTGTTCCGGGTCTACAATAATCTATGTAAATTTAGGATGACAGGGAATTTGAGAAATGAAAGAAATGTTGAACACATAACTAAAAAAGAAATGTTTTTCATATTTTAGAAATAATTGACAAAATGTAGACAGGAGTGTATAATGTGTGAAGACTAATGTCCAAATATCAAATAAACACTTTCACAAAACGTACATGTATAACAAAACAGGTATGTTTTTATCCAAGAATATAACCGAAGAAAAAGAAATCGGGTTAGGGTATGATACTGACATGACCGGTGGGGTTGTGCAACGGTAAGAACAGCTGACTCATAATGAAGAGGGTGTGGGATCGAATCTGGACACTCTACAGAATTGCCATTTTGAGTAGTGAGCTGTTCTTATTGTTACTATTATACAATAAAAACATACATTTGATTTGAGTCTGTAACAACCGGTGTAAATTGATAGTACTTGTAAAGGTCAGCTTTGTTATTTATTTATTTTTTTTCAGTTTTACTCTCTTATTCACGTTCACTCTCTCCCCGATCTGACACTGCTGTTTAAAAATAAAGACATGCTATAACAGAGGTGAACTGAGATGAGGATGAGGGTTCTATATTCGAGAAAGAGAATAGAAGCCCTTGCTGCAAGAAATGTCCACTCACATATAAGAACAATGCAGCTGCACCAGGTGTAAAGGTGAAAGATGGCACCATTTGAGTGCAGCCAGAGGTCAGGCACATCCTGACAGTCAGTCTGCCCCACACATGTCCTTCAAAGAAAAAACAGGGCTTACAGAGCTTGCCAAGGTATTGTACAAAGTCCCGTTTGTGAATATGTTTTGTGATGGTCTTTATATAAAAAAAAAACATGTACATGTTACTTTGAAAATATTTTCCTCTCAGTGGTGTTTTACAACAGAAACTAATGGAGCTACACCAGAAAATAAAAGCCTAAAAACTCACTGATGAAATGACAAGTTTTGATATAAGAAAACATGACTTCATGCATGCACATGCATGCACATGCACACACACACACACACACACACACCAAGCACACACTAGGGATAATTTAGGATCACCAATGCACCTAACCTGCATGTCTTTGGACTGTGGGAGGAAACATCATACAATATCATCATAGAGAAACAACACTCATTGCATTCCATTTAATATAGTGATTGAACATCCAAATGCTTTGTTAATAGTCCACTCGTGATTACATCTTGCCTAAAAAAGGGGCCTGAATTGCCTCGAAAGCTTGCATATTGTATTCTTTTTAGTTAGCCAATAAAAGGTTTGAGAATTCTTATTAATAGTTCACTACAATTTTAAAATCATGACAGCCTAACTGTGCATGGTATCTGGAATGTAAAATAAACATCAGTCTACAGGGAAATTATTCTGGTTTATAAAACTATTCTGATTTGTTTTTAGTAGTAAACATATGATGAACCATATTTTTTTATTTTAACAATGCAGCACTCAAGTTTTACCTATGATTCTGGGAAGTTATATTTGGATACTAGCAAAATACCCGCGCTTCGCAGCGGAGAAGTAGTGTGTTAAAGAAGCAATGAAAAAGAAAAGGAAACATTTTGAAAATAACGTAACCTGATTGTCAATGTAATTGTTTTGTCACTGTTGTGAGTGATGAGTGTTGTTGTCATATATATATATATATATATATATATATATATATATATACACACACATATATATATACATATACATATACACATATATACATATATATATATCTACATATATACACACAATATACACACAAATATATATATATATACATACATACATACACACACACATATATAAACATATATATACATATACATACATATCTACATATATACACACACAGCTATTTCAGTATCAGTGCAATACGCTGTTTGTTAAAACAGTTGACTCCGCTCTTACGTGCAATAACAAATCAAATCATTCAGTTGTCTTTGCTCATATGTCATTTTAGAGCTGGGCGCCTGGCATCTTTTTGGCCACAAGTTCGTTTCTGTTTGGTGTGAGGTTCTGTGTTGTGGAGATTCTCAGGATGGATTGCAGGTGCTCATCAGTGAGGCGACTCCTGTGTGCTGTTTTGTTAGTCTTTATCACTGAGAAGAGCTTCTCACACAGATATGTGCTACCAAACATGCACAAGGTTCGAGCCGCATGTAGACGGACTTTTTTTGTTCTTCAAAGTCACCAAAGCGCCGTGCAAACTCAGTGCACAATAACTATAGCCGCAATAACTTGCAGCATCATAAGGTAGACTTGATTAATGCGGTAAGTGTTGGCAAGGCAGCTGAAGCGCTGCATTATGGGATCTGTAGTTTATTGTGTTACCAGCGCTTCATATACCCGGGCCATTAATAACAATAATACAGTATATAAAATGATCTTGCGGGCGGATATAATTACGCCGGGCGGATGTGGCCCGCCCCTTGAGTTTGACACATATGGACTAAATAGAACTTGAAAAGATATATTTTTCAAATGTGATCGCGCAATTCAGATAGAGTTGACGCCTACAGCCTGCATGCCTCAATGAGTCATCCTCCCCTCGCTCTTACTTTTTTACCGTTCATCTAATGAATACACTGAGTATGGCTTTACCAAAACAATCATTGATGGCGAATAAAGTATCCATTATTCGAGTATGTAGAGCGGGATATATATATATACATATATATATACCAGCGTATCATAGAGAAGTAGTGTGTTAAAAAGGTAGAAAAAGAAAAGGGAACATTTTAAAAATAACGTAACATGACTGTCAATATACAGTATTTGTTTTGTGAGTGTTACTGAGTGTTGCTGTCATCAAGGATTTGATTATCATTATTTCTTTCAATCAGGTTCGTATTTGTAGGATGTGTTGTGTTCAAGTTACATTCCGTGTTTGTCAATCGTTGTAAAGATGACAGGTTTCATTCATCGATTCGTTTCTTACTGCATCAATAAACAGCTCGTCTTCTTCTTTATCTGAGACCTGACACACTGCATGCACGGTTTTTTACACTGTCTTCCTTTAGCGGGACATTGACTTTTCCACCGTGTGCTTTGTTTCCACAGTAGCTGCATTTATGAATATGCTTATCAGGCGCTTCATATTTTTGCTGCCTTTTCAATTGTGTAATTCGGTTTTGTTCAGCGCTCTTTGGAACTGTTGCTTTTATCTGTGCACTCGTCAGTTCACGTGAGCCACTCGGTGTACTTGCATCGAAGGTTCCCAGCTGTGCTGGTGCCATCTCGTGCTATGTCCATAGCTTTATTTAATGTTACCTTAGTCCTGGCACTTAAAACTTTCTCTCGCAGTTTCGCTGAGTTTGTGTCAAACACCACCCTGACCATCTCATCTTCCTCTCCATAAGCACAGTCCTTCACCCGTGAATATTTACCCGTGGCAGTTTGCTATTGGATTGCCGCTGACGGACGGCCTTATATGGGCAGGCACTAAATTACAAACGCCAGCAGCAGCCTGTCTATGAACTTAATTTAAAGTGTAGGTTTACATCGTGCTTTGTTTCCGAAGTAGCAGAACTCATGAATATGGTTGTATATGTCACTTTCGCTCGCTTCTTATTGTTTAGCTGCCTTCTCAATTATATAATGCATGTTTTCTTGAGCGCTTTTTTGAGGTCTTCCTGGTTTTCTATGTACTGCGTGATTACGTGGAAGGCGTGATGATGTCACACGAAACTCCGCCCCCACGCCGTTGAAGCTCATCTCCATTACAGTAAATGGAGAAAAACTGCTTCCAGTTATGACCATTACGCGTAGAATTTCGATATAAAACCTGCCCAACTTTTGTAAGGAAGCTGTAAGGAATGAACCTGCCAAATTTCAGCCTTCCACCCACACGGGAAGTTGGAGAATTAGTGATGAGTGAGTGAGTGAGTGAGTGAGGGCTTTGCCTTTTATTAGTATAGATTTTCTAAATTACTATACTACGCAGATGTTAGGTAAATACTGTATATTGGCTGTTAATAAGGGAATGGGATTTCAGCCTGAAATTACATGTCAAGAACACAGTACAAATTTAGCCAAGTGTTGTGATTTGAAAGCAGCAACAACATAATTTTAGAGTGAAACCAGTTACTGTATTGGTAAAGTCTACAACAACAAACCATGCAGTCACTCTTTGGACGTCAACTGAGGAAACACACCTGATTTAACTCGCTCCATTGTGCTCTCTTGGCTGGTAAAACCGGATGAGGACTCCCCACTGGACATCGTATCCTGGCTCAGATGCTGTTCATACCCTAGAATGGCCCTTTGCTGTGTGTTATACCTGAGAAGAAAACACATCAGTAAAAATATGATATGCAGTTACTGGGTGAAACAGAAAAGAATGAAATAAATTAGAGGAAAACTAAATGACTAAGGTCAACCTTTGAAATATACAGGTACTGCAAACCAGAAGATTTATTTATGCTTTTATTTACGCTGACATTGACCATGACTCAAAATTTCTTGAATCTGATTTTTTTTACATTTAATTAACAATGACACACACCTGCAATATCTATTATATTATGGCCAGATTCTGAAAAAAGTCAAAAAATGTGTTGTTTTTCTTTGACTACATTACTGTAATGCAATCCTATCAGGACTACTGAGAACTGTATAACCTCCATAATGTTTGTGTCTTGTCTACATGGACTGAAATGAATGCAAATCCCCCTAAATAAAAGTCTGCAATGTGCACGTTAATCACGATGTCCAAATCGTTGATTTGTAATTTTAAACTGTTGAGCAAAGGGTTAAATAAAGGAAAAATGTGGCTTTGTCCCAAACATTATGGAAGGCACGGTCTGAACCATTTACAGCTTGCTCAAAATATAGCATGAAGAGTCCAAAAAAATGATGTGAAAAAACTGGTGAGATTGCCTTATTTTTTTATTTATTAGGACTCTGGAATATTTTAATAACACAGATATGTCAATCTTTTCATAATTTACTTGTTGTACAATTGTTATACAAGAGGTATAATGCAAAATCATACAATTTAAGCTTTGTATTTGTTAACACTGTTAGTACTGATTATTTATATATGACTATTTCCCAATTACTAGTCATGTCTTTTGCATTTTTTTATTCTGTCTGTTGTTCTATGGTGCTGCTGTGTGCCACTGTCACCTAGTCAAAGTCCTCCAAAACTGCCTTCAATTCAGGAGGGGATGAAGGATGGTGACTACAATACTTGCAGCATCAAAATATTGAGGACTTTTTATTATAAGGATATATTAATAAAAAAAAACTTTTATATTTTTAAGTAGTATAGAATGCCCAAGAGGGGCTGGCAATGTGTTGGTCTTGAGACCTCTTGAAGATTTTATTCTCCAGCTTCCAGACCAGCAAGATCTTGTTTTTATCTCATTCTATCAAGAGGAAAATTGCAAGTCTATAATGGTTACAATGAAAAACTCAGATTACCTAAATTCAACTGAAATTTATGTTCACATCTATTAGGGATTCTTTTATTTTTATGTTTTATTTGTTTTTGCAAATGGAACATTTATTTTACTATTTGTAATGCACTTTGCGCTACACATTTATATGAAAATGCATCACACAAGTAAATGCTTTGTTTTTAAGGAATGATTAATTGGTTCTGCATTACTAAAAGCTGACTGATGTGGATCAATAAGAAAGACATGAGGGAATCATGAGGTCACAATTAGGAAGAGTGCAAGGTCTGTTCTGTAACTAAAAACGATCTGATACATAATGTGTACACAGTTCATAAATTAACATATAAGAGTGTTTACATGTATACACACACATTAAATATACATACGCAGATGTAGACACATAGTGCCATCAAAAAGTATTTGCCCCATACTGATTTTCTCTATTTCTGCTTATTCATAATTTTGAAGGTCGGATTACTGTATATATGTATATAACAAAAAAAGGTGAAATAACTGAAAACCATTTCAGGTGACTACCTGTTGAAGCTCATCGAGAGAATGCCAAGAGTGTGCAAAGCAGTAATCAGAGCAAAGGGTGGCTATTTTGAAGAAACTAAAATATAAAACATGTTTTTTAGTTATTTCACCTTTCTTTGTTAAATACATAACTCCACATGTGTTCATTCATAGTTTTGATGCCTTCAGTGAGAATCTACCAATATAAATGGTCAAGAAAATAAAGAGAATACGTTGAATGAGGAGGTGTGTCCAAACTTTTGGCCTGTACTGTATACTGTATATGTATGTATATATATATATATATATAGATATATATATATATATATATATATAGATATATATATATATATATATATATATATATATATAGATATATATATAGATATATATATATATAGATATATATATATATATATATATATATATATATATATATATAGATATATATATATCTATATATAGATATATATATATCTATATAATATATATATATCTATATATAGAGAATATATAGATATATATATATCTAATATATATATACCTTATTATATATAGATATATATATATATAGATATATATATATATATACACACATACACGCACACACACACACACACACATATATATATATACTAGCAAAATACCGCCCTCCAAAGTTGTAAAATTTTTATTAAGACCAAACTGAGGGAAAATATACCAATAATTATTTGTGCTCTTTGTATACCACATTGTGAGTCCGGCCCTCTTGTAATATGACCAAGCTGCATGAGCTTACTCTTGAGCATGCAACGTACAGTTGGCCATGTGAACAGTAATTTTGTTTCAAATCTCACAGCTTGGGTTGCTGCTGTCATAATCGGTTCGAGTTTCATGGTTTGTTTCAATTACGACAGTTTGTAGGAGGAGTGTTGAAGAGACAGTCGGCATCTGTCAAGTGCTGTAAGTATACAACCAGTTTCATCGATAACTTCACATCCAGCTTTTGAGAGTTTAAACATTCATAAACATCAAAGTGTCCACTACTGAAATTGTCACGTGTGAATCTAAGACGTTGAAGAGGCATTGGCTGTTGTCCAAAGGTGTAAAATATTTGGCCATTTCGGTACACTTGAAAGCGACAACTGAACAATTCAGCGGCAGCCATCAACTCACATGCAGAACCATAGGTGAAGGGCTTAAGCATTTCACTCTTCTAGTGCTCCTGTGTAGTATAATTATCTCCTGTACCGTCATCAGTCCACACCTTGAACCTGTCCCAGTCATTCAATACATAAGACACAATGTTTCTCCGGATATCAAGATTGAGCCTGATATGGCCGTGCAATATGTAACAAAGAGAATGGAAAAGGTAGGTGCCATCTCTGGGCATGGAAACCACTCGGTAAGTGACAGTTATTTGATCAATGGAGATCACCTCAATAGACATGTTAATGGGGGTATGGTTGGAACGATAAAGGAAATGGTTACCTGAACAATGTAAAGTAAGTCTAAAATACCTACACAATAACTATAATCGTAATAAATGAACAATAAAACAGCGGAGAAGCCGTGGATTAAATAAAAAGGCTGTAGTTATCAGCAGGGAGACGTGAATCCCGTGGCAAAGAAAGGAAGGGAATGTAGAGACTGGAGCGACGGACGGCCTTATATAGGCGGACAGCCAACAACGTGGGAGGTGTTTGGATGGGGGACCCAACGCCGCCTCACACGGTGACCGAGCTGCAGGCTATGGACGTATATATGTACGTAAGTAGGATTCAGTTAGCGTATCAAATTTCTTGAAGATGGGCCCATAAGTAAAAAAGACTGTTGAAAAGTTCAATATGGCGGCCGACAGTGGCATCATACCACCGAAATAAGTACCAAATTTCAGCCTTCTACCTACACGGGAAGTTGGAGAATTAGTGACGTTGGAAAGTTCAATATGGTGGCTAAAAGTGGTGTCATACCACCGAAATAAATACGTACATTGGTTTTGGTTAGCGCAGGGAAGCCACCTACCAAATTTCGTGAAGATGGGGCCATGAATAAGAAAGTTTAACATGGAGGACATTGTTGACCGTTATGACCGTTACCCGTAGAATTTCGAAATGAAACCTGCCTAACTTTTGTAAGTACGCTGTAAGGAATGAGCCTGCCAAATTTCAGCCTTCTACCTACACGAATAATTGGAGAATTAGTGACGTTTGGAAAATTCTATATGGCAGCCGACAGTGGTGTCATACCACCGAAATAAGTATGTATGTTGATTTTGGTTAGCGCAGGGAAGCCACCTACCAAATTTCGTGAAGATGGGGCTATAAATAAGAAAGTTCAACATGGCGGATGTTGTTGACCGTTATGACCGTTACGCGTAGAATTTCGAAATGAAATCTGCTTAACTTTTGTAAGTAAGCTGTAAGGAATGAGCCTGCCAAATTTCAGCCTTCTAACTACACGGGAAGTTGGAGAATTAGTGACGTTTGGAAAATTCAATATGGCGGCCGACAGTGGCGTCATACCACCGAAATAAGTACGTACATCGGTTTTGGTTAGCGCAGGAAAGCCACCTACCAAATTTCGCGAAGATGGGGTCAGTCTTCTACCTACACGGGAAGTTGGAAAATTAGTGACGTTGGAAAGTTCAATATGGCGGCCGACAGTGGCGTTATACCATCGAAATAAGTACGTACATTGGTTTTCGGTTTTGGAAGCTGCCTACCAAATTTCGTGAAGATGGGGCCATAAATATGAAAGTTCAACATGGCGGACATTCTCGACCGCTATGACCGTTACGTGTAGAATTTCGAAATGAAACCTGCCCAACTTTTGTAAGAAAGCTGTAAGGAATGAGCCTGCCAAATTTCAGCCTTCCACCCACACGGGAAGTTGGAGAATTAGTGATGAGTCAGTGAGTCAGTCAGTGAGGGCTTTGCCTTTTATTAGTATAGATATATATATATATATATATATATATATATATATATATATATATATATATATATATAGCTGCATTTATTTAATGCACTACCCTCCCAAGTCTTCCATGACCAGCTTCAATAGTGACTATTTTTTTTATAAACATTGATGTAAGTACATGGCTCACAAATGGCTCTTTTTTCTGAGGCGAGCAGTTTTTGTCACTGAAGAAATTTCTTCATCATTTTTTCTGAAAACTTTGGATTTAATCTGTACATACTATATTATACTATAACAATTTAGCAAATGACAAAAGATTATGCAAAAATAATGGTAAACAGGTAGAAATTTTTAAACTGTACTGTATAAGAGGATGACTGTTTTAGCATTATTTATAGCTTTTGTATTTATAGTGCGTAATTTGTAGCTATTTATATAATTTATAAATTTAGCTATTTATTGAATCTCATTAGATAGATAAATAAATTATTTTGATAGCTTAGACAGACACGCAGATACAAACTTACAAACTAGAATGACAAAAAAGGAAGAAAATTAAAACAAAAGAAAAACTTCTGATTTGGAAAATCTTAAAACTTTGAAATAGCATTAAATGACAAGGTTTTAATCATTCACTCATTGTGTGGTCTTTGGCAAGTCACTGACTATTGAATTCACCAATTGGTTATGCTGGTTGGTATGTGACATACAATAAATGTACCATCTAATGAAGTAAATATGAACAGTGCTATACAGTATTTATGCAGCAACATTTAGTTAGAAAATTCATCCTTGTTAAATGGATAATACCATATAAATATTTGTTTGGATTTTGTTAGAAATTATTATTTTGCCATTTATCTCAAGTAAACACTCACTGAAATCAATGTGTTTAACAATGTTGTTCTTCAAGTTACCGATTTGTTCTATTTTACACCACATTCAGCCTGGCATAGAGGTACAAGAATGGCAACCATTCATCAATAAGTTTAAAGCCTGAAACGGACTACGAAGAATTCCATTTGACTGCAATCTCATCTAATTTTTTTATGTACTTTTCCTGCTAAGGGTCACGGTGGAAGCAGCCCAAGCAGGTCAAACCAGATTTTCCTAACCCCAGGTATAGATTCCAGGGCTTCACAGAAAATTCCCAGGCGTTTCCAAGCTAGCTGAGTGATATAATCCCTCCAGTGTGCCCTGGATCTGCCGCAGGGTCTCCACCCAGTGGGACTTACCATCAGAAGCTCTAAGAGAAGCAGCCTAGAGGAATTCTCATGACATGTCCAAACCACTTCAAGTAGCACTTCTTGATTGGGAGGTGCTGTGATTCTATTCTATCCTCAGTCTATTTTGAACAAATCTAAATCGTATAATGTAATATCATCTATTGTTTCTGCTTTGTACTTGTAATATTTCTATTGCACTATTATATTGTATTGAGGATTACTTGTGTTCTGTGTATTGTATTGAACCCCTTTTTTTGATACCCATTGCACGCCCAACTTGCGTGGAAATGGGTCTCTCTTTGAACTGCCTTTCCCAAGCTTTCTTCCATTTCTTTCCCTACAAGTGTTTTTTTCTTTGGTAGTTTTTCCTTGTCTTCTTAGTGAGTCAAGGCCGGCAGGGCCTGTTAAAGCCCACTGCGGCACTTCTTGTGTAATTCTGGGCAATCCAAAAATAAATTGTATTATATTCTGAGGTTTTCCGGAATTACTATGCTTCTCACCTTACCATAGAGAATTAGCCCAGCCACTTTGTGAAGAAACCTCACTTCTGCCTCATGTATTCATGATCTTAATCTTTCTGTCATTATGCACAGAGAATGACCCTAGGTGAGGACAGGATATAGATCAACCAGTAAAACAAGAGCTTTGTCTTTGACTAATCTCATGCTTCACCACCATGAACCAGTAGAGATCAGAACAGCTGCTGCTGCCACTCCAATCTGTTTGATGATCACACATTTCCCTTTTTCCAACACTTGTGAATAAAATCCTGAGATACTTGAATTTTTCCACTATGAGAAATTGTCCCCACAACACCTGCAGAGAGCAATCCACTCTTTTATGAGAAAGAATCATGACCTAAGACTTGAAGATGCTGATCCTCACCCCAGCACTTCACATTCGGCAGTAAATCACTTGTGTTTGTGTCAAAGGTTGGTAAATAAGGACAACGTTATTTGCATAAAGCAATGATGCTGCCCCTAACCTTTCCAACTGGACATCTTTGCATCCTCGGCATGGGCTTGAAATTCTGTCCATGAAAACCACAAACAGGACTGGTGTCAAGGTGTAGCCTTGCCGGACTCCGACACCCAGAGTGAACGAATCTGACTTGTTGCCAAGAATTCAGACACAGCTCTCACTATCTTCATATAAGGAATGAACAGCACTTTTCCCATGTGCAGAGTGAAGTTGTGCACATTAAGCCCAGATGGGCACTGTTTGAGACCTCATTTATGGAAGCGGCTGGTAAAAGCTGCAGTCTTAAAGTGGTCTGGGCATCTCATGGTAGCAACCCCTGAACCTTATGGTGGCCACCAGAGGTTAGGGAAGATTTCAGACTTAGGAAGGTGGCCTTAATGGGAATGCTCTCTGTTAGATCTCCTATATCAGTTCAGAGACACCCACAGGCTAAGTGGATGGCTGTAAAAGTGGTTGTGGATGTAAAAGCTTGAGCATGGGAGGAGTTTGGAGAGGCTGTGGAGAAAGACTGTTGAGTGGCCTGGAGGTTGTTCTGGCAAACTGTTCAACATCTCCAGAGGGAATGGTGTGGACCTTGTTCAGACTCAGTTAATAAGGGGTGGAGAGGTGCTGACCTCTTCTGGGGAAATTGTCGAGTAGTGGAAAGAACAATTTGAAGAACTTTTCTACATGGCAAACATGCCTTCCTACCAGGGGGCATCATTGTACATGTCCTGCGAGGAGAACATATCACTGATGCCGAAGTCACTCCTGTGGTCTGAGGACTCTGTGATGGTGAGGCTGCTGTGGTGGATGACATATGACCTAAGATGTTGAAAGTGCTGGACAATGTGAGGATAGAGGGGCTAACACGTCTATTCAGTGTTGCACTGAAGGTGGGTAAAGCATTTTTGAAATGGCTGACTGATGTGGTGGTCCTCATATTTAGAAAGGGGACCAGAGGATGGGTTCCATCTACAGAGGGATCACACTGCTCAGCCTCCAATGTAAAGCATATATGCCAGGGGATTTTGGAGGAAAGAATCCACCCGAAAGTTGAGCCAAAGTAGGAACGATGTGGATTCCGTCCTGCCCTTGGAGTAATAAACAAGCTTTTCTCCCTGACACAGTTGCAGGAAGATGCATGGAAGCAAGTGCTGCGGAAGGTGCTACGGGAATATACAGTAACAAGATGGCTCTTGCAAAATACACATAGACACTAAAATAGACCTCCATGTATGTTTTTAAAATGTGGCACATGACCTGATTGAGCATAAGGCACTGAATCCGAGTGTGAGAACTCTAAGGTAACAACCCACCTGATGGTGACCCATCAAAGCATCATTAAATCGAATGATAAAAATAAAGATCCCATCCAAAAAGGTATGCCCCACTTTTGGGAATAATAAAGTCTTTAAGGCCAGAGTCTAAGCTGATTGCCATGTTAAATGAAACATGTTCTTTAGTAAATGATCACAAAAGGCTTTGAAAACCAAGTAATCAGACGGCTGCCTGGTTTTAATATTGATATGGCAGAGAGTAGATATAGCTTCAAATAAACTTCAATTTAGAAACCATACCTATCTTGGGAGTGCTTGTAGCGTGGCAGTGGTCCTATGGCACCTGTTCCAGGACTTGAAAAGCTTCCTGAGGAGTTCCTGTAAGGCTGAATTCTGTCAACAACACGAGGAGCAGCATTGTTGTACGGGGTCTCTGGAAAACTAACAGGTCTAGAAAGAAATATAAGGGTGCCAAATTAACTTTACTATTTAGATTAAAATTCATATCAAGAGTCACTAACAGACATAGCAGATTAAATTATACTAACTACTCCTTAAATCTACTGATGTACTTTATAAAGATTTCTAAAGCTTATTCCAATTACAGGATTAACAGATTTTAGTCTTTCAGGTCTTTCAAACACATTTTAAGATGGAATAAATCATCATTTTTATAGTGATGATGCAGCACTGCACATTTTGGGTTGCATGACATTTGCAGCAAAAAAGAAATATTAGCTTGTAAGAGTATAACTAGGTATCTGGTAGATTTTTAAGCAACTGCTATGCTCCCAACCTATCTGACCTCGCCAACTAATGTTGAATTCTGCTCCCAAATAGTGTGTTCTGTTTTGAACATTATCCATGCTGTCACTCTGCCTTACGCTTTCCACAAGCTTACAATTACTGTTAGGATCCAGCTGAAAAAATATTCTATCAACCTGAAAGTCTTCACACAGCTCTGCTCCTCACCACCCCAACTCTCTGGTGTCTCATACATTTCTCTATCCCCCAGTTTTGGTTCAACAAGCAAGTTAAATGTCCTTTTCTCAACGGGCCAAAAATGTTGAGTGAATTCAAGAAGTATTCAGACCCCTTCACTTTCTGCACACTTTATTACATTGTAGATTTAATTTTAAATGTATATATTTGCCATGTTTCCCATCAATCTACACTCAATAACCCATAATGGCAAATTGAATACATGTTTTCAGAAAGTTTTGCTGATTTATTAAAAATCAAAACCTGAAATCTCTCAGTCATACAAGTATTCAGACCCTAAATTTGGTACTTCGTAGAAACCCCTTTGGCAGCAATTAAAACTTTTGATCTTCTTGGTAAGATCTCTACAAGAATTGTACATCTGGATTTGGGCAGATTATCCAATTTTTCCTTAGTTAGACCGGATGGGAAACACTTGTAAAGTGCCATTTTCAGGTCTCAGATGTCCTATGGGGTTTAAGAGGATGGGCCACTCAAGCACAGTCAAGAGACTTATCCTGAAGCCACACCAATGTAGTCCTGGCTGCTTCTGGACACTGTTGTTGTTGGAACATGTTTTGTTCAAATATGTCTCTGTATTTGGCTGTATTCATCCTACTCTCAATTCTGTCTCATCTCCCTATGCCTACAGCTGAGAAGCACCTCCTAAAATGGTGCTTGCATCACCATGCCTCACTGCTGAGGTGGTAAGTGATGAATAATGTATGGTCTTTGCCAGACATAGTGCTTGGAGTTCCAACCAAAGAATTCAATTTTTGACTCATCAGACTAGGGAATCTCTCTCTCTCTCATGTTCTCAGAGTCCTTTTAATGCAAACTCCAAGAGGGCCGTCATATGCCTTTTACTCAACAGTGGCTTCTGCCTGATTGACAGAGTGCTGCCGAGATGTCTGTCCTTCTGACAGGTTCTCCAATCTCAGTACAGAACTTCTGAAATTCTGTTAGAGCAACCATTGGGTTCTTGGTCATCTCTGTGACCAAGGCCTTTCTTGGCCAGTTACTCAGTTTGGCCGGCAGCTGATGTCACGAGAGTCCTGGTGGTTCCAAACTTTTTCCATTTTGTAATTATTGAAGCCACTGTGCTCTTGGGAATACTAATGGCTTTTTCACCTGGGCCTGATCTTTGCCTCACCACAGTTTGGTCATGGAGGTCTACAGAGATTTATTGGACTTCATGGCTAGGTTAATGTCCTGACATGCCTTGTTAATTACAGGACCTTCTATACATAGGTGCATGTATGCCTTTCTAAACGTTGCCCAAGCAATTCAAATTGTCACAAGTGGACTCCAATCAAATTCTACACACATCTCAAGAATTACAGAAAATGGGGGACACCTGACCACATTTTGGAGTGCCACGGAAAAGAGGAATTTCAGTTTTTGATTTTTAATAAATGTAAAGTCATGTTTTCACTTTTACATTATGGCTTATTGAGTGTAGGCTGATGTAAAAAATGCTAAATATATCCATTTAAAATTAAACCTACAGTACAAAAAATTGAGTAGAAAATAAAGGGTATGTTGTTTCTCAGTTGTTGCCCCCAAGCTCTACAATAAGCGTCCCTTGACCACTCCAACTGCTCACAGCCTAAAGGTAAGATCCTTCTTAAAGATGTACCTTAAAAAACTTTCTGGGATTGCTTATTCTTTCAACTTCCCAGTATTCCTAATGTATACCTACATCTGTATCCACCCTACTTACTGCCAATCAGTTGCTGCTCTGTTAGACTTCCAGTTTTCATTAAGCCTTGTAATAACTGTAGTACTGATATTCATGTGCGCAGTTTAATGTTTGTTCTTAATTTTGAAATTTCTTGCCAATTACTCAGGTACACTGTACTAGCTGTGTTACCTGCTTCACCCAGGAAGACAATAGACAATAAGCCTTGATTAAACTGGAGGTGGTCAATCAAATGCTTCAGAAGTACTATGCAACTAACTTTAGTACTTTTATGTATGCAATTTTTTTTTTCTTGAGTGGATAATATTATTATTCTCTGGAGCACTATACTTTGGAATATGCTGGAATATTTACAATTGGGCACTAGTGAAACATTTCTGCCACAGATCAATTTGTGCTTTTCCTACAGACTTGGCTTTTGTTGATGGTTGCTAGAAAATTTTACATGAAAGAGCATTCTTTAGATTTCAGATAGTCAATTAGAATGGGAATTCTAAGTATAAATATAATCTCAACCCGTAGCAGGTATCTTCAGTCAGATTTGAATGTAACGCTTTGATCTGTAATCTTGTACCATTACAAAGTTTTGAATGGTTTAGATTAGGAGCAATATACTGTACACTACATTTTGGTTTCCTTTAAATTATTAAATACAACATTAATGTTTACAGGCTGCACATTTTTGTGGCCCTGTGACAATGCGGGTTCTCTTCCATGCTCTCTTTGTCTGTTTGGGAACCCGGAACCCAACACCGTCGATAATGTCACCGAGATGAGCTGACGAATGGGGAAAAAAATCTCTCAAAGCCAGGGAATATATTCCAAAAGTGAATTAGTGCTTTATTTAAAACAATCAAAAACAAAAAGTGCAGTGCTTCAAGTTCCATAAATAAATAAATCCATAAAAACAAGTACCCAGTGGGGTTAAAACCATTAACGATAAATAAATCCTTTAAAATCTGAGGTTAAAAATGTACAAATTAAAAATGCAGTCTCTCACTCCCTTGTTGTTCTCTGGCCAACCTCCATCACTCTCTCCTCGGCTCACCATTACTCGCAGCCGTGGAGACCCAACAGCCACGAGCTCCTTCTGTCAACCTCCGCCTTGGCCTCCAAACGGACGTCACTGCCAGACCACCTAGGTTGGCTCTCCTCCCGTAATCTTTCGCGCACCCGTAGTTGCTCCTCAGATCCAACGGGATGACACCTCTCCTGCTCACCCCACTCGCTAATTGTCATTGGAGCGAACTAGCCCCAGAGCGCATTGGCCAAACGCTCCTTAGCGGGGTCCCAGCTCGTGGTGTCTCTACTTTGCAGGTGGCCAGATCCTCTCATCTAGACTGACTTTTCACCTCATTTTTACCTCCTTGATCTCTCTTTTTTCCACGATTTATTCTCCCTCTCTGGTGTATCTCCGTTTATATATAGATACACATCTGCCTCTGTGGGCACAGCGTCTTAATTACACACCGCAGGAAGCCAATGAGGCAGACAAGAACGACCGCACCCACACGTGCAGGTGCGACTCGCTCCAATCACCTCATTAACTCCCCGCGGTCATGCAATCGCGCCCACGGAGAATGACACGGCTATACGGATTTAAAATTTCCGAAGCCGCGGACTCGCTATACACAGGCCCATGTAATGAACTGAATATTTAAAGCTATGTGCAAATAAACACAGGTGAAAAGAAATAATATTGCGAATTATCTACAATGTCCACATGTGGACCCTTTTACTGAGCCATAAAAGTGTTTAAACTGGCCAAGGCACGGCATCGCTTCTGGCTTTTGTTATGTGAATTTCCCCTTGGGATTAATAAAGTATCTATCTATCTATCTATCTATACATAGGGCCTGTAGTGGGCTGGTAGGCTGAAGTAGCAGTTCCCTGTTTCTGTTTTGCAAACCGTAGTGTAGCTGCAGATCATGGTCTGAACTCCAAGGGTATACCTTAGTTTTCCTCATTATTTCACATAAATCACCACAAAGCCACTCCCCCAGCACCACCGTTATTTAAAATTTCTGTATATAAAGATGCTCAACAACCTAATCTGTTGTATGTATTTTATACCACATCGTGAGTAGTAAGAAGAAACAGACAGAGTACAGAGTACGTCATCCCCCAAGTAGGCCATCTGCTAACCATGTCTTTTTTGAGTTTCACCTTATATTTCTTCACCCACTTCACATCTCAGTTTCCATGTAGCTCACCACCTCATCTTTTTCTCTCCTGTGCAGGTAAGTTGCCCTTTCTTCACATAGAGGCAGTTTAATTTCTCTGCGTGATTGCAGCCTCAACCTTTACAGTGGCATGCTTCTGCTTGTGGAGTTCATTTGCATGAACTACATGTCACATTTCTGAGCACGAAAACTTTTCACAGCTGAGCAAAAAAAAAAAAAGTGTTGCCTACAAATATGACTTGCTGATTTATCACACTTACACTGTATATAAACATGATTTTCAACTTTGACTTGGTTAATAAATAGTATTAACTTTAACTGAAAGTTGCATATTTTAGGGAAGGATCTATTGTATAATAATTCAAAGTATTTAAGGTACGTTTTAATAATTGTATTCATTTTTGACTGGATCAGTTATGTAACTTTTAATAATAAAACACTGTGTCTGTATGTAATAATGGTGACAGTTTTGGCATTTTCAGGGCACTGTGTGTAATTTGCATGGTTAAGCAATTTGAGCTGTACTGAGTTTAAAAACAAGAGAGACAGACTGGGAGGTAGGCAGAAAGTGAGTAGAGCACTGCTCAAATTTTAAAATTACACACCATGAACACTGCTAAATGTTGAAAAGGCACATTTTATCAGCTTTTTCTCTCCTTGTACAATGATGATAATCTGGAACCATATGAGCAAACAGTTGGCCATTTGTAATGAGATAGTCCAGCATTATCAGTAAATGTGTTTCATTCTTACTTAACATTAAGTACTTTCTATTTAAATAACTAATAAAAAATAAACCAATATGCTTGATGAAAATAGTAACAGCACATTCCACATAATGTGCATGTTGATTTGGGATCAGCAATATTTTAATAGCTGTCCTAAAAAGGAGATGAGGAATGAATAGGTTAACTCAGTTTCCTCTGCCAAACCCCCTGGCGACATGATACAAGTGCGAGGCTGAAAAATAAATGCTGATAAATGCATAGAGGACAAATATGCACAAATATTGGTATACCCTCCACATTAATAATTTCTTCATTACATCAACTCTAAATTTATACAATCCTAAGCCTAAAAGTGCAACGATTTTGAGCAAAGATTTTGTGCGAAATTTTTATGTAACTTTTTTGTCCTGCTTTAAATTGGGCTTATTTTAAAACCTACATATATATGTTTGGTATCATTCTTTTCAGACTTTATCGAACTTTAATGTGATATTGTTAGATTTTCAGATTCTTATTCCATTTTTAAATTATAAACTAAAAAATATCAAGAACTCACGTCCCGTGAGAAGAAACTTAACCAAGAGATTTAACTACGCCTGGGGCCGGAAATAAAAGACAAAGAGTAGGACAGGTGATGTACAGGCTTTTAAATGTACAAAGCGAGATGCAGATCATGCGTCACAGCAGCAGCAGCAGCAGCAAGCCAGCAGCTGATCAAGCAAAGAGGAAGTTAAAAAACAAAAAAAAAAAAAAACCTATTTGTTTCCCATTGTATCACCTTTTAAGAGGGGGTTTCGGAGGAGCGACCGCATCTCCTTGGGGTGCGTTCAGCAACCCTCTTCACAACGTGAGTGGAAGACTGCCCGCAACTGGGGGTTGGGTGCCAAAGGAGCCAGGGGGGCTTGCCCCCAAGTATACACACATACTATATTACATATACAAAGACCTTGTCAGTTTTTAGTGGTTAACAGAAAATTGACATATTGAGGAAGCTGCATAAACCCTTTACCATCTGTAAAATCATATGGATGAGTGCAAGTTCAATACAATTCACAATTTGCTTGATGCTAGCACAGAGCACATTGACTCCAAAACAAATTTTAAAAATGTATAATGTTTCACATTATACAAATTACATTCAAATAGAATAAGGGATTGCATTTTCCAAAAGTTCTCTGATCTGAAATCGCATTAGTCAGTGAGAAATTCTAAAGTTACTTGTCAATCCATAACAGTGAAGGTCACAGTATTCTAAGATAAAACAAAATAATGGAGATTTAAACAGAACAAGCAACACTATTGTACCTGATGAATAGATAAGACATTTGGAATTACCAGACATTGACAATTATACCTTTTAAACGTTTTACATAACTGAAGAAAGGAATACTGAGCAAAAACAACTCAAGATGAGTTAAAATATACTGAAGAAGTTAAGCATAATCCATATGTGTTCATATAACGTTGGACAATCACATAAACCATTTAGGTATCTGCATTACATGGACAAGGAAAGATATCTGACGTAGCTGACACAAGTATCAACTCTCTTTTTAACTCAAATAAGAAGAGCTACTGCCATACCCAGAGATAACCTTCTGGAATATAAAAACAAAGAAATCAAGAACCGCATTCCCCTTGTTGTCACCTACAACCCACATCTTGAAACACTTCGAAAAATTATAAAAGAACTTCAGCCAATGCTAAACAAAGACCAAACACTGAAAAATGTATTTCCTGAACCTCCCCTCCTGGCATACAGACAACCGCCAAACCTGCAGCAACTAACTGTCCGAAACTCCCTAAATGAACCAACAGAAAATGGCACATCTCCCTGCCTACAGAAAAGATGTAAAACGTGTGCCCACATCTACAATACAGACCGTATAGTTATACCAAACTGCCGACATGAACATCACATACAGGGATCATTTTCCTGCAGATCATCTAATGTTGTCTACCTAATTCTCTACATGAAATGTCCTGACACTGCACTCTATGTGGGAGAAACTGGACAAACACTCCGCCAGAGAATGAATTTACACAGGTTCCACATTAAATGTGGCAACACAGATGTTCCTGTAGCGGCCCACTTCAACAGCCATGGACACTGTGAGAGGGACTTTAAAGTCACAGTGCTTATGGGCAACTTCAAAACACAGCAAGAGAGAATAGAATGGGAAGTTAAACTCATGTTAAAATTTAATACATTACAACATGGGTTGAATAGAGACAAGAGTTTTATAGCCAGGTATGAAGACTGTTTGCATCTCTCAGAATGACACAGACAACCTGTCTACAGACCCATATTGTTTTGAAAAACTCATCACAAATTTCAAAGGACTTTGTTGGACAGTTATCTTATCTAAAGATCTTGACCATACATTGTTCCTCTCTCTCCTGTTTAATTAATCTTAGCCTGAATGAACCTATTAATTTTTTACATTTAAGATTTTTCATTTAAAGATTTACCATTGTTGTTTCTTGTCCTAGTGTGTGGATATAAACACAGGAAACTTCAGTTTCTGTATTACATCTTGCCTGAAGAATGGGCCTGAGTTGCCTCGAAAGCTTGCATATTGTAATCTTTTTAGTTAGCCAATTAAAGGTGTCATTTTGCTTGGCTTTTCTCTAAGTCACCATAAGAAATTTCAGGTTTTATATGAGAAAAAAACAAAACACACCTGGGTTATACTTTGTTGTGCATTACATTTAGAATCATTACTCATGTGTGGACATCTAATATGTTTGATGTTAGCTGCATGCACATTTTGCTTCTATCTAAAGCACAATCTAGTTGAGAAAGGAAGCATTAAAGACAGCTCAGATACTGTGTCTCCTTTTCTTTTGAATTCTCAAGTCCATGAAAGTCAGCTCCAAATGTCAAACTTCCCCTTTTTTTACTGTGCAATACTGACCAGTTTTATCATATCCATCTCAATATGCTTTGACAATCTAAAATATGTAATTAACATTAAAAAAATATTATACATGGATTTTTAATAGGTAAATGAGAATTTTGTTAATACTGTATAATGTTTCACGTTAATATTCAAAGCAATTTGCTATCCTGCTTTAATCAGCACTGACTGTCAATTACCAGCTTGAGTGTGAAAGCCCATCATTGTTAGGATGAGTCACATGGGATTACAGTCTCAGTGCACACCTCTAATACACATCTACATTTGCATATATAATCTGAGATGACGGTGTGTTATGATTTATAATGCTATATCATAAATCAAATTTTTCTTCTTATTGTTATAAACCTAGATGTTCACAGAAGATTCATTATACTATATATAAGTTGCAAAGAAAATCACCTTTTTTAAATTAATATTTGCAATGTTACTACTGAACTTAATTTTATTTTCGTGGCAATGCAAGAGAAGTTAGCGTCAAAAATAGAGACAGTGTTGGGATCACCAGATGAGATGGGGAATGTCTTACAGTGTCTGGTTGCAGGGCAAGATGAGTGACAAAACACCAGAAAAAATGGGTTATAACAAGTCCTCTACATTTCTTTCTAATAGATTGGTATGGCAATTTACATACCCCCAAAACTGAAACCCTGTTTCCCCCAAACCACCAGAGGACAGGAAACAACTAGAAGATGAGGTGTGTACCACTTCGAACATCATTGTTGGTCTCCAGTCCACTACGGATTCAAGGGCACTTGTGACTTGTAAGCTGCCTAGGTCAAAAGAGCAGTGTACATTCCATACATCCTTAAGTTGAAAAGCTGGGGTTATTCCTGCTAGTTTCAACATTACCAAAGAGATATAAGGGTAAGTCGCACTTGCTAACTGAGGCACATAAGCGAATACTGTACCTTCTTAGCCTGCTCTGTACTACGCTAAAGATCAACCTTAGTGTAATAAGGCTTGTGAGTTCACTAAACTACTGTTTCATAGGAAAGAAAATCTCAGAGAAAGATTATGACTTTTTTTAGCATATCTGCTATTGTAGGTTTCTTAGTGATATTATAATTTAAATTAATCTGACATTCTTATAAGTACAAAATGGTAACAAATTTAAAAACTATACTATATATTGAAACTGACAAGAATCATTGTTAGATCCTATTTTAATATTTTAACCATTACTGTCAAAATAAAAATACATATATATTTAAAAAAATGTCATTGATTAGTGATATAATTTGCTGTGAGGTTACCCTAACTCAGGGGACACAGCCAGTTTTGATAAGGTCCTAGCAAGTGTCTTAGTAACATACTCCATGGCTCATAAATCTTGATCTGCAGCCATTTAGAAGAACATTTTGCCACCTCTATCACATTATTACTGATGGTCTTGCTCTTGTTCACCCCCATTATGCTCAGTAAACTAGACTAGACTTTAAAGTAGACTTTACAAAGGACTTGCCTACAAAACTCCTGCTGCCCACCTCTACTGGTTCACACCAGGCCTTACACCCTTGGCTACTGCTTCATGAGGTGCTCATTCTTGGCCCTTGTCCACATATAGGCATCCTTAGTTCTGTATTCCCAGGGAACAGTCAGTTGTAACATGACTCAGCTAGCCAGATGATGTCAGTCAGGCATTAAGATGGTCAAGTAAAAGGATTAAGAATATTTAGTACCAACGAATTTAATGTCCTGGGTGCAAAAGCCCACACTTACAGTGCATCCGGAAAGTATTCGCAGCGCATCACTTTTTCCACATTTTATTATGTTACAGCCTTATTCCAAAATGGATTAAATTCGTTTTTTCCTCAGAATTCTACACACAACACCCCATAATGACAACATGAAAAAGTTTACTTGAGGTTTTTGCAAATTTATTAAAAATAAAAAAACTGAGAAATCACATGTACATAAGTATTCACAGCCTTTGCTCAATACTTTGTCGATGCACCTTTGGCAGCAATTCCAGCCTCAAGTCTTATTAAATATGATGCCACAAGCTTGGCACACCTATCCTTGGCCAGTTTCGCCCATTCCTCTTTGCAGCACCTCTCAAGCTCCATCAGGTTGGATGGGAAGCGTCGATGCACAGCCATTTTAAGATGTCTCCAGAGATGTTCAATAGGATTCAAGTCTGGGCTCTGGCTGGGCCACTCAAGGACATTCAAAGAGTTGTCCTGAAGCCACTCCTTTGATATATTGGCTGTGTGCTTAGGGTTGTTGTCCTGCTGAAAGATGAACCGTCGCCCCAGTCTGAGGTCAAGAGCGCTCTGGAGCAGGTTTTCATCCAGGATGTCTCTGTACATTGCTGCAGTCATCTTTCCCTTTATCCTGACTAGTCTTCCAGTTCCTGCTGCTGAAAAATCCCCACAGCAGGATGCTGCCACCACCATGCTTCACTGTAGGGATGGTATTGGCCTGGTGATGAGCGGTGCCTGGTTTCCTCCAAACATGACGCCTGGCATTCACACCAAAGAGTTCAATATTTGTCTCTTCAGACCAGAGAATTTTGTTTCTCATGGTCTGAGAGTCCTTCAGGTGCCTTTTGGCAAACTCCAGGTGGGCTGCCATGTGCCACTCTACCATACAGGCCCGATTGGTGGTTTGCTGCAGAGATGGTTGTCATTCTGGAAGATTCTCCTCTCTCCACTGAGGACCTCTGGAGCTCTGACAGAGTGACCATCGGGTTCTTGGTCACCTCCCTGACTAAGGCCCTTCTCCCCTGATCGCTCAGTTTTGATTGCCGGCCAGCTCTAGGAAGAGTCCTGGTGGTTTCAAACTTCTTCCACTTATGGATGATGGAGGTCACTGTGCTCATTGGGACCTTCAAAGCAACAGAAATTTTTATGTAACCTTCCCAAGATTTGTGCCTCGAGACAATCCTGTCTCGGAGGTCTACAGACAATTCCTTTGACTTCATGCTTGGTTTGTGCTCCGACATGAACTGTCAATTGTGGGACCTTATATAGACAGGTGTGTGCCTTTCCAAATCATGTCCAATCAACTGAATTTACCACAGGTGGACTCCAATTAAGCTGCAGCAACATCTTAAGGATGATCAGGGGAAACAGGATGCACCTGAGCTCAATTTTGAACGTCATGGCAAAGGCTGTGAATACTTATGTACATGTGATTTCTCAGTTTTTTATTTTTAATAAATTTGCAAATACCTCAAGTAAACTTTTTTCACGTTGTCATTATGGGGTGTTGTGTGTAGAATTCTGAGGAAAAAAATGAATTTAATCAATTTTGGAATAAGGCTGTAAAGTATCATAAAATGTGGAAAAAGTGATGTGCTGTGAATATTTTCTGGATGCACTGTATAGGTGAATAATGGAACTGCTAAACCAATTAGAGACTAGAATTATGTAAATAGAAATTCATTTCATGGCATCAATGTACGTCCTCTTCAAATGAAACTGTTGTGTAGGCTTGATTGTATTGTGTCATGAGTCTTAGTGATCAAGCACAAATTCCTTAGCAGGAGGGAGTTTTGAAATTGAGGGCCTCACGCCAGTGGCAGGAAATGCAGCATTTTTTCAGGTTGCAGATAGCACAATATACTGTATGTATGTCAGCCACTGGATGTGTATCGTTTCGAGCCATGATAGATGTTCTTTATTATCTTATCTCAGGGCTGCTTAAGAATTATTAGTGTGCACATAATCATGGACTGCCTTAACCCAGGTTGACTTAACAAGAAGCACTTTGTGTTAGTGGAACTGATTGAGCCTCAACTGTAACACTATGCATATTCAAGCAAGACTTACTTAGCTATCTCTAACCATTGTAATGGACAAGGAACAAATAAGTGAAATGGCTATGGCAGATCATCCTGTAAAAGCATGGAAATATCAATATGAAAGCTTAAAAGTATATAAAATCAATGTAGTCTTGGATGTTGAATAACAAATGATTTTATGTTGCATTTCTCACTTATCGGTTTTAAGTACAGATACACCTTGTTATATGAAGTATACAACTTAAACAGGCTTCTACATATACTTCTTAAAGTGCAGTAATAAAAACTCATAGCACTGAAAAATATGTTACTAATTCTTCAAACTACACAGTAACACTCATCATATTGTGCACTACCTCACTCTCATCAGTGGTATTTTCTAACTGTTAGATGAACTTCTTCTTCACCCACAAATAAAAGCCCACCTATAGTGAGCTGTAATTATACTATCAATGGTGGTAATGTAGATAACCTTTGAAATGAAACTTCTCTAAATAAATATTTCTTCATTGTAAAAACTGACAGAAATAACATCGTAAACATTCACTGATAGATCAATGCATTACATAGTACTATACAAATGTATAAATAGCTTGTGGAGTGTGATTAATATGTGATAGTTATATATGGGTTTCCAGGATAAAACTAATATTAAACTCAAGGTATGTCTGTTTGGTTGACTGTGTTCTTTACATCATAATAATGAAATTTACAGTGGAACAGTGGTTAGCACTCCTGCCTCAAAACTTCAGAGGTCCGAGTTTCAATCCCTGACCTGTCTGATTGAAGTTTGTGTATTTTTTCTGTTACTGTAGGGTCCTATTAGAAGGCATGGACTGTAAAGGACTAGTGTCCCATGCATGGTTCATTTGTGCATTATGCATATTTCTGCCATGTTAGATTGCCTGTAACTCATCATTAGGTTGATCGAAGCGCAGGTTTTCTCCAGAGAGTCTCATACGGTGTGATGCCATCCGGGTGTACAGGTGGGGGACCTCCCTGGAAGGGTGTATAGGCTCTTAGCCAGCGCGGGTTGGATACAGTTGTCATTACATGTTGGAACAAATGACATACATAAGGGTAGTCTGTCAGTTCTGCGATCCAAATTCAAAGAATTAGGTGCCACGATGAGGAGCAGAAGTGACAAGGTAGACTTCTCTGAAGTTCTGTCAGTGCTATGAGCCAGTCCAGTTAAGACTGAAGAGATTAGAAGGATTTAATGTGTGTCTCAAATCTTGGTGCAGGGTAGAATGGTATAGGTTTATGGGGCATAGGTACTCCTTTTGGAACAGATGGGACCTGTTCTGCCACAATGGGTTACATCTGAACTGGAGGGGCGCTAACATATTGAGGAGGCGTATGTGTAGGCTAGTGAAGGATTCTCTAGTATGTGTAGGCTAGTGAAGGATTCTTTAAACTAGAGAATGGGGGGCAGGGAGTTTAGGGCACCCAGGTTTAGAACTGTACATGGAGGAACAAGCAATGATGTAGAATTAAAAATGTGTAGTAATTTAAATTCTAACCCAACATTTAAATATAGAAGAAGTAAAAACAAAGATGGGGATGAGTATAAGATAGAGGGATACACATTTTTTTTTACCAAGGACAGACAGAATAAAAAAGTAGGTGAATTTGCTGTTTATGTCAAATAGAATTTAAATGCATGTGGACATGTGGTTTTGCCTGGAAAGCATTAGGGAAAGAGGCCTTATTTTAGGAGTGTGTTATAGACCACCCAATGCAGACAGTAATTTTAACACACAGCTTTTATTAATATAAAAAAGGCAAATTTACAGGGGGATATTATAGTCATGGGGGACTTTAAATATCCGAATATCAACTGGGATAAACTTGCAAATGGAGGAGTACAAAAGTTTTGAGAAGTAATCAGGGACTGTTTTTTAGCACAGTATGTTAAAGCACCAACATTGGGTGAAGCTTGTTTGGATTTAGTATTTTGTAATAATCAAGATAGAATTGAGGGTGTAGAGGTGATTGAACCACTGGGGTTAAGAGACCAGTTTTGAGTGTTTTGTAAGCACTTTGAGCTACTTTTTGTATGAAAATGTGCTATATAAATAAATGTTGTTGTTATTAAGAGTAAAATTGATAAGTTGATATTTGATAAGATAAGATCAGTTTGATAATTGATTAAGTGATAAGGGCAAATTTTGAGCAGATGCGTCAAAGTCTAAGGAGGATAGACTGGGACAAGCTTTTAAGTGTGGAGACAGTCGAGGAGCAGTGGAATACGGTTTAAAAATGTTTTACAAGTAATGCAGGAAAGATACCTAAATTTGGAATTAATCGAAAATTAAACTCCACAGTGAGTTAATAAAGAGTTAAAAAAGAAGTTGCAAAGGAAAAAAACAGCTTCATAAGGCATATAAAACTAATAACTCCAAAATGAATTGTGGAGAATATGACAACAGGAGGACAACCATTAAGAAGGATAGAGTTGGAGAGGAATATAGCAGATAAGGCAAAAGACAACCCTAAGAGATTCTTTCAGTATTTCAGTAGCAAAAGAACAGTCAATGGGGAGGTGAAGTGCATCAGAAATTGCAAAGGGGAATTAAAAAATACAGAAAGTAAAATAGCAGATGCTCTACACTTGCATTTCTCTGAAGACTTCACAAGTGAGGAAGTGGATAACCTCCCAGAGGTAAATGGGACTACTAAGGAGGTACTGATGGATTTGTAAATTGTAGAAGGAGAAGTACAGCTCAGGTTAAATAGGCTGAAATCAAACAAATCACCAGGCCCAGATAACATTTACCCTCAAGTTATTAAGGAGGCTAGCGAGTACATATATAAAACCTTGACACATTCTTTTAGGATGTCACTGTGCACTGGGGAGATTCCAAAGGACTGGAAAATGGCAAATATTACCCTATTATATAAAAAGGGTGAATGGGCAGATCCAAGCAACTATAGGCCAGTAAGCTTCACATGCATCACAGGAAAATTAATGGAAGGAATTATTAAGGATAAGATTGAGCAGAACATGGCAAGGACATGAATACTCTGGGAAACCCTGAAGGCCTTCTTAAGAGGACAGTTTATCTCATATTTTTCCCACAGAAATAAATTGGAAACCAAGCAGGTATCAAAACTAACCAGCGATATTACTACAATAGATCAAGAACATGCCAGATGTCCAAGTGAGGCTCTTCATAGGAAAAGGCAGGCTCTGCATTCAGAACTCAACCTCTTGACAACTAAAGAAACTGAAAAACTCATTTTTAAATCAAGAACATTAATATGAACATGAAGAGAAGGCTAAGGAGCTTTTAGCTCAACAAATCCACAAGCAAGGTGTTCGCAATGCAATCCCAGCAATTACCAACACAAATAGAGACATAATTGACCATAAAAATATAACGCACACATTTAGAGACTACTATAAATCCTTACATTCTACTGAGTTTAAAGAAGACAACACACAATCTAATGCATTTCTAGATGCATAAGAGATACCACAAATAGATACTCTTAGTGCAGAGGAACTGGATAAACCGTTGGCACTATAAGAATTATTAGATGCTATAAAGTCACTTCAGAATGGGAAAGCAGCAGACCCCGATGGCTCCTGCCGAATTTTATAAGACGTTCTCCACTCAGCTAGCTCCCCTCCTATTAGCAACATTCACAGAAGCTAGAGAAAATAAAATTGTACCTCAAACTTTTCGTCAAGCATTTATCACCGTCTTTCCTAAACAAAATAAGGCCATATTACAATGTGCATCATACAGACCAATTTCACTGCTGAATAAAGATGTTAAGATACTCTCCAAAGTCCTAGCTAGAAGGATCGAGAAAGTGCCGCATTCAGTAATATCACAAGATCAAACTGGATTTATTAAAGGCCAACATTTAGCGCCCAATCTTCGACGACTGTTTAGTGTAATATACTCACCCGCCAAGTCAATCATCCCAGGGATTTTACTATCCTTGGATGCAGAAAAAGCATTTGATATGATTGAATGCAACTACCTTTTCACTACATTGGAGAAATTTGGGTTTGGCCCGAACATTTGTGCATGGATCAAACTACTGTATACCAATCCAGAAGCTTCAGTGTGTATTAACAACATAAATTCAAACTAGAACGTGGTACCAGACAAGGATGCCTGCCTTGTCACCACTACTTTTTGCAATCGCCATTGAACCACTGGCAGTTCACTGTCGAAATACTTATGAGCTAAAGGGGATTATAAGAGAAGGACTTGAACAGAAAATATATCTATATGCAGATGATACGGTACTGTATATATCAGACCCACAATATACTGTGCCTGCAGAACGAACAGAACTAACAGAATTTCAAAAGATTTCTGGTCTCAGAATTAATTTGACTAAAAGTGTGCTGTTTCCAGTGAATTCTCAAGCACACAATATTAGATTGGACGCCTTCCCTTTTATCATCGTGGATCAGTTTAAATATCTAGGGGTAAACATCACAAGTAAACATAAAGCTCTTTATCAACAAAATTTCACTGTCTGTATGGAAAAAATCAAGCAAGACTTGAACACAGTCAACCCTTCATCTCACTTTAGCTGGAAGGATTAACATTGTTAAAATGAATATCCTTCCTAAGCTTCTCTTTTTATTTCAAAATATTCCAATATATATCAATAAATCGTTCTTTAAGAAATTAGATTCAACCATAACCACATTTATTTGGAATTCAAAACATCCATGTATCCAAAGAGCGACCCTACAAAACATAAAAACTATAAAAACCTGGACATGGACACAAATAGATGAACATATACAGGCTTGGTCTGCAATAGAAATAAAATCCTGCAGTTCCTCTTTATACTCCTTGCTTTGCCCCCCAATAAATGAAAATTATCGCCAATATACAAATAACCCAATAGTGCTTCACTCACTCAAAATATGGAACCAATGTAAAAAGCATTTTAAGATAGAGAATCTTTTATCATTCGCACCTCTGCACAACAACCACCTTTTTCAACCCTCGCAAACATTAAGATTAAATCACTTAGAGAAGAATAACATTCTAAATTTAACTTTCCAGCAACACATTTCTTTCACTATCTTCAAATTAGAAACTTTGTTAAACAGAACCTGCCAAATTTTCCTCACCTCCCACCTCCCTCTATGCTGGAAAATATATTGATCAGTTCCCTTCAACATATCAGAAAAGGAGTGGAAGGTAGCAATGCAGAGAATTCACTTGAGCTCCATATGCGCAAAGCATACAATTATTCAACTCAAAATTATATATCAAGCACATCTGTCTCACTTAAAATTGCCCAAAATGTTTCCAGGGCAAGATCCAACCAGCAAACTCTGCAATCAAGTTCCAGCCTCACTGGGTCACGTTTTGGGCTTGCACCAAATTAACATCATTCTGGACCAAAATTTTCAAATGCCTTTCAGACAGCCTTGGTGTCACAATCCCTCCAACCCATTAACAGCTGTGTTTGGTGTACTTCCAGATGGGCTTAAAGTGCAGAAGGACAAACAAACTGTAATTGCCTTTACTACACTATTGGCAGGCAGACTTATCTTGTTCAACTGGAAGAATCCTAACTCCCCTTTTAAGTCAGTGGGAAATTGATGTTATATATTATTTGAAATTGGAAAATATAAAATTCTCACTTAAGAGGACCTGTGCAGAAATTTTTCAAAACCTGCATCTAATCAATAACATTTTAGAATAAGCTTTTAAAGCACTGAGGAAGCAATCTTTCTCCCTGTTCTCTTTTTTCCTTTTCTTCTCCATTGATCCATATTAACTTATTAATTTATCTATTTACTTCTTTTTACTAGGTTTAAGTTTTATTCTGCTGCCCATGCTCTCTTTCTCAGGGGTGGGGGTTGATTCGTTTTCAATCCTATTCTTGTAAAATTGATCTATTTGTATGGAATGTTGTGCGATTTCAATAAAATTAATAAAATAAAATTAAAAAAAAAAAAGAACATGGGAAGGACAGGAGTTATTAGGGACAGTCAGCATGGGTTCGGAAGAGGGAGGTTGCATTTTATTAACGTGCTGGAATTCTATGAGGAAACAACAAAATGATACAACCAGAGTACAGCTTATGAGATTATTTATCTTGACTTTGAGAAAGCATTTGATAAGGTGCCACATGAGAGGCTGGGCATCAAACTAAAAGAAGTGGGAGTTCATGTTTTTAGATGGGTGCAGAAATGGCTCAAACACAGAAAGCAGAAAGTGATGGTGCGAGGAACTTTATCAGAATTGGCTGATGTTAGCAGCAGTGTTCCAAAAGAGTGAGTGCTACGGTTGCTGTTATTTTTAATATATATATATATATAAATGGTATAAGTAACAACCTGGTTACGTTTGCAGATGATACCAAAATAGATGGAATTGCAGATAATTTGGAATCCATTATATCATTACACAAGGAGTTGGACAGCATACAGGCTTGGGCAGATTTGTGGCAGATGAAATTTAATGTCAGTAAATGTAAAGTATTACACATAGGAAGTAAAAATGGTAGGTTTGAATACACAATGGGATGTCTGAAAATTGAGAGTTTAGGATGCATAGTGGACTCTATGCTATCAACTTCCCAACCATGTTCAGAAGCCATTAAGAAGGCAAACATGCTAGGTTATATAGCACGATGTGTGGAGTATGTCTAAGGAGGTTATGCTGAAGCTTTATAATGCACTGGTGAGGCCATATCTGAAGTACCATGTGCAGTTTTGGTCTCCAGGCTACGAAAAAAGGTCCAAAGAAGAGCGACAAAGCTGATTCCAGGGCTAAAGAAGAAAGATTAAAAGAGTGGAACCCTTTCAGTTTAAGCAAAAAAAGATTAATACGTGACATGATTAAATTTTTTAAGATTATGATGGGAATTAGTACAGTGGATCGAGACTGCATTATAAAATGAGTTCATCAAGAACATTGGGACACAGTTGGAAACTTGTTAAGGGTAAATTTTGCGCAAACATTAGGAATATTTTCTTTACACAAAGAACCTCAGACACTTAGAATAAGTGCCCAAGTAGTTTGGTAGACAGTAGGCCTTGAGACTTTCTAAACTAGACTTAAGAATTAAGTGGATAGGACTGGCAAGCTTAGTTGGGCTTAATGCCCTGTTCTCATGTAGATTGTTCTAAACTGTGAAACGAACCTTTCTGACCCAAGCTAATCCAGGTTCAGTGTAACCAATAAATGCAGAAATAATAAAGTAAGTAAAGTATAAGCTAATAAAATTGACTAAAACAATTTACAATCTGCTGAAACAAAAATCTATCTACTCAATTCTTCCTCTACTAACTCCTTACTTTTTAGGAAAATATACAAATACCAGGATTTCCCCTAATGATGAATGATGATACGTGTGTGTGTGTGTATATATGTATGTATATATATATATATATATATATATATATATATATATATATATACACATACACACACATATATATATATATATATATATAACATGATTGTTAATGTAATTGTTTTGTCATTGATATGAGTGTTGTTCTCATATCTATCTATATATATCTCTATCTATCTATCTATATATATATCTCTATCTATCTATATATATATATATATCTATCTATCTATATATCTATATATATATATATATATATATATAAATATATATATATATATATATAAAATACCAGCTTGCAGCGAGAAGTAGTGTGTTAAAGAAGGACAGAGAAAGAAAAGGAAACATTTTGAAAATAACGTAACATGATTGTCAATGTAATTGTTTTGTCACTGTTATGAGTGTCGCTGTGATATATATATATATATATATAGCAAAATACCCAGCTTAGCGATGTCATGTGTTAAAGAAGTTATGAAAAGAAAAGGAAACATTTTAAAAATAATGTAACATGATTGTCAAAGTAATTGTTTTGTGTATTTGGTGGCAGCGTCACAAAGTTGTTTTCGTAGCTGCATCAGAAAATGTACCACGACGTCTGACACGCCTCCTTTTACTGTTTTCTCACAGCTTGGATTGCTGCTGACATATATATATATATATATATATATAATATATATACACACACACACACACATATACATACATATATATATAATATACATATATATATATATATACATACATATCTTCATATCTACATATCTATATACATATCTACACACAAATTATATATATGTGTGTATGTATGTATGTGTGTGTGTGTGTGTGTGTGTGTGTGTGTGTGTATATATATATATATATATATATAATCTAGATAGGGTGTGTGTGTGTGTATATATATATATATATATATATATATATATATATATATATATATATATACACACACATATATATATACACATACATATACTTGTGTGTATGTTTGTATGTGTCTATATATGTGTGTGTATAGCTTTGGTCACTGAGTGCAAGGGAAAAATAATGAAATATAGTCTATAAGTTATTAAACAGTAAAACATTAACTACTGGAGTGGTTGCGGGTAAACTACATTTTAAAGACTGTGTAACAAAACAGGTAAGTAACTAACAGCAGCTAAAATGTATATGGATCATCTCTCGGTAGTAGATCCCTTTTGAAAGGCGCTACACGACGGCTGTGGTATAGAAATTACATTTTCTATGTGAACGTTCAAATTTGTGCCTCTGGTAATGTGCCTTACCGCAATTAAAGAAAATTTTTTTGTGTCCTCTGCCGTGTTAAGAGAGAAAGGCTTTGGTTTGGGATAAAAGGAAAAAGGTGTAAAGAAAGGAAAGTTGCCTTTTCTTTTATATAGTATAGAGAGATGTGTTCGCTGACGTTATGATCGCCTTTTGGCGACAGTCGCGGTGGGTCTTGTGTAGACTGGTGAGACGCCCCGCCATTAATCGGCTGTGATGGCACTGTGAGTCCTCCACTCGTATGCGTGTGTTCATAATCCGAGCTGAGGACCTGATAATCGTATCGTGCAAAAGAAAGTGTGAATCGCCTTAATATTATTTTGCCGTGGTGTAGAAAAGGGGTCCCGTGTTTGCACTTGTCTGGGCTATAGCTCAGGGGGCGGATGAAAAAAATTTAAAGTGCTCACTTTGACTTAAGGCAGAAGCGCAGTCAGCGTCTCAAAGGCCGGCACAGCTATGCACGCGCTGGCTGCTCGACTTTTGCTGGGCAGGAGACCCCTTTTGTACACACGTTCATGATATCAAAAGTCTCAGCGCTCTTTGGAGGTAATTCATATATTATATATATAGCAAAATACCCGCTACAGCGGAGAAGTAGTGTGTTAAAGAAGTAATGAAAAGAAAAGGAAACATTTAAAAATAATAATAAATAATAACGTAACATGATTGACATTGTCATGAGTGTTGCTATCATATATATTCCTGCCTAAATAAGTCACCCTCGCTCTTACTTTTTACCTTTCATTTAATCATGGCTAGTGGCGGAAAAATTATAAAATGGAAGGAGGATGGCTTTACCAAAACAATTATTGATGGCTTAATCGATTATTCATAAAGCTTGAATTGGTGATCTGTTTTTCTGTGTTAACCTCATATTTTTTCATACTTCTTCTCAAACTAAGGTGGTGCGAGGGTAAAATGAATCGGGATGCGCTGATCAATGTAATCGGTGTACCAGGAAATCATGCATTGACAAAAGCTCCCCTTTGCTTGTAATGCAAAGTGTGATTAAATGCATTATTTTTCAACGCGTTATGGAGCACATGCATCGAAGCTTCTCAGCTGTGCTTGTGCTAAGAAAAGGAAAGATTTTAAAAATAGCGTAACACGCTTGTCAATGTGACCTTTTGTAAGTAGTGCCTGGAGGATTCAGTGTGTTGAAACTCTAGAGACAGCGTGTGTATTAACTTGAGGTAAATGGGAGGGAGATGATGACGTGACTCCCCACCCGCTTAACTGTCAATCCCCACAAACACAGTCTCTCGGAATTTGCATAAGCACACCCCTTCACCTACAATTTTAACTTAGTTACAAAGTGATCAAAACTCTCGTTTATATCCTCGCCCCTCTCATTAAACTTGTATCCCGCTTTACCTGTGGGCATGTGAAACGCCAGCGGTAGCCTGTCTATGAACTTAATTTAAAGTTTAGGTTTACACCTTGCTTTCTTTCCGAGGTAGCAGCACTCATGAATATGGTAGTATATGCCACTCGCTCGCTTCTTATTGTTTCGCTGCCTTCTCAATTATATAATGCATGTTTTCTTAAGCGCTTTTTGTAGGTCTTCCTGGTTTTCTACGTACTGCGTTGACAGTCAGTTCACGTGATTACGTGGGAGGCGTGATGATGTCACACTAAACTCCGCCCCTACGCCTTTGCAGCTCTACTCCATTACAGTTAATGGAGAAAATACCTTCCAGTTATGACCATTAGGCGCAGAATTTCGAAATGAAACCTGTCCAACTTTTGTAAGTAAGCTGTAAGGAATGAGCCTGCCAAATTATATATATATATATATATATATATATATATATATATATATATATATATATATATATACTGCTCAAAAGAATTAAAGGAACACTTTTTAATCAGAGTATAGCATAAAGTCAATGAAACTTATGGGATATTAATCTGGTCAGTTAAGTAGCAGAGGGGTTGTTAATCAGTTTCAGCTGCTGTGGTGTTAATGAAATTAACAACAGATGCACTAGAGGGGCAACAATGAGATGACCCCAAAACAGGAATGGTTTAACAGGTGGAGGCCACTGACATTTTCCCTCCTCATCTTTTCTGACTGTTTCTTCACTAGTTTTGCATTTGGCTACAGTCAGTGTCACTACTGGTAGCATGAGGCGATACCTGGACCCTACAGAGGTTGCACAGGTAGTCCAACTTCTCCAGGATGGCACATCAATACGTGTCATTGCCAGAAGGTTTGCTGTGTCTCCTGCACAGTCTCAAGGGCATGGAGGAGATTCTAGGAGACAAGCAGTTACTCTAGGAGAGCTGGAGAGGGCCATAGAAGGTCCATAACCCATCAGCAGGACCAGTATCTGCTCCTTTGGGCAGGAGGAACAGGATGAGCACTGCCAGAGCCCTACAAAATGACCTCCAGCAGGCCACTGGTGTGAATGTCTCTGACCAAACAATCAGAAACAGACTTCATGAGGGTTGCCTGAGGGCCCAAATGTCTACTGCCCTGTGCTCACTGCACAGCACCGGGGAGCTCAATTGGCATTTGCCATAGAATACCAGAATTGGCAGGTCCACCACTGGCGTCCTGTGCTTTTCACAGATGAGAGCAGGTTCACCCTGAGTATATGTGAAAGGCGTGAAAGGGTCAGGAGAAGCCGTGGAGAATATTATGCTGCCTGTAACATCGTTTAGCATGACTGGTTTGGTGGTGGGTCAGTGATGATCTTGGAGGCATATCCATGGGCGACTCACAGCCCTCTACAGGCTAGACAAGCGGCATCTTGACTGCCATTAGGTATCAGGATGAAATCCTTGGACCCATTGTCAGACCCTACGCTGGTGCAGTAGGTCCTGGTTTCCTCTAATGCACGACAATGCCCGGCCTCATGTGGCAAGAGTATGCAGGCAGTACCTGGAGGATGAAGGAATTGAAACAATTGAATGGCCTTCACGATCCCCTGACTTAAACCCAATAGAACATCTGTGGGACATTATGTTTGGTCCATTAGGCGCCAGCCAGGTTGCTCCTCAGACTGTACAACAGCTCAGGGATGCCCTCATACAGATCTGGGAGGAAATGCCACAAGACACCATCCGTCGTCTCATTAGGAGCATGCCCGACGTTGTCAAGCATGCATACAAGCTCGTGGGGCCACACAAGATACTGAAAAGCATTTTGAGTAGCAGAAATTAAGTTTTTGAAAAATGGACTAGCCTGCCACATCTTCATTTCACTCTGATTTTAGGGTGTCTACACAATTGAGCCCTCTGTAGGCAGAAAACTTTTATTTCCATTAAAAGACTTGGCATCCTTTTGTTCCTAAGACATTGCCCTGTCGTTATTTGTATAGATATCCAACTTCATATTGAGATCTGATGTATCTAATGTGTTTCTTTAAAGTGTTCCTTTAATTTTTGTGAGCAGTGTATATACACACATATATATATATACACACATATATATATATATACACAACATATATATATATATATATATATATATATATATACACATATATATATATACACACATATATATATACACATATATATATATACACACATATATATATATATATACATATATATATATATATATATATACACACATATATATACACATATATATATATATATACACACATATATATATATATATATATATACACACATATATACACATATATATATACACACATATATATATATATATACACATATATATATACACATATATATATATACATATATACACACATATATATATACACATATATACACATATATATATATATATACACACATACAGTGGTGTGAAAAACTATTTGCCCCCTTCCTGATTTCTTATTCTTTTGCATGTTTGTCACACAAAATGTTTCTGATCATCAAACACATTTAACCATTAGTCAAAATAACACAAGTAAACACAAAATGCAGTTTTTAAATGATGGTTTTATTATTTAGGGAGAAAAAATCTAAACCTACATGGCCCTGTGTGAAAAGTAATTGCCCCTTGTTAAAAATAACCTAACTGTGGTGTATCACACCTGAGTTCAATTTCGTAGCCACCCCAGGCCTGATTACTGCCACACCTGTTTCAATCAAGAAATCACTTAAATAGGAGCTGCCGGACACAGAGAAGTAGACCAAAAGCACCTCAAAAGCTAGACATCATACCAAGATCCAAAGAAATTCAGGAACAAATGAGAACAGAAGTAATTGAGATCTAAGTCTGGTAAAGGTTATAAAGCCATTTCTAAAGCTTTGGGACTCCAGCGAACCACAGTGAGAGCCATTATCCACAAATGGCAAAAACATGGAGCAGTGGTGAACCTTCCCAGGAGTGGCCGGCCGACCAAAATTACCCCAAGAGCGCAGAGACGACTCCGAGAGGTCACTAAAGACCCCAGGACAACGTCTAAAGAACTGCAGGCCTCACATGCCTCAATTAAGGTCAGTGTTCATGACTCCACCATAAGAAAGAGACTGGGCAAAAACGGCCTGCATGGCAGATTTCCAAGACGCAAACCACTGTTAAGCAAAAAGAACATTAGGGCTCGTCTCAATTTTGCTAAGAAACATCTCAATGATTGCCAAGAGTTTTGGGAAAATACCTTGTGGACTGATGAGACAAAAGTTGAACTTTTTGGAAGGCAAATGTCCCGTTACATCTGGCGTAAAAGGAACACAGCATTTCAGAAAAAGAACATCATACCAACAGTAAAATATGGTGGTGGCAGTGTGATGGTCTGGGGTTGTTTTGCTGCTTCAGGACCTGGAAGGCTTGCTGTAATAAATGGAACCATGGATTCTACTGTCTACCAAAAAATCCTGAAGGAGAATGTCCGGCCATCTGTTCGTCAACTCAAGCTGAAGCGATCTTGGGTGCTGCAACAGGACAATGACCCAAAACACACCAGCAAATCCACCTCTGAATGGCTGAAGAAAACCAAAATGAAGACTTTGGAGTGGCCTAGTCAAAGTTCTGACCTGAATCCAATTGAGATGCTATGGCATGACCTTAAAAATGCAGTTCATGCTAGAAAACCCTCAAATAAAGCTGAATTACAACAATTCTGCAAAGATGAGTGGGCCAAAATTCCTCCAGAGCGCTGTAAAAGACTCATTGCAAGTTATCGCAAACGCTTGATTGCAGTTATTGCTGCTAAGGGTGGCCCAACCAGTTATTAGGTTCAGGGGGCAATTACTTTTTCACACAGGGCCATCTAGGTTTGGATTTTTTCTCCCTAAATAATAAAACCATCATTTAAAAACTGCATTTTGTGTTTACTTGTGTTATATTTGACTAATGGTTAAATGTGTTTGATGATCAGAAACTTTTTGTGTGACAAACATGCAAAAGAATCAGAAATCAGGAAGGGGGCAAATAGTTTTTCACACCACTGTATATATATATATATATATATATATATATATATATATATATATATATATATATACACATATATATAATAAATATAACAGAATGATAACCTCCTTACCTTTTGTTCTGTAGAGGCTGAGGTTCTCTATACGGTACTGCCACTACAGGTTTCTGTGGCCAGGCAACAGGTTGTTGGATCATGCCTGGCGTCATCCACCTCTGGGGTTGAGATGCATTTTGTGAAGACCATTGCCAGGCTGAGTTACTCCGATAAGGTGCTCTGTATGAAGCAGGAAGGTTATCAGACTCTGGCTTCTGGTCAACTGTCCTCATCTCATACTCCTCTGTGCAGCCTCTACAAACAAACAAAGATTTGCTTCTGTTATTTCTTTTAAGCAGTAGCATACACTTTTTGAGCTCCAATTCCATATTGTACAATATAATTTACAGTATATAAGTTCAAAATACAAAATAAAAACTGATTATGCATGTCAGTCTAAAACTGTAAATTGTAATAAGATTCTTGCTGACTCATTATAGTTGATTTGTTGTCTATCACAAAGCTGCATTTGCCCAGTGCTTCTACTTACACAGAGCCTTTGCTTTAAAATGCAGAAGAGAGGTGGTGAATGGGGATTCAAATACAGAGTCACTTCTATGGATTTGCTAGGTACTGTTGACAAAATGGTATTAATTATCACACACATAACATTCTGGCTATTTCAGACTTATTAAAATAATACTTACAATGCCAATGTTTCATGTTAAAGGAACAGAAAACTTCAATGTTGTTTTTTTAATTTATGTAACCTACTCCACTTAGTTTTGAGTGATTTGCAGGAAAAAATTCTAATCTCATGTTTTCATGCAGAACAAAAGTAAAAGAGTTTGGATATAATACAAGCCATACATAACCAATGCTATACAAAGGCAATCAATGTTAAAAATGCCCAAGGAAAAAAGAAAAATAAAATTTAATCTTACTCATGTTGCATAATCCACATGTCAGTAATCCAGTGTAACGCTTAAATATATGCATTTTTTGCTAAAATGTTGTTAGATACTTCTGGAAAGATCAGTGTATTTCATGAAGAGGAAGCTAAAGTCACATGGGACTGAGATTCTAAACTGAAGACCCATCACTCCTCCATTCACTGGTTACGAGTCCTCAAAAGCCCAGTCCCATGTGACTTGTGTTTCCTACTTATGATTTGCCTTTGTTTTATCTGAAGGTATTTGTTTAATGATCGAAAAATAAATAGAAAAAGATCTTTCTTTGTCCCCATTTTAGCAAAACTGGCAAACGTTGTTGTATGTTATGAGAATACAATTGTATAACTGACATGTGGATTATGTGACATGAGCACAGGGAACCCCTCCCTCCATTGACATTTTCCACAAAATTTGTCATTGCACAACCTTGGTCCCCACTGGCTTGTATTATTTTTGCTACGCATGTAAACATGAGATAAAACATTTTTCTCGGCCATCACTGCAAAATAAATGTGGTAAGCAACACAGAAAAATGTTATTTTGGGTGGAGTACTGTATTCCTTTAATTAAAAAAAGAAATGTTTTAAATATAAATGGGAAAGAGGGCAGGTTAAAAACCTTGATAGGTGTATTTCATAAACAAACAAGTGACAATATTGTCCATTACACACAAGAGACCTTATTGAGAAGTCTGTACAGATTGGGTTGCATACTACAAAAGAGGATCAGGTTTCTTCAATGTAATTATTACAATTATTTAGCATACATCTTTACTGAAAACAGTATTAATTATGAAAATGCATTCTGATTTAGTTTTAGTCTTAGTCTTCTGGCAAAATTGCATTTTAGTTTTAATCACATTTTAGTCACTTGCGTATTGTTATTTTTAGTCGACAAAAAGTAAATTAATATTAGTCAAGAAAAAGTGCATGTGTTTCAGTCGACTAAAAGTAAAAATAAATTAGTCAATTATATGCACTAGTTCCAAAATGGATGGATATGCAGATAAATGTCTACATATGCTCATTACAATTGAGGAAAGAATGTGAAAAACTTCCGTTCCTTATCGGGACTGTGCAGGACACTGTATTAAAAGTTTTTAACTACACCAAAAAAATGTCATTTAATTAGTTGTACAAAATGTCCTACAAGCTAAAACAATTAGAAACTCAAATACTGAGGCTCAGCGCAGTTTCTTAAGTAACTCATAAAGGGGAAAAAACTGGCAATACCACAATCCTGTGTGTGTGTTGTGTTTTTATTTATTTATAAGCAAGTTTTCCCTCAATCGAATGCTGAAACTCTCGAGAACACAGCATTGCCAGACATGACTTCTGCCGTTTTTATTTTCAATGTGTTGATGTGATGCTGTATCATCACCACCACTTTTTCATATGTAATTTTTACTCATATTATTGTGCCACCTGAAGTTATTTGTATATTTGCGATCACTCAAGAGTGCAGTGCCGACCTCACTATCGATGTGACATCCCAATTAGCAGCACACCTAAAATAAACCAACACACTTGATGCATTAATATTGGACAGTTTCCTGTGAGTTCCTTTCTACATAGCTTACACTGGGCTTTATTTTTGTCAGCATTGTAATTAAAGTTGGTCCAGATTTCTGACCGCTTTTTTTAGCCCAAGAGTCATGTTGGCCAATGTAGTGGAGCAGGGATTCTGGCTGACATGATGATTTCCTGATGGCACCCAAACTAGTGTTAGCCAATTACATTCGTGGATACAAGTTTTTTAAATTGAACCACTGCATTCAAGCTCATTATTTGTTGGCGACCATGTCAAAAATAACAGAGATGTGTAAAAAGCTTCACATAGATCATTGTCTAGTTGCGGTTTCTAACATCTTCGTTTTGTCTAGTTTTTGCTAATAATTTCATTTTAAAAGCATTCGTCTTAACTTTCTAAATTTCATTTAGTTTTTGTTCCATTTTTGTCCGAGAAAAAATGTCATTGAAGATTATTTTTCATCTTAGTTTTTATCAACAAAATTAACACTGACTGAAAGTGACTTACAAAAGAAATGATAAGTATAATTTTTTATTTAAACATCTCTTAGTTGTACAATCAATTTCATATTGCGCTGTCTCAGGCTGGCATAAAAAAATGGGTTTTTCCTTATTAGATAAGAATTTTAATTTACTTTGCAAAATCATAATTATTAAAGACATAAGTCAATATTTTTATGATGCAGTGTGTTATAATTAGAACCAGGGGCACTGATGTAGATTTTTTGTAGACTGATACAGACCAACCCTTCTAATAGATAAAATATACGCATCTGACAATTACAAAACTTACTGACCACTGCAATGGTAAAAATATGACCACTGCAACCTTTGTGCAAATTATTATGTCAACATTTAGTCTCACCATAGTATTTGGATTTTCTTGTTTATAAATCAGCATATTATCTTCAATTACTATATTAAAGGATGCCTTAAATATGTGCCATTCTGTAGGCAGAGAATTTTTGTGCAAATTTAACAATGGAAATGAAAAAAAACATTTATTGAATTTCTTAAACGTCCAATGGCTATTCAGTAATCATAGTTAAAGTAAGTAAAAAGCAGTGGACAACAGGCATGTAGTAAAAAAAAAACAGCAAAAATGCCAGGTAAAGGAAACAATCTTTCAATTTACATGCATGAATGTAATGTGCTACTTATCTAAGTGAATCAATCACAGGGGACTCAAAGGACTACTTTGATAATTTGCAAACCTTTCTAAGCTAAGTTATTCTGAAATAAAAAGGAGAGATTATAAAACAAATGTGCTACTCTCAGTTTAGTCCAAGGAGTAAACTGTCAGATCCAGGTGTGGCTACAAGTGTCTCACTTTACTGCCTGGTTGAAACCAGCTAAGGGAGCAAAACGCACAGGGGCAAAGTGAAGGTGGGTATGCATCTAGTGAAAACAAATGTCTCTGAAGCTTTCCAAAACAGTAAAATAGAGCAGCTTAAATGTCCTTGTTCATGTATATCTGACTCTGCTGCTTTCAATGTCTTAACTATGGTATTGTTTACATCACAGAAATAAACAATAAAACTGTGTAGTTGGTGCTGTGGGACCTTTGAGTACTTTTTCAGTGGGGTGGGGGAACATACATTTCAAGCTCCACTGTCTATCAGATGAATTACAAGTACAAGATGAAACACAAGGGAACACAACAAAAGAAAAAGTCATGAACTTCAAATGAGAACAAAGGCAAAGAGGGAGTCAGAACCCCACTGCACAAGAGAAAGAGAGTGACGCTTTCATTCAGTTGCACTCCAGGAAGCATACTACACAGCCTCAATAAAGGAATGGAAGCTTCACATTTACCCTCAGACTGTTATGAACATGGCTACAATTGTTCACTCAGTTATCCATTTTCTGACAGGCGTATCCAGTTCAGCATTGCAGGGAGTGAAGGGCTATCCTGGATGCACTACAACTTCAGCAGGGGCACCAACCTCGCAGACATCTGACCATACATAACTCCAAAATAACACACATTCATTAAGTATTTTTCAAAGTTCATATGGACTAGAAGTTCGTTAATTTTTTGATGTACAAGGCAAATTTCTCCAGTCATATGACATACAGAAGGATACTGAAACAACATGCTTAATTCCTGTAAATGAATCAACAAACAATAAGTTTAATTTGTTCATGGGCTTTTGAAACCAAAGCAAGGTAACAATGATATATATATATATATATATATATATATATATATATATATATATAGATATATATATATATATATATATATATATATATATATATATATATATATAGATATATATATATATATATATATATATATATATATATATATATATATATATATATATATATATATATATATATATATATACATACATACATATATACATATATACACACACTCACCTAAAGGATTATTAGGAACACCTGTTCAATTTCTCATTAATGCAATTATCTAATCAACCAATCACATGGCAGTTGCTTCATTGCATTTAGGGGTGTGGTCCTGGTCAAGACAATCTCCTGAACTCCAAACTGAATGTCAGAATGGGAAAGAAAGGGGATTTAAGCAATTTTGAGCGTGGCATGGTTGTTGGTGCCATACGGGCCGGTCTCAGTATTTCACAATCTGCTCAGTTACTGGGATTTTCACGCACAACCATTTCTAGGTTTTACAAAGAATGGTGTGAAAAAGGAAAAACATCCAGTATGCGTCAGTCCTGTGGGGGCGAAAATGCCTTGTTGATGCTAGAGGTCAGAGGAGAATGGGCCGACTGATTCAAGCTGATAGAAGAGCAACTTTGACTGAAATAACCACTCGTTACAACTGAGGTATGCAGCAAAACATTTGTGAAGCCACAACATGCACAACCTTGAGGCGGATGGGCTACAACAGCAGAAGACCCCACCGGGTACCACTCATCTCCACTACAAATAGGAAAAAGAGGCTACAATTTGCACGAGCTCACCAAAATTGGACAGTTGAAGACTGGAAAAATGTTGCCTGGTCTGATGAGTCTCGATTTCTGTTGAGACATTCAAATGGTAGAGTCAGAATTTGGCGTAAACAGAATGAGAACATGGATTCATCATGCCTTGTTACCACTGTGCAGGCTGGTGGTGTAATGGTGTGGGGGATGTTTTCTTGGCACACTTTAGGCCCCTTAGTGCCAACTGGCAATCGTTTAAATGCCACGGGCTACCTGAGCATTGTTTCTGACCATGTCCATCCCTTCATGACCAACATGTACCCATCCTCTGATGGTTACTTCCAGCAGGATAATGCACCATGTCACAAAGCTTGAATCATTTCAAATTGGTTTCTTGAACATGACAATGAGTTCACTGTACTAAAATGGCCCCCCCAGTCACCAGATCTCAACCCAATAGAGCATCTTTGGGATGTGGTGGAACGGAGCTTCGTGCCCTGGATGTGCATCCCACAAATCTCCATCAACTGCAAGATGCTATCCTATCAATATGGGCCAACATTTCTAAAGAATGCTTTCAGCACCTTGTTGAATCAATGCCACGTAGAATTAAGGCAGTTCTGAAGGCGAAAGGGCGTCAAACACCGTATTAGTATGGTGTTCCTAATAATCCTTTAGGTGGGTGTGTGTATGTATATGTATATATATATATATATATATATATATATATATATATATATATATATATATATTGTGGCAGCCCGACGCGCCAGGAAGACCAGAGGAGGGCTTGTGCCTCCTCCGGACTGCGAGGGGGCGTCCGTCCTGGTTGTGTTGGGGGCCTCGGGTAAAGGGCTTGGAAGCCCAGCCCTGTAGGGACCCGTGGCCACTGCCAGGCAGCGCCCCGGTGCCTGAATATTCCTGGAGCCCAGCACTTCCGCCACACCAGGAATTGCGGGGGGGAAGATGACAGGGGACACCCGGACAGCTTCCGGGTGCGCAGCTGGCACTTCCGCCACACTGGGGCGTGTCTACGGAGGAGTGCCGGGTGCGCAGCTGGAGCCCATCCGGGTTCCTATTTAAGGGGCCGCCTCCCTTCAGTCGAAGGCGGAAGTCGGGTGGAAGAGACACGGAGCTGGAGAGAGAGGACTGGAGGCGGCCAGGAAGGCACAAAGACTGTGAGGGCTGGACATTGGGGGAGCGGTGCAAGAGGCACTGGGGTTTGTGGTGCACGTATATGGACTTGTAAATAGTGTAAATAAACAGTGTGTGGTGGAACTTATGATGTCCGTCTGTGTCAGGTCCGGGGTCCGAGTCCACAATATATATATATATATATATATATATATATATATATGTATACACACAGGTATATATATACACACATATATTACTTATAAACCCCATGCTGAAATCCTCCAAAGCCAATAGCTTTGTTGTTAACCTATTGGGATATCCATCTCTCTACCACGCAAGAAATTCAAGTTCCAAACTATTAATATTTTGTTAAATGTTTAAATTTCATGCATTCTAATTTATATTCCATGACAAACCACACTACTGTTGCTTACATTAAAAAAAAAACTTAAACAAATAAATAAGGTGCCCTTCAAAAAATCGAAAGAAACACATGCACATAAACTATCCACTAATATCTGTAATATAACACCCCAAATACAATATATTTTATGGTTTAAAAAAATATAAACTCTTATTTTACGCAAAAGAGTATAGTACTTAGCAATTTAAGCCTAAAACAAAAAAAAATTGTGGTACTTCAAAGTATTTAAATTCTAGGGGATGGTATGCCAAGAAAAAAGGTTGAAAACCTCTCATATGTATATGTGTGTGTATGTGTATTACAGAATGCAGTTTTAAGTTTTTTTTATTTAATTAATTGACTGCATAACAGCACCACAAGGTTAATCAAAAATGCCATCCTGCTAGAAAATGGGTAAGCATATGTCAGGAGTGTACTGTAGTATCATATGATCATATGCAAAACCCTTAGAATAGTCTGCATTTTGAGCGGGGCATGCATGAGGGTAGAATTAACACTAACAAGATTTATCACTTGTTTCAATCCCTGGGTTCAAAAGCATTGCTACACCGTAGGTACTTTCATAACTCTCTCAGGAAACTGACAAGTTGCCCGGTAATGGGGGAAATGAGCGAGTCACAAAGATATTTCCTAGGTAACATTCCTACTTAACATTAGTTCATTTACAGTGTCCTCCATAATGTTTGGGGTAATGATAAATATTTCTTGATATACCACTCTGTTCCACAGTTTAAAATTACAAATCAAACAATTCAGAGATTGTGATTAAAATGCACACTGCAGACTTTCATTTAAGGTGATTTACATATTAATTGTGGCTACACCATGTAGAAATGACCTTTTTTACACAGTCCCCCGATTTCAGGCCACCATAATGTTTGGGACAATTGGTGTCACAAGTATTTGTGATTACTCAGGTGAGTTTCATTGCTTCATATGATACTTTGGCTTGCTTCTACCCTTTTGGAATCTGTAGTTGCCATTGTTCAATATGAGGACAAGAGCTATACCAATGAAAGTCAAAGATGCCATTATGAGGCTGAAAACCAAGATTAAAACCATCAGACATCAGTAAAACCTTAGGATGACCTAACAATCTGGTGAGCTCAGGAATCACAAAGGGACTGATAGGCCAAGGGAAACCTCCATTGCTAATGACAGAAGAATCCTCACAATGGTAAAGAAAAATCCTCAAACGCCTGTCTGACAGATCAGACACAGTCTTCAGGAGGCAGATATGGATGTGTCATAGATGATTATCTGTTGAAGTCTTCATAAACAGAAACACAGAGGCCACACTGCAAGATGCAAACCACTAGTTAGCCAAAAAAACAGGATGGTCAGATTACAGTTTGGGAAAAAGGACTTAAAAGAACCTGCAGAAAAGGAACTGCCCAAAGCATACCAAGTCATCTGTTAAACGCAGTGGTAGGGGTGTTATGGCTTGGCCATGTATGGCTGCCATAGGTAGTGGCACACTTCTCTTCATTGTTGATGGAACTGCTGACAGCAGTGGCACAATGAATTTGGAGTTGGATTTAAACATACTGTATAATCTGTATAAGTTCCAGTAAATGCCTCCAAAATCATTGGAAGTCGCTTCATCTTACAACAAGATGATGATCCAAACATATTACAAAGGCAACACAGCTAAAAATTTGGTCAAGCCAGTCATCCGATTTAAATCCAGTTGAGTAGGCCTTCCATATTCTGAAGAGAAATATATGAATTGTTTGATTTGTAATTTTAAACTGTGGAGCCGAGGGGTGAATCAAGGAAAAATTTGTCTTTGTCCAAAGCATTAAGTAGGGAACTGCATATTATACTACATTCTACTAGATGCATCAAACAGCAGCATTTTATTATAGCATATTGTATTAGCAATTGGTTAAAGCTTATTAAATCACTGTCCACTGCAGCTACTATAATGTTAAATATTATTGTTTGTTCGTTGAGTAAAAACATCTCAATGGATTCTAAACACATGAACAAACTAATTTGGCCAGCTGGTCACATTACAGGACTGACTCTGTACTAACTTCAGACATTGAGAGAAGATGATGACAAAAAAAAGAAGTCATCATGACCAGTGCTTCTTAGTCTCTACAGGATGCACAATCCTGGAGGACCTTTAGTCACCAGCTGATCCCACCACAGTGTGGTAAGAGGAGGTACTGGGGCTATTTCTTGCCCACAACCACTGGACATCCCTTCTGCCATTGTGACCATTTTCCTGATCCAGTTACAACGGGCATGTTGGCACAGGGACACTATACATAATATGAATACTGGGTAGGTGGATAGCCCAGGGTCTTACAATCTGGTATATTTAATATCAAGCATCTCTGCTGTGCCACTCTAAAATTAAATAGGACAAAAAATACTTTTATGGGGAGAAATTATCAGCTTTGTTTACATGTTGTAGAGCTTTCCATTGTACTACCAATGTAAACATATGCCACACATCAAGGGTCTTGTTTATTTACGAATGCTGGTCAGAACGCTGTCTGAAACAAAGGGATCAGACGTAGGTCACATTCAAATACAAATAAACAATTGTATAAAGATGTTGATTCAAGAATTTTGAGCTATAAATAAAATGTATTATCATTATTAGAAAAACGGAAAAAAATAAAAAAACCCAATGTTGTTTCTAGCAATTCTGGCATTTCCTTTAGTATAAATGTATAAGACAATTTTGTGAATCCTTCAAGCATTAGAAAATAACCTCCTCTTTCAGCTGTGGTAAAACAGAGACACCCTACTTAATCAACTTATGATTTATATAGAATAATGTGAAAAAGCATTTAAAAGATATATTAGACTGACAAACCCTTTCAAAAATCAATTATTTCAAGTTACTTGTTCTAAGGTTGGCTGTATAAGCTACTGAAACATGGGGTGTACTTACATTTTCACAAATGTCTTGCTTCTACACATTATCTTATTTTCGAAGAGTAAATAATGACAAAGTAAAATATGTTGTGTACTATTTGGCATCTGAGGTCTTTTTTTTTTTTTAATTTTAAGACTTGTTTCAGGATGATTGTTAGTTATACATATAAGTTATACACATGCAAATTTTGAATGTTAGCTTTTTTAGGAGATTAAATAATGACAAAGTAAAATGTGCTGTGTGCTATTTATCACCTGAGCTTCCATTTTGTCTAATTTTAGGACTCTGTTCCATGAGGACAAGATGATTGTTAATTATGTGCTGATATGTTAAACCATATAACTGAAAGAGGAAGCACTTCACATTTTGACAAGAATATATTGTGTTTAAAATATTTAGAAAATGTTTAAAAATTTTAAAGCAGCTATATAATACAAAACTATACGTGATAATTTAACTTTAACTGTGAAATCAATACAGGGAAAACCTTTCTTCATGTTTACAATGAAATTAAACACGCATCTACATCTTGAGTGCACTGATAGATAAAACACTTCTTGTTCAAAGCATCTTCTGCATGCATCTTACGATTTAAAAAATTAAAACTCAAAAATGACGTTTATATTTTTTTAAACATTATCCTGAGACAAGAGGAAAAGGAGGATTATTTTGGTCAGAAATCAGGCAATAAGTAATCCATACATACATAACTGTGTATCTTCCTTGTAGCTTTGTTTCTACACTGCTGGATGAATGCTGTTGTGTAAGGCAAATATGGAGCAGACAACAATTCTATAGCTGGAGTCCTTTACATTTTTGCCTAACACAACATCATCTTCATATAGTGTACTAAACTGGTAAAATGCGATTAAAAGGAAAGTTTTCTCATAATCATACTTAAATTAAACTGAATCTTCAATGTAAAAAAACATACATAATGCATGCAGAATGACATTAAAAACATGACAAAAAATTACAGTAAACAGTGTCACTTACAGGTTTATTACGTTGACTGCAGGTTGAAATACTGGAACAAAAGCTAAATGAGGGCCCGTAAAGGGAGCACTCCGCTGGCCCTGGGACCCGTAAACGTAACGATGCATTTGTCTTTGCTCTCCTGTTGCCAGCAAACAAAATTTCTATCAAAGTGACTTGTGTATTCTCACCCTAAATGGTAGTGTCACTAAAACTTCCAAAGCTTTCAGAATTTAGTATTTCAATAATTCCCTCATACGATCCAGAAAAAAGATGTATGACAATGTCAATTTAAAGAGTACAAAATTAAAACAGTCAGCATTCCATGTGGATTTGCATCCTGTGGCCATGTCACTTCCTTGCTATTAAGAAATATAAATTATAGTCTTCACATGTAAAGATACGCCCTGTGGATATGAAGAACTCTGACAAGAACTGATCTTCGCAGCCTCTACCAGCCCTTTCCAACAGGAAAAAAAGGAATTAAAAAAAAAAAAAATAATAAAAAAAAAGCCCACAGAAAACCAGCATGCTGGCCTGCTGAAATATTCCAGGCTGCTTGCTTTCCCTTCGCCCACACAGCAACAGTGGCCTACTTCTCTATTTGCAGAGTGACATAAATGTAGCTAGTGCTACAGAAGGTGAGAAGCAGCTAAATCACGCCGGCACATTTCAAATGAAAAGAAAGATTTCTTCAGCTTAGAATAATGCAAGAAAGAAAGGTTATCAAACCTCCTTTCCTTTTATATTGCCTATCAAATCTGATGAGATGAAAAAAAAAAAAACAAAAAAAACAATAGCATGCCTTTAATAATCTGCAGGCTATCCTTCTGAGCTGTAATAGTAAATAAGAAAAGACAACCATGTTCAAAATCTGTAGACACAGATATACTACATCTTGTAAAAAAGAAAATCCTGCCTCAAAATCACAGCATAGCCAGCATTCTGCATTCTTCCACCACCAGCTGCCCAGCCCATTGACATGATTTCTATGTACAGTACCTTTCAGATTAATGGAACCTGCAACTCCTGCATTCTGCAATGAAATCTACCCAAAATGGAAATGGTGCTACTTACCCTAGAAGCCCACGCCTTGAAATTGTTGTGACATGTTACTTTCTGCTAGCTTTGAAGCCAAAGGTGTAATTTAGTGGTTAAATAAGGCAAAAATAAACAAATATAATGCAGCCTTTACAAAGAACCACGATTATCCAGAACTTAAGATAGGAGAACATGAATTTTAAATATTAAAGCTGTTTCAGCTTTAACTGAACCCCTTTTTTTTTACTTTTCTTTTTTTTATTATTTTTACCTTTTAAAACGATAAGTTTCTAATTACCTGAAGCTTCCTATTCCTCAGCACAAAATGTCTTAATCATTCCAAAACCAGTTAAGTGTGAAAGCACAGATGGTAAGCTCCTCCTCTGGCTCATTTCAAATTTCTAAATTTAACACTCTTGTTTTACATCGAGATTAATGATTCAAAGTCATCACACTTCAGTCATCAATTAATATGCATTTTCTTCAAGCGAAGGCTTAAACATCTTTTTGTAAAATCAAATCTATTGTCCTGTACACAGCATAATAAAATTCATTTTTGAGACTGCACTTCTCAAAATAGTTGACTGGAAAGAGAGAGAGAGAGAGAGAGAGAGAGAGAGAAAGAAAGAAAGAAAGAAAGAAAGAAAGAAAGAAAGAAAGAAAGAGTATACTTAGGATGAAACATATACACTGATGAGCTAAACAGTCTGAGAACTCTCATACGCAGCGAGTGATACCGACTATCTCATAACAATGGTGCATACAAGAGAAGATAAGCTCAGTCACACTGAGTCAGTCACTCAGTCTCTCGTAGTCGATGTGTTGATCTTGACCAGTGTAAACAATTTGAGAAGGACCAAATTATTATGGCCTGACAGCAGATTCAGACCATTTCCAAAACATCAAGATTTGTGGAGTGGTCATGGTCAGTTATGGTACTGACCATGGGCCAAAAGCCGCTGATGGGGTGCTGGGCGGTCAAGATTCATGTTATGGTAAATGGTAAAAAGAAGACATCTTATATGGTAAGAACCAACAGAAAGGCTACTGTGGTACAAATTACAGATAATTTTAATGATGGTAATGTATCATAACCAATGTTGATCAGAGAATTTAGTCAAAGCATTATTCATAGTGAATTTGCTGCATTCGCGTTCACTCTTTTTTGTCAAATTATTTACTGATAATTTGGCTGGGTTATGACAACTTTTTCCCCCCCAGTGTCCCCATTAATGCTTTGTGAGACCAGTGTGACATCCTCTGGAGCTGTAACAGCCAACATTGAATGGGACTGCCCCTGGGTATATAATGCTAATCATTTGCATTCCAGACTGGTTATAAAGCTTAAACATTTCTCACTATGTTCTTTCTTCTTTGATCTCACAGAGGCACTGTTGAGCAGTGGTTGGCACTATAAACAGCACATGATCGCACTCACAGTTAGTATCGCTAGTCTACTGGCTGACACACTACACATTTGAACACTGGGAGAAGCTCGGGGTTAACAGAGAAAACGGATGCAGATATAAACAGAACATGCAGATTTCATGGAAACCAAAAGTGCTAAGGTGAACTACTATAGCATCAGTATTCATACCAGTTTTTTACATTTTCCATAAAAACAAATGCTCTAAAATGTAAAGCCATAAAGGCACTTAATAATGTGTACAGCAGGTGAACTCAGTTTAAGGATCTTAACAGATAAGTAAATATTGCATGTTTTCAAATTTTATTATGATGAAACATATATAGCATAAATATCGAGTTACCTCTGCTTGTCGCCAAATGTGCAGGTTGATTTTCGAGTTCCACATCAGTATAAGAGAAGGAGGCACTTGCCCTATGCATGCGTAATTAGCCTCGCAGAGAATGAAACAAACCTTGAGAGAGCCTGACCCCTCCTCCCCCAAACAAAGAAGACTCTATGAACTAATAATAATAATGAAAGATTTATTACTATTTACAATATATTTTTAACTTTTTCATAGTAGAAAAAGTGCAAAGCAGCTGCACAGACAGTTTGGACAGCCCTCAGCACGACTTCAAAAAGCAGAACAAGCCAATGGTTTCAATCATATGCCACTTTGAATTTTTTGCCTTTAACTCTTTTAGGGCCGATTTGTTTCCTTTTCTCCCAGGCCTGAATATTTTTCCAAAAAACTCAGTTTTCTGAAAAGCACACAAAACAGTAGTTGTTCAGATAAATCAACAAAAAAATGACCTACATATTTTTTCTGACTGATGACCAAGATTTCACATTTACACTTTGTTTTGATGAAATACATGATTGTACGTCTCTATGTTTTTCTTCTTTGATCTCACATAAGCACAGTGGTTGGCACTACTGCTACACAGCTCCGGTTGCCTTTTTGGCAAAAATATTTGGTTCAGCATAGTCGGCAGACATTTCCTTAGCCATCAGGGACACTTTAAAGATGATTGCACCTTTATAATCCAGTCAAATCTAGTTCAGTTAGTCCGTCTCCCTTGACTTTCATGCGTTTTGCGGAGTTCGCTAATATTTGTGAACACTCAAGGGTGCTTTCTCCAAATGCAGAGCACCGCAGAGTCCACTCATCACTAATTGCAACATACAGTGCATCAAACCCTTCTGCATACACTGTGCAACTAGGTACTGAACTTCCTCACCGGCAGACCTCAGCAAGTACGTATTGGTGGAAAAACCTCCTCCATCATCACCATCAACACTGGCACCCCGTAGGGCACCCTGCCATCCTCAAGTTTGCTGATGATACCACTGTAATAGGTCTGATCAGCGAGAACGATGAGACAGTCTACAGGGAGGAGGTTTAGACTCCTGGCAAAATGGTGTCAGGACAACATCATCACCCTCTACGTTAGCAAAACTAAGGAGATGATTGTGGATTTCAACAAACAGGCAAAAGAGAACAGCCACATCTACATCAGAGGTGAGGCTGTGGAGCAGGTCAGCAGCTTTACGTTCCTCGGAGTCACCCTCACTGATGACCTTAAATGGTCAAGTCACACTGCGGCAGTAGTCAAGAAAGCCCAACAGCGCCTCTACTTCCTCAGGAGACTGAGTAAAGCCCGGATGTCTCCCATAACCCTGTGCAGATTCCACAGGTGTACTGTGGAATCCATCCTGACAGGATGCATCACATCCTGGTATAGCAACTGCTTAGTTCAAGACTGCAGACCCTAGCCACCCTGCACTGTCACTTTTCACCCCCTTCCCATCTGGGAAGCGAATAAAGTCCATTTGGACGTGTGCCTTCAGGTTCAGGAACAGTTTCAACCCAACTGCAATCAGACTCATGAACAATCAGCAACCTTGTGTCACCTCCACTGTCACCTGCACATATACTTCTGCCACTGTCTCTATTTATTCCTAGGATTCTGGTTTTACTTATTTACATTCATTTATTTATTGTGTGTGTTGTTTGTTTCTTTGTCTATGTTTACTGTCTGCGGGGGCACATTCAAGCAACCATTTCATTGTACATGGTACTTGTACACATGACAATATAAAATTTTACTGAATTGAATATCTAATCAGCCAAACACATGACAGCAACTCAATGCATTTAGGCATGTAGACATTATCAAGATAATCTGCTGAAGTTCAAACCAAGCATCAGAATGGGGGGAAGAAAGGTGATTTAAGTGACTTTGAACACAGTTGTTGGTGGCAGATGAGCTGATCTGAGTATTTAAAAAACTGCTAATCTACTGGGATTTTCATGCATAACCATCACTAGGGTTTACAGAATATGATCCAAAAAAAAGGAAAATATCCAGTAAGAGGCAGTTTCTTGATGAAAATGCCGCACTGATGCCAGAGGAGAATGGCCAGACTGGTTCGAGCTGATAGAAAGGCAACAGCAACTCAAATAACTCGTTATCTGAGGTATGCAGAAGAGCATCATTGAATGCACAACACATTGAAGCTTGTGCTCCAGTTGAAAAAACAAAAGAAATGTAACCATTTGCAAGTCACCTTGAATAAAGGCAACAGCCACATAATTTATAATAGTAATAATAATCTAAAATATATTTTTGTGAACTATCTAAATTGCCGAAGACAGTACTATAGTAACGGTACAGATCACATGCTGGTATCTTCCTTGCTGGTTCTCTGGAAGTTAACATTATTTTGGGTAATTCTACTAAAAACAGTAAACATTTTTCCATGTGTCTTTAATGCAAATGGTATTTATCTGAATGGCGACTAAAATTGCCATTATTATCATTTTTATATAATAAATATTAGACATTATACTTAACTTTACTATGTATGTTAACATAAGTCTAAAATGTCTAAACATTGCAGCAAAATTGTGAATTTATAAATGAATTGCCAAAAAAACATTTATAACATTTTGGAAAAGCAATATTAAAGTATAAGGAAAACAACAATGGATGCACAAGAACAGGAGGGGGCTTTAGTCTGTCTTGTCTCATAAGTTTTCTGCTTTGTGTTCACGTTACAATTTTATATTATTTTGAAAAAAACGTTTATGAGAACTGTAAGATTTTTAGTAGCTAATCTCAAAAGCATATGGCCCTTGTCTTAGAAGATTTTGTCTATTAAACCCTAGGCATTCGGACTGCACAGGGGCAATCTTAATTTCCTCAAAACCTCACTCACTTTTAGATGCTTGGATCTGCCTGCTGCTGGAACCCCTTAGATAAACTTGCAGTGATGGTAGGCAGAATGTGTGAAAGCAAGTGTCACTGTCTTTCTGTGTTGCTTGCTCTGCCAATGTATTAATTGTTTCGTGAGCTTGATTTCTGGCAGCTTCTAGCAGTCTCACTATGGCTGGCCGAGTTTATTTCAGATGTCTTGGAGGAGTTGCATTTTAAAGAAGGTACAAAAATAGCAAATAAATAGAGCAGCACAAATTCAAAAAATAATCTTAGAATCAGAAACGAAAGCTATAGTAGCATAGATTAATACAATAAATATCAAAGTATGCATACATACCTGCGGGGAACTCCATCATCGTACGGTGGAATAATGACAACCTTGACAGTTACAGAAGTCCTGAGAAGGTCAATCATTTGCTCATGAGACAGGGTCACTACAGCCACTTTGCAGATCTCTACTAGTCGACTGCCCTGTCGCAACCCTGCTTGCCAGGCAAAGCCATACTCCTCAACTTCAGCAACTGTGCCATCAAACTTAACATGGAATCCCAGCTGTCCCAGGCCATTACGGCGCAGTGTCATGTCGACTGTTTCACATCCTTTGGTCATAACCTAGAAGTAAACAAGACATTTTTTTCAGCTAGTGACAGCTTGCAAATTCATGAGTATATTCTTTGTTTACAATTTTCAGAAATAAATTAACAGTGTACTACATCTTGACAATCTGGGGTGCATTTCCCGAAAGCATCGTAATGGTAAGAATGATTGTAAACTTCACCATAATTTTGATTGTTAATTTAAGCGTATTTCTCAAACCTCATTGTAACTAAAGTAACATGCTAAATCCTTTGTAATCTGTTGCACATTTACTAGCCGACTTAGTTGTCATTCTCTGCAAGCCTTTTGAACGGGCTTCCTCTTACATTGACCTTAGCCATGGGCAGCAAACAGCACACATTAATGCATTAAATTCAAACTATGACAGCAATCAGAACATTTGGAATACTAAAATTTATATTGCGATTATATTTTCATGATGAAATACAGTAAAGCATTTATAATATGATATTTTATTTAGACATTTTTAAATTCATTTAAATTAGATGGTTGATAATTACAAATTTTGAAGTTCAAGTTTGTGTTCTTTAAAAGTTTTAAACATTCAATGATCTAAGGTTGCAACTCACTTTAATTTCATGGAGACATTTTCTGCGCTTTGTTATTGTTGTATTTGAAGAAATCTGTATCTCACAAGTGATAGTTCTGTATTTAGTAGTAGTTGTACTTGTAGTTTGTACTGTTTTATTGTATCTCTGTGGTGGCCATGATAAATTGGCCATCTAGCTCTGTGAAGAGGTGTTCTGTTTTGTATGTTCTATTTACTCAATTTGTTGATGCCCATTCATACCCTACTTACCAGGAAAGGGATCTCTCTCTCTCTTTTATATTTCCAAAGATTTTTTCCTGTTTTCCCTACAAGAGTTTTTTTTTTTTGTTTGTTTTCTTAGGGAGTCAAGGCAGGAGGCTATCAAAAAACAGGGTGTATTAAAGCCCACTGAGGCATTCCTCATTCCTGATTTTGGGCTATTCAAATATACAAGAAATAAATTGTTGTTATTGTTACTGTATGTAGAAAATACATTGCTGCTGTCTTCATAAGTAGTCTTTATTTACTGCATTATACAAATGTTATTCTGCATATATTTGAGAAATACCATTCATTGTCCAAAAGAGTGTGGACATGTTTAATAAATAATGGTACCCATTTGCTCCATTTAAAGATGCACAAATAATTTTCAAATTTCTATCAGGCTATCCATGTGATGTGACTGTATGTACAGTACAAAAGAGAATTTAGGCTGTGATGTGCAGGATTATTGTCTTTATTGTATCATTTCTATCAATTCATTTATCAACCCAGTTTCTTAACCCACTTATGCAGGACAGGGTCACAGTGAAGCTGGAGCCTATCTCATAAAATGTAGGGTGCAATGCATTAATAACACCCGAACAAGGCACCAGTCCATTGCAAGGTGTGCGCACACACACACACACACACAGAGAAAACAGGGCTAATTTAACATGGTCAATCCTGACCTGCATGTCTTTGGACTTTGGAAGGAAACTGGAGCACCAGGATGAAACTCATGCTGGGAGAACAAGCAAACTCCATGAAAAACCACCTGGGTAAACTTGTATTAGAGGTGACTCTAAACTGGCCCAAGTGTGTGTCTACCCTGCAATGGACTGGACTGGCATCCTATCCAGGGTTTGTTCCTTCCTTGTGCCCTATGCTAGCTAAAAAAGGCTCCAGCAACCCCCACGACCCTGGCCTGGATTAAGTGGGTTAGAAAATGACATGGCACATATAAGGTAGTAAATAATGACACTCTGCTATTACCTAAAAGAGCAAGCTTTTATTTATTTAACTATTTTTTTTTAAGAAAAACTTCAATTTTGTTTTATGGCATTTGTCCTTTTTTTGTTTTTTGTGTTTGATTCAGAAGTAATACATATTCGATTTGGTGCTTAATTATACAAATTCTTGTATTATATTAAATTATGATGTTATGGTTACTTCATTTTACATTTCACAACTTTTTCTTCCCAGTCTACAGTAGGATTACAGCATCCACTTAATAATGAAAGCATTGCCAATTGACTTTTCCACTAGGCATGTAATGCTTTTTTTGCTGGTGATTTAAGGGGCGAATTTAACAAAGTAGTACTTTATGCTTGCCCATAAACTAGCTGCTTAAGAAGTCAGGTTTTGGGAAACGCACGCTAAAGTATGTACATTGTAAAGTCGCTAATTACCCACTCAGATTCATCAACAACCCATACTGTTACATCAGTTAGCTGTTATAAAGAATTCTATGGAAAAATAAACTTAGTTGTAAGATCAAACCTGATGAACAGAAGTCTTGAAAGCAGTCATTATTCAACTTCACAATTTTAAGCATAACCTAATACAACATATTAAAACCCAATAACGCAACTTTTTAGAGACTCGTAAGTTAAATAAGTTACTTCAGCATGGTCATTACATGCCAAGCTATGATTTGCTATGACAATTCTTTACTAAATGGTTGTAAAAGTGTCTTAAGAGTTTTTTCCGTACGAATACTTCAATGGTATTTTTTCCACTAATGAAAGAGAAAAAATCTACTTTCAAAGGTTAATATTACACCTTACTGTCAGAAGGTTAGATAAAAAGAAGATTCCAGTACAGGATAACCAACATCCAAGATTTTTTGGGATGCCGAGATTAAATTACTTACCCTTCAAAATTACTTGCAATGTTTAGAGAGAAAAACACAACAAAGCTAAACGTTTGCATTATTTCATTATCCTCCTTCTGACATAGAAAAAGATCAATGGCTCTGATCTAACTGCTCAAATTTATTGATGTCTACAAAGATTCAGAGCATTCACTGCAACCAAAAGACAAGAGAATCATTTAAACTGGGGGTTACACTAGGGGAGAAGAATGTGAAAATGCCACATAAGAAAAGCCATTGGGCATGTTTTTGGTTAACTACACTGAAAGGAGCCCTCTCTTATAAGTTATCTCTGTAGAAGAGCCCTTCTGGCGGGCAGGATTAGGGTCAGTGTAGTAAATAGGGTACATCAACTGTATGCTTTTTTATTTAGTTAGCATTTCTAGAACGTTCCTGTTTTCTGTAACTTTTGAGCACTTTGACGACAGTAAGGCATCTAAAGACTTTAACCTATCCATTTTTCCTGACCATGGAACAAGATACAAGAGATGTTGAGAATTTTTTGTCATTAAAGGGTAAGATACAAACATTCTGAAAATACTACAGTCATGAACACTATAGCACATGCCGTACCTTATTATGAGGTACTCAGAAGGTCGTGGAAAGCCAGTTAACCAAAGTCAGCAAGACTGTTGGAGCAGCCTGTTTCAAGGTACTGGAGAACATGTTTACTTCTCTTCTAATGTTATCTTGTCTATCATTTTTATAAAAGTTACTTAAATTTAACTAGATTAATATTTCCTAAATCTCTTCTTTCACAACAGTCTAGGCTAAGTATATACAGCTTTAGTACTTTCAGTACTGTACATGTGTTTAGATCTGTGCTTGTCAAAGAATGAATTAGGTATTTTCCAAGTCTAATTATTTCTTCACAATTACTGAATATATTTAATTTTAATATGAAATTGTGTTCTAAAATAAAGCACTATTATAAATTTTGCTGAAAAATAAAAAATAATTATGTGATACTGTGATTTGTCAGCATGGTTTTTGTTTAAAATACTTACGTTTGGCATACATACATAAAGAAAGCAGAAAAATCTTTTTGGGCACTGTGACAAAATATGGGCTGTAAATGAAGGTTGGGATTAGAAGATGTGTACTGTTCCAATCTGACAGAAAAGGAAGCTTAACCATATACAGCACTGGACAGTAGAACCTGAAAACAGCACTGAATGTGCTAAATTGGTGCTAATCCATGCATAATATTGGTCAGTGGAAAGTATGGGTGTAAAACCTGTCAAAGTTTCAAAAAGCTAGAAGTCCCGTGGGCACTGGTCTGAGATTGACTTTGTACAAGGAGAATTGCCTTTGCACTCCTCTGATGGGCAGGCAATCATCAAAGCCCCGAGATGAAGACTGAAAGACAACTGTATTGTTCCATGGCTTCTCTGCAGCCGTACATATGCATATAGTATATACTGCAATGTACATTAGGAGTGAAAGCTGCATTTTAAAGCAAGTTAAATGCATCTTTTGTGTTGTACTATATTTCTCTTTGTCTTAGTATCTCTGCCATGGTTACTGGGGAGGAATATGCATAGGCTCAAGGATGAGCTGCAATTCAAAAAAGAATACATTCCCAAAGAGCATGTGCTCCCTGCTGGATACACTGTTCATATGTTTAAAACAGAAGTGATGGGGCAGGCATTCCAATTTGAAAACAAAAAAATACATTTATTTTTTCAAGCCAGGAGTATAAGAGTGTTATCGAATGTTGATCTGCATACCGAGATTACACACATATTTCGAATGAGTTTATCATTTCAGTGAGAATAAAACAACATATTTTTGTGAGATTTATTGGTTTTAAATGTAGACTGGTTGTGCAATTCACCTTGTTGATCCTTTACCTCTATGGCAACCTTTCAGCCCCAATGGCCCATTTTCACTTTGAAAAATCATCTTCAATCGCTAGTTCTGGCATTAATGAATGTTGATGCCCAGATGTGAATTGCTCTCTCTGTTCTGCTGATAACTAGACAACTATCACTGAAAAATGCCACACAATCACTTGCAGTCATTTACATACAGTGTGATGCAAAAGTTTTGGCAACCTTGTTAATAGTCATTATTTTCCTGTATAAATCGTTGGTTGTTACGATAAAAAATATCAGTTAAATATATCATATAGGAGACACACACAGTGATATTTGAGAAGTGAAATGAAGTTTATTGGATTTACAGAAAGTGTGCAATAATTGTTCAAACAAAATCAGGCAGGTGCATAAATTTGGGCACCGTTGTCATTTTATTGATTCCAAAACTTTTAGAACTAATTATTGGAACTCAAATTGGCTTGGTAAGCTCAGTGACCCCTGACCTACATACACAGACAGGTGAATCCTATAATGAGAAAGAGTATTTAAGGGGTCAATTGTAAGTTTCCCTCCTCCTTTAATTTTCTCTGAAGAGTAGCAACATGGGGGTCACAAAACAACTCTCAAATGACCTGAAGACAAAGATTGTTCACTATCATGGTTTAGGGGAAGGATACAGAAAGCTGTCCCAGAGATTGAAGCTGTCTGTTTCCACAGTTAGGAACATATTGAGGAAATGGAAGACCACAGGCTCAGTTCAAGTTAAGGCTCGAAGTGGCAGACCAAGAAAGATTTCAGATAGACAGAAGCGACGAATGGTGAGAACAGTCAGAGTCAACCCACAGACCAGCACCAAAGACCTACAACATCATCTTGCAGCAGATGGAGTCACTGTGCATCGTTCAACCATTCGCGACTTTACACAAGGAGATGCTGTATGCGAGAGTGATGCAGAGGAAGCACAAACAGAGCCGCTTGAGGTATGCTCAAGCACATTTGGACAAGCCAGCTTCATTTTGGAATAAGGTGCTGTGGACTGATGAAACTAAAATTGAGTTATTTGGGCATAACAAGGGCGTTATGCATGGAGGAAAAAGAACACAGCATTCCAACAAAAACACCGGCTACCTACAGTAAAATATGGTGGTGGTTCCATCATGCTGTGGGGCTGTGTGGCCAGTGCAGGGACTGGGAATCTTGTCAAAGTTGAGGGACGCATGGATTCCACTCAGTATCAGCAGATTCTGGAGACCAATGTCCAGGAATCAGTGACAAAGCTGAAGCTGCGCCGGGCTGGATCTTTCAACAAGACAACGACCCAAACACTGCTCAAAATCCACTAAGGCATTCATGCAGAGGAACAAGTACAACGTTCTGGAATGGCCATCTCAGTCCCCAGACCTGAATATAATTGAAAATCTGTGGTGTGAGTTAAAGAGAGCTGTCCATGCTCGGAAGCCATCAAACCTGAATGAACTAGAGATGTTTTGTAAAGAGGAATGGTCCAAAATACCTTCAACCACAATCCAGACTCTCATTGGAACCTACAGGAAGCGTTTAGAGGCTGTAATTTCTGCAAAAGGCGGATCTACTAAATATTGATTTCATTTCTTTTTTGTGGTGCCCAAATTTATGCACCTGCCTGATTTTGTTTGAACAATTATTGCACACTTTCTGTAAATCCAATAAACTTCATTTCACTTCTCAAATATCACTGTGTGTGTCTCCTATATGATATATTTAACTGACATTTTTTATCGTAACAAAACAACGATTTATACAGGAAAATAATGACTATTAACATGGTTGCCCAAACTTTTGCATCCCAGTGTATGATAAAAATAATTAAAAGTGGATTGAAAACTGCAAATCATAATTCAGAGCATCTCACCTTATTATGATTACGAGAATTTGCGAAGAAGAAACTGTGAAACTTACTAATTATATTTACTCAGTCAAAAATGTGGTTCTCAGTTTCTTTTATTATAACATCCACAGCAACAGCAATTCAGCTGGTTTATGTTACTTCAATCGGTCTCATTAGAACAATCTAGAGGAGAACAGGCCATTCACCCCAAAGAAGTTTAACAGACCTATCCATTTAATTCTTCCAAAATAAGATCAAGTCAAGTTTTAAAGGTCTCTAAGGTCCTACTATCCACCACACTACCTGGTAGTGTGAAATTTTATCCTTAACAAGTTTCCAATTGTGCCCCCTTGTGCTTGTTGAGCTCAACTCAATCCACTGGACTAATTCCCTTCATAATTTTAAACACTTCTATCATGTCTCCTCTTTATGGGAGTTTTTTTCGGCAAAAAAATGACAATGAAAATTATAAAAGAAAATTGCAATCTGTCTTGCAATTTAATTTCCAAAGTCTGAGTACAAGAATGTTGCAAAAATGAAAATTAAAATGAAATAACCCCATCTGCAATTTAATTTTCGAAGTCTATGTGTAAGAATGCTGCAAAAATTAAAAAGAAATAACTCAATTTGAGATTTCATTTTCAAAGTCTACATGCAAGAATGCTGCAAAAATTTAAAATAAAATGAAATAACCCCATAGGCCATTTCATTTTCAGTCTGAACAGCAATGAAGCTGCAAAAATGAAAAGTAAAACGCATTTGCATTTTCTTTTTCAAGTTCTCAACATGCAAATAGCACAGGTCTATGGGTGGGGTTTTGCACCTCCAGCTCCCTCAATTCTTTGTCCTTTTTAGCTGTAGAGCCACTTCGATCAATTGAATACATGTAGACTTTGAAAATGAAATTGCAAATGGGGTTATTTAATTTTACATTTTTGTAGCATTCTTCTGTGTAGACTTTAAAAATTAAATTGCAAATGGAGTTATTTCTTTTCACATTTTTGCAGTATTTTATAATTTTCATTGTCACAGAAAATACCTCATATACCTCTTGTTTTCTCATAATTCATCACCTGTAGCCCTTCATCATAGTTTGGTTCTACTACATAATCTCCCTTTTTATTTTTTCACTGTTATTTTATCGTGCATGCACACAAAGCATAACAGAAAGTGCTTAATGCTGTTGATTTTTACTATGATATTAGTAGTCATGTTTTGAACCCAAGCCCATCACCTCCATTTTAAAACACAACAACAGGGTAGGCATTTTTAAAAAATATATACAAAATTCTTTACTTTTGAACATAATTTCATGTGGCATATTAATTTATGCCATAACTGTGAAAAAGTAAATTCGACTTGAAAAATACCAAACTTACACTTTAATGTAAATGTTGAATTGTATTTTACTTTTCTGTTGCTGTATTGCATTTGTGAATATATTCAAGGTATATGAGCCTTTCTTTAGGCAACATTCTGAGAACAAGTGGAAAATAATGGAATGGTGCTAAACTAATATGCTTTCCTGTGTAGAACTAGTACCTCATCCAGATATCGTTCCTGTCTTGAGAAGAATGCCATTTCAGACCTCTCTGACACCAAACTGGGGTATGTGGATTTAAAATGAATGCATGAATGAATTAATTCTCCTTATGTCTACTTGAGATTTTCTCTGAACTCCCAATTACTTCCATGCTCATAATATATGTAAACTAAGGAAAAATGCAATGAGTAAGAAAAAGAGATTAGGGTATCTGAATGTGCCCTGCAGTGTACCTGAATCAAATCTACTGTATGTGCTGCTGGGAGACATTCCATCTCCTCAACAACCCTACAATGAACTAAACAAGTTTATATATAAATGAATAGATCAATGCATTGAATCTAGGCTGGGCTTTTGTCTATCTTCTAAACAAAGTGCACAATGAAAGAATACTTAAGTGTAAGTCTGCCACAAATTTGGATCATTTGAAATGTTAATGAATGGATTTCTCTGCCACAAGAGTTTCAGGTTCAGATTAAATTGACCGTTCCAAATTCATCAGAAAAAACATAAATGCAATCAGAAACTCTCTTTGAGAGATTACTTATACTTACGGACCTATGTGCAAAAGTCAAATTTCTACAAAAACAGTTGCAGCTGAAATAAAAATAAACACATAGTATCAGTTTATAATGAGCTTTCTTAGAATGTGATTGTATACTAGCTGCATGAGTGCTCTCCTGTTCAAGCAATATTGTCCAAAAGTTGTAAACCAATCTTGTCACTGCACTTATTAAACTTACTAATCACTGCATGTTTGCCCACTGGCAGGGAATTGTTTCACATTTTACTAATGGCGGACTCCATTTGAGAAAGTGGAATCAGTATACATCTCAACACACTCACATCTTACCTTTAATCTTTGAATTATCTCTCTGATGTCGGCTGCATTGTCCTCCAGCACACGAATGAATATATGGTCTCCTCGACCATAGAAGATCTTTATAGACAAGCGGTCAGGAGTCCAACCTATTACATCTTCACAGAAGCAGTTAAAAACAACTTCCTTGGAGGCAATATCGAGAAGTACCACAAATTCATTAGATATGCCCAAAAAACAATTGATTTCTGTTGCTTGACTGAAATCTTGTGCAGATACATGCCAAACAATAGTACCAAAGCTGTCCAGATCAGCTCCATCACGAGCACGCGTTTTCTCTTTCTTTTTAGAGGCCAAGGAAATGAGGTTGAATTTTCCAGATGAGTCAATGGGCGTGTTGGTTACACAGTTCTCAGCTAGGTCCTTCAAATATTCCTGACGTGTGCGTGTTGCCATGGTATGGAATTTGTCTGATTTGTGAGCTGCATTTTCTGCATTGATCACTTTGGCCAACAAGAAGTCTCGAAAAACATTAGAATTGTGGAATGGTGCCCCGTTTGGAATTGGAGGACCAAATGAAGGTACATCCTTGGACCTTGTGACTGCCACACTAAAATGTACAAGACAAAGACAAAATAAAAAGTTGCATCAGTATTTTCAAACTATGCAAGTGGATCCTGGAAGTGTGAGAAACAAAATCTATCATGAAGTTTCACTGATGGTGTTTTCCTTTAACATATTCAAACTTATTTCACACAAAATGGTTAAAGTATATTTTTATTGCAGAACAAACTATCTATATCCCAACTGTAACTGAATACCTTCAATGCACCTGGATAACAAATGCATTGTATCATGCAGCTAGTTACATTACATGCAATTGTTACTTCCCCTTGCACAACACATTTTCTAGTCCACTTTCATTTATCAATTGAACATTATAAGAGGAATCTGAGGAAGAATCGCTTGTTTGTTAAAGTATATATAATTATGCTATTAATAAAAAATAAAAAAAAAACCTTTTTTGCACTGTCACACCAGGTAATTTGCAGCTTCAAGTCTTGGATCAACAGGAAGGACAAAAAATGTAATATATACAGTTAGGTCCAGAAATATTTGGACAGACACAACTTTTTTCTAATTTTGGTTCTGTACATCACCACAATAAATTTTAAATGAAACAACTCAGATGCAGTTGAAGTGCAGACTTTCATCTTTAATTCAGTGGGGTGAACAAAAAGATTGCATAAAAATGTGAGGCAACTAAAGCATTTTTAACACAATCCCTTCATTTCAGGGGCTCAAAAGTAATTGGACAATTGACTCAAAGGCTATTTCATGGGCAGGTGTGTTCAAGTCCGTCGTTATGTCTTATCAATTAAGCAGATAAAAGGCCTGCAGTTGATTTGAGGTGTGATGCTTGCATGTGGAAGATTTTGCTGTGAACAGACAACATGCGGTCAAAGGAGCTCACCATGCAGGTGAAAGAAGCCATCCTTAAGCTGAGAAAACAGAAAAACCAATCCGAGAAATTGCTACAAAATCTACAGTTTGGTACATCCTGGGAAAGAAAACAAGCACTGGTGAACTCAGCAACGCAAAAAGACCTGGACGTCCACGAAAGACAACAGTGGTGGATGATCGCAGAATCATTTCCATGGTGAAGAGAAACCCCTTCACAACAGTCAACCGAGTGAACAACACTCTCCAGGGGGTCGGCGTATCGATATCCAAGTCTACCATAAAGAGAAGACTGCATGAAAGTAAATACAGAGGGTGCACTGCAAGGTGCAAGCCACTCATAAGCCTCAAGAATAGAAAGGCTAGATTGGACTTTGCTAAAGAACATCTAAAAAAGCCAGCACAGTTCTGGAAAAACATTCTTTGGACACATGAAACCAAGATCAACCTCTACCAGAATGATGGCAAGAAAAAAATATGGAGAAGGCGTGGAACAGCTCATTATCCAAAGCATACCACATCATCTGTAATACACAGTGGCAGCAGTGTGATGGCTTGGGTGTGCATGGCTGCCAGTGGCACTGGGACACTAGTGTTTATTGATGATGTGACACAGGACAGAAGCAGCCGAATGAATTCTGAGGTGTTCAGAGACATACTGTCTGCTCAAATCCAGCTAAATGCAGTCAAATTGATTGGGCGGCGTTTCATGATACAGATGGACAATGACCCAAAACATACAGCCAAAGCAACCCAGGAGTTTATTAAAGCAAAGAAGTGGAAATTCTTGAATGGCCAAGTCAGTCACCTGATCTTAACCCAATTGAGCATGCATTTCACTTGTTGAAGACTAAACTTCAGACAGAGAGGCCCACAAACAAAGGCACACAAACAAAGTAAAGGCCTGGTAGAGCATTAAGAAGGAGGAAACCCAGCATCTGGTGATGTCCATGAGTTCAAGACTTCAGGCTGGCATTGTATTAGAAATGAACATTTTATTTCCAGTTATTTAATTTGTCCAATGACTTTTGAGCCCCTGAAATGAAGGGATTGTGTTAAAAAAATACTTTAGTTGCCTCACATTTTCATGCAATCTTTTTGTTCAACCCACTGAATTAAAGGTGAAAGTCTGCACTTCAACTGCATCTGAGTTGTTTCATTTAAAATTCATTATGGTAATGTACAGAACCAAAAATAGGAAAAAGTTGTCTCTGTCCAAATATTTCTGGACCTAACTGTATTACATTCTTTAGATCTTGCATTAATAATTTTACATGTGGATATTTACACCCAAATAATTGTATAGCTTAGTTTTTAATATTAATACTTTACATAAAAAAGCATCACTAATCTGCTTCTAGATTGAAGTTCCTATACTAAATGTTTATTATAAAGGTACTGTCCAGTTAAAAAATAGCCAGATCTCTCCTCTATTTTACAATGGATGTTAGTTTATCAACAGACAGAGTTCATTTTTTTCTAGTTTATTATAATCCTTCACAAACATATACCTAACCAGGTAATTTAGCCCCCAGCAACCATCAATTGTAGAATGTTGTTGACTTACTTCAGAAAGCATAAGGAAACCAAGCTAACCACCAGTAAGATGTATTTGCATTACTGCTCTTATATATGGGAAGGAAACTGGAGTTACAATTGACACTTGAAAACCCCAGAGATATTCCATCAGCATTACCTCTAAATAATTATCAGTGCCAAATTAAAGGGCCACCACAACAATTTCAACACTTTAATCTCTCAAAGCCAATTCCAATGGACAAGCCACATCACATTTCCCAGGCAGGTCCTCTACTCACAGCTAGGCCAGAGTTGAAGATGTTGCGAAGGTCAGAGGAACCAGTTCAAAGACACCCTCAATGCCTACCTTATAAAAGGTTGGATCAACACTGCTAGCCAGATGACCCTACATTTACAGCATTTGCTTAGCAGATGCTTTTATCCAAAGAGACTTACAAAGGAGGTCAACATAATCAAGTACACATCCATTCTGGGGTGTTGCTTGGGAACAAGCAGTACAGGCCAACAAAAAAAATTAATTATTAGTGAAGAGCTCAGAACAAAATACAAGCCAGCTACAATTCTAAGGTTAGAAAACCCAACAGCTAATATCAGTTAAACAGAAATTCATCGAACAAGAGAGTCTTCAAAGGCTTCTTAAACACATTGAGGGAGTCAGAATTTCAAAAGAAGGCAGCAGTTCGTTTCACCAGCTAGGAGCTGCATATGAAGAGTCTGGGCTGAGCTTTGATACTACGCAGGAGTGTCATCATCAGACAACATTCAATAGCAGACTTGAGGGGCCGAGAATTAGCAAAGGACCTCAAAAGTTTCTCCACATACAGTGGGTACGGAAAGTATTCAGACCCCTTCAATTTTTCACTCTTTGTTATATTGTAGCCATTTGCTAAAATCATTTAAATTAATTTTTTCCCTCATTAATGTACACACAGCACCCCATATTGACAGACAAAAAAAAGGATTTTTGAAATTGTTGCAGATTTATTAAAAAAGAAAAACTGAAATATCACCTGGTCCTAAGTATTCAGACCCTTTGCTCAGTATTTAGTAGAAGCACCCTTTTGAGCTAATACAGCCATGAGTCTTCTTGGGAAAGATGCAACAAGTTTTTCACACCTGGATTTGGGTATCCTCTGCCATTCCTCCTTGCAGATCCTCTCCAGTTCTGTCAGGTTGGATGGTAAACGTTGGTGGACAGCCATTTTTAGGTCTCTCTTTAGGTGTGGGGGGTGTTTTTCAGCTGCAGGGACAGGATGACTGTTTGCAATTGAGGGAAAGATGAATGCGGCCAAGTACAGGGATATCCTGGACAAAAACCTTCTCCAGAGTGCTAAGGACCTCAGACTGGGCCGAAGGTTTACCTTCCAACAAGACAATGACCCTAAGCACACAGCTAAAATAATGAAGGAGTGGCTTCACAACAACTCTGTGACTGTTCTTGAATGGCTCAGCCAGAGCCCTGACTTAAACCCAATTGAGCATCTCTGGAGAGACCTAAAAATGGCTGTCCACCAATGTTTACCATCCAACCTGACAGAACTGGAGAGGATCTGCAAGGAGGGATGGCAGAGGATCCCCAAATCCAGGTGTGAAAAACTTGTTGCATCTTTCCCAAGAAGACTCATGGCTGTATTAGCTCAAAAGGGTGCTTCTACTAAATACTGAGCAAAGGGTCTGAATACTTAGGACCATGTGATATTTCAGTTTTTCTTTTTTAATAAATTTGCAACAATTTCAAAAATTCTTTTTTTTGTCTGTCAATATGGGGTGCTGTGTGTACATTAATGAGGGAAAAAATTAATTCAAATTATTTTAGCAAATAGCTGCAATATAAGAAAGAGTGAAAAATTGAAGGGGTTCTGAATACTTTCCGTACCCACTGTATATGCTGGTCACCAATAACACTCTAATATTGCATACTGACTTGATGGATGTTAGCGATACGAGCTGATTTGAACAGAGAAGAGGTGCTGAATAGATGAATGAGATGGGATGACAAGAAGGTCCATCTTTGCCAAGCTGAGCTGAAGATGGTGTTTCTTGATCCAGGTTGCAGTACCAGTGAATCATACAGAGATTCTAGTTGATATTGTGTGGTGCTCTGGGGGGAACAACAGGTACAGCTATATATCATTAGCGCAACATTGATTTAAAAAAGAAACACACCTTGGAACAGGATGATAAGGCCTAGTGAGGTGGTGTATAGAAAGATGAGGAGAGGGCCCAACACTAATTCTTGTGGCAACCCTTGCTTGCCTGGTGCCCTTGTGACATCTCTCCATATCGGGTAATATGGTAGGATCTGACCAGGAGGTAGTCATGGAACATCCCCAGCAGCACTACATAAATCATCACATGGCAAACAAGGCGTTGTTGTAATGTAAGGGAGATGAACACAAATTTGCAGCTTAAAAACAGAACCCTCCTGCTTCCAGTGCTCTAAATTACGTTTCTTAATGGATGAATTCCTTCCACATTAAAGAACATGCATATATAGTAATCATGAAAGGTGGCGATCTCAGTTTAGGTGAATGCCTAGAAAGACAGATACTGAGATGGATGGTTAAAGCTTTCATTCTTAACTGCTGTTCAATGGCAACCAAGGCCAGCTTTACTCTTTGTCAAAGCAAATGTGCTTACACAAACTAGGGCAGACCAACAGATGGCAGTGAATAAGCAGTGACACTGAAAACTTAGTAAGTGTGGGCTGTGTACTGCATTCATTTTTAAAGTATGAGATCCTGGGCAAAATGCTGTTGTAACACTTCTTTGGCAAAGCTCAGTGTTCATACATGCCAGCAGGAATCAACAACACCAAACTACTGTACCTGAGCAAAACTGAATACTGCAGAACACAAGCTGTAATGGTGCAATTAATAAGGTCAAAGTTAGGAAAAAGAAAATTATTACTATTGGGGCCTAACCAATTTTTTTTAAACCTTCTTATAAAGGGGTCAAACAAGTGTCATAAAAAAGGTCACAGAGGCAAATTTTTCATTAGGTAATTGCATAACACCATAATCTGACCTGCATCTTTAAAGGCTAAGCAAGGGATATTTATTAGTCTGTCTAACAGAATACAGACACTACTAACCTAAATACACATATGGACTAAAAATGCAAAATTTTCAGTTTTGCTAGGATTGTCACATAAACATCCGATAAATATAAGAACATTAAAATTCAATAAAGAACTCCAAACCTACACTTGCACCACATGTAAAACATTACATTATTAATTTACATTTTTTTTTAAATAAAATTTTGCTATAGGCACATACTAGATAATTTATTTAATTCACGTGTCAATTATGGCAAAACTATTATGTAAAACTAGGGAGGTGACTGAGAAATGTTTAAAAACCTAATTGTATCCGAATCAATGAAAAATCTTATGGGCTGTTACTTTTGTCAACAGAAAAGTCCCCTGGCATGTCCCATTTCCACGTAAATAACATAAGCTACTGGGGCTCCTTCATATTAATGGCAATAAACCTTTATAATGCCTCACTGTGGCTTTATCACTTATTAGTTAAGAGAGAAGTTTTCTCCTTTTTTGTTTTTTAGAAGGCTACTTAAAAAGGTATAAGGCTGTGTCCACACTACTACTTTTTCATTTAAAAAGCAGACATTAGTCTTCATTTTCACCTTCATTTTTAACTTCAGAAAATGGAGACTTTAAAAAAACACTATTCAGAACCATAAACGTCTGAAAGCGGCAGCTCACTGTTGAGAAAATGAAGAGTTATGAAAATGAGGGCTGTAATCACGCTCCAATTTGTTCTTATTACGTGGCCCTTATCTGATTGGATACTGCTCATTATATTTTCTTAGTAAGAGTTCCACCTCATCATCAGTCCAAAAAAATAAAAATCTGTGTTTTTGTATTCAGCTTTGCTGTTCTTAGCTTGTAAACAGAAGTTGCAAATGAATGTCTAGTGAGGTGGACATTTCCTCTTCTTATTTCTGGCAATGCCTAGTGTAGGCAAACAGGTACGTCATATGCCTTAGTGTTGGCAAAGATACCTTCATTAATGATGTGAAAACGCTAGTATGGACGGTGGTGGATTTTGTTTTAAAACGCCATTTTACACGAAAACATAGTAGTGAAATTTCCCTATTGGGTCAAATAATGCTTGTTTGATCAACTGATTAATCTGCCTTTATCTATCAATCTATTCTCAAAAGACACAAGATTTAAAAAGCCCCCTGCTGATCACCACTATAAATGAGCAATGTTAATTTTAGCTATAATAGCAAAGTGCTGTAAACTTTTCATATAACAATGTATTGCTATACTTTATATTTACTTTAGCATTTCAAGCTACTATTTGCCAGTACTGCCAATTACAGAGAAACATTCTGGTTTGAAATATTTATATTATTACAATATTTTATGGTGTGGATGTTAAGGTGTACAGGACAAAAATAACAAAATAGGAAAGGCTGCAAAGTTAATAATAATAAATAATCAGCAAGTACAATGTAGATGGTACCGTAGTGAAAACAAATACACGTTATTACTTCGCTTGAACATGCTTACATACATTATGATTGCAAATACCCTTTTCTTTTCTAATAAAAAATAGAATGCAAGTACAGCATTTTCCCCCTACAATAAAAGTGGCAAGGATAAAGTTGCTAAAAGTCTTACCTGTAGCATACATTTTCTGAGCCAGGGTTGTGTACACGCACAATAACAAACACATGCTGAAAGTGTGACCGAATACTTTGAGGCGTGAATGGCAGGGCGCCAGGCTCTTGGAATATGATGGTGACAATGTCGTTTCCAATGTGTCTCTTACGAAGCAGCTGTCAACAAAGATTAATGAAGAAGTATAAATGTAAAAGGGTAAAAGCCATTTAGAGCTTGTCTACACATCTCCACCCAAATTAGTCTCAAGTTACTGCAGACTAGCCTCTGCATTCTTGAAAGAGTATGTGCTCAATGTTTAGGTAAGACCTCTGTTAGTAGAACTTTGCCTTTGGTAAGCGTATATGTATTCACAACCAATGATCTTCAAATTATTTTTGAATAAACCTGTCTAGTAAACAAGTCAAAAATGAAATATGAATATGAAGATACAATGAATAAAGAAACTTGTTACAGAGTAACACGTGACCTCCAATATGGTGCCTCAGGTGAATTCCAGTTCTAATTAGCACTGCTGACAGAAATAAGCATGTGGTGTTGCTGGGAGTTGCTATTAATAGTACATTATCAACTAAAGCCCAACAGCAAATTCAGCCCCAGAGACTCTGCATACATAGGCAAATAGTGACAAATGCATTTTGATGCCTAAAGCTGTAACAAGGCTATGACATTAAAGGAAGAAATTCTGGGATGAAAATCCTTGATAAAATGATTTTTTCTTTACTGAACATGCAGGTCATTTTTGCAGGTCATGTGCCAACAGTTTTAGTCACGACTGATTGCAAAATTGCCTAAAAGCAAAGCTGCATGAGAAAATCTGAGAAAGGATTCAAAATATATGGATAATCACTAAATAAATACAGTGGTGTGAAAAACTATTTGCCCCCTTCCTGATTTCTTATTCTTTTGCATGTTTGTCACACAAAATGTTTCTGATCATCAAATACATTTAACCATTAGTCAAATATAACACAAGTAAACACAAAATGCAGTTTTAAATGATGGTTTTTATTATTTAGGGAGAAAAAATCCAAACCTACATGGCCCTGTGTGAAAAGTAATTGCCCCCTTGTTAAAAAATAACCTAACTGTGGTGTATCACACCTGAGTTCAATTTCTGTAGCCACCCCCAGGCCTGATTACTGCCACACCTGTTTCAATCAAGAAATCACTTAAATAGGAGCTGCCTGACACAGAGAAGTAGACCAAAAGCACCTCAAAAGCTAGACATCATGCCAAGATCCAAAGAAATTCAGGAACAAATGAGAACAGAAGTAATTGAGTTCTATCAGTCTGGTAAAGGTTATAAAGCCATTTCTAAAGCTTTGGGACTCCAGCGAACCACAGTGAGAGCCATTATCCACAAATGGCAAAAACATGGAACAGTGGTGAACCTTCCCAGGACTGGCCGGCCGACCAAAATTACCCCAAGAGCGCAGAGACGACTCATCCGAGAGGTCACAAAAGACCCCAGGACAACGTCTAAAGAACTGCAGGCCTCACTGCCCTCAATTAAGGTCAGTGTTCTCGACTCCACCATAAGAAAGAGACTGGGCAAAAACGGCCTGCATGGCAGATTTCCAAGACGCAAGCCACTGTTAAGCAAAAAGAACATTAGGGCTCGTCTTAATTTTGCTAAGAAACATCTCAATTATTGCTAAGACTTTTGGGAAAACACCTTGTGGACTGATGAGACAAAAGTTGAACTTTTTGGAAGGCAAATGTCCCGTTACATCAGGCGTAAAAGGAACACAGCATTTCAGAAAAAGAACATCATACCAACAGTAAAATATGGTGGTGGTAGTGTGATGGTCTAGGGTTGTTTTGCTGCTTCAGGACCTGGAAGGCTTGCTGTGATAGATGGAACCATGAATTCTACTGTCTACCAAAAAATCCTGAAGAAGAATGTCCGGCCATCTGTTCGTCAACTCAAGCTGAAGCGATCTTGGGTGCTGAAACAGGACAATGACCCAAAACACACCAGCAAATCCACCTCTGAATGGCTGAAGGAAAACAAAATGAAGACTTTGCAGTGGCCTAGTCAAAGTCCTGACCTGAATCCAATTGAGATGCTATGGCATGACCTTAAAAAGGCGGTTCATGCTAGAAAACCCTCAAATAAAGCTGAATTGCAACAATTCTGCAAAGATGAGTGGGCCAAAATTCCTCCAGAGCGCTGTAAAAGACTCATTGGAAGTTATCGCAAACGCTTGATTGCAGTTATTGCTGCTAAGGGTGGCCCAACCAGTTATTAGGTTCAGGGGGCAATTACTTTTTCAAACAGGGCCATGGATAGGTTTGGATTTTTTTTTCTCCCTAAATAATAAAAACCATCATTTAAAAACTGCATTTTGTGTTTACTTGTGTTATATTTGACTAATGGTTAAATGTGTTTGATGATCAGAAACATTTTGTGTGACAAACATGCAAAAGAATAAGAAATCAGGAAAGGAGCAAATATAATTTACAGTGGTGTGAAAAACTATATTATATATATATATATATATATATATATATATATATATATATATATATATATATATATATATATATACATACACACACACACACACACACACACACACACACAGGTATAACCATTGCTCCTCACAACAAAACCTGCAATATATTTGTGAAACAATCAAAAAAGTAATTCTATGTTTGCAGTTAAACACTGCAATAGTACTTGGAATGAAATGTCATATAAAATAAGGATTGAAAACAAATTGCCATAAATAAGAATGTGTAAACATATTTTGGAATAGTGCTTCATTTAAAATGTTTGTTTCTTAAGCTATAGTCAACTGTTTTATAACTACCTAGCTTTAGTGCTGCTAAGAGTTATTTCACTAATCTTAAATATATTTTCTATATATTTTGAAACAAAGGTATATTTACTTATATGAAAGAAATGTTAAAAGAATGAGAAAGCAGATTTCGGCCTATGTCTCCAACAGATTTAATGGCACAAGTTAATGCCATCAAAAATTCCATTATGGAGGCAGATTATTGCCAAATGACATACCTTTTACCCTCCATCGATGTAACAAATGGACAAAAAAATATTTTTCTCTCTTTTAAGTGCGGCAGTGACAGAACACCATGTAGCCAAGTACACATATATATATATATACATATATATATATATATATATATATATATATATATATATATATATATATATATATATATATTTAAAAAGAAATCAGACATCTAAACAATAAGCCCATGAATTTACAGTGAATTCAGAAAGTACTTTCAGACCCCTTCACTTCTATACACATTAATGTGCTGTAATTTTATATGGATAAAACTGATATTTATGCCCATCAATCTACAGTCAATAACCCATAATGGAAAAAAAAAGAGTGAACATGTTTTCAGAAAGGTTTGCAAACCTGAAATCACTCATTTATAGCAATATTTAGACCCTTAGCTCAGAACTTTGTTGAAGTCCACTGGCAGAAATTACAGCTTTGAGTCTTCTTGGGTAAGTCTCTAAAATTTTTCCCCACTCCTGGATTTGGGCAGTTTCTCAGATTCTTCCTAGCTGATCCACAGAAACTCTGTGGGCAGTTCCCCTCAATCTTCTAAGATGATCCACACAGGCTGCAATCTTCAGGTCACTCCACACATTTTCTAGGAGATTTAAGTCTCTCCTTGGATGGACCACTCAAGAACAGTCAAGAGACTTGTCCTGAAGCCCCTCCTGCATTATCTTGGCCGAATGCTTTGGGTCATTGTCATACTGAAAGTTGAACCGTCTCCCCAGTCTGAAGTCATGTGCACTGTGGAGCAGGTTTTCTTCCAGGGCCTCTTTGTATTTGACTGGGTTCATCGTTCCTTCAGTTCTGACCAATCTTCCTGTCCACTGGGAAGCACCCCATGATACTGCCACCACCATGCTTCACTATAGGGATGGTTTAAGGCAGGTGATGAGCACTGCCTGGTCTTTGCCATATATAGTGCTTACAGTTCTGCCCAAAGAGTTCAGTTTCTGTCTCATCATACTGAGAAGTATAGGCATATTTGTTACCAGAGAGAGTATCCTCATGCTATCAGAGTCCTTAAAATGTCAGATACCTTTTACTTAAAACTAGACAATATACCATAAATGCCTGATGGATGGAGTGCTGCTAAGATGATCGTTTAACTGTAGTACTAGGGTGTTGTACCGTGTTAGCTATTATGAATTTAGTGAGAAGTCAAGCAAAATTACACCATTTATTGGTTAACTAAAAAGATTACAATATGCAAGCTTTCAAGGCAATTCAGGCCCCTTCTGGAAAGCCAAACCTAGGAAGAGTCCTGGTGAAAGTCCTCACCTAAGAAGAGGCCCGAGTTGCCTCGAAAGCTTCCATATTGTAATCTTTTTAGTTATCCAATAAAAGGTGCCATTTTGCTTGGCTTTTCTCTACATTCATAATGGCTAACATGGTACAACACCCTAGTATTCATTATGGATTACTAACTGTAAATTGATGGGCCAAATGGTCCAGTTTATCTATTTAAAAATAAATCTGTAACACAATGAAGTGTAAAGAAAATTAAGGGGTCTCAATACTTTCTGAATCCACTGTAAATAGTGATGGTATTAATTCCTTAATAAATTTGCATTAAAGATGCTTTTGGTTCTGGTATGTCATGACTACTCAGGCATTACACACATATCAGGTAAATATACAACCCAATGATTATGATAAAACTTGGCTCTTACCTGTTGTCGATTATTAGGTGTGTAGGGTAGCATGGTGGAAACATGAAACATGATCTCATAGTCTTGGTACGTAGTGTACAGAGAGTGGGTTCCAGTTGAATCCGCTAATTGAACAGAATAGAAAAAGAAAACATGTTATCGACCTATAAACAAAGGACTTACTGCTTGAATTAACATTTTATGATATAGTTGGTACACAAAGCAGAATTCTATTTTTACCTAATTATTATTGTAGTAAAGTTTGCATTCCCTGTGCCTTGGTTTTATATATTGCCAACAATGCTTTTGTATCAGTTTTAATATCTAACAATATGGCCAACCATTTTGTTACTTTCCTACATCAATTTAAGGACTAAGACAAATCACCAGTCAATCATGTGGGCCAAACAAACATTTGTTCAATTAAAAGATGTCAACTCTTCTATTAGAGTTTGCAAGGCTTTTTTTATTCTTCAATCTCTAAATGATTTTCACAAACTGAATTATTTGAACAAATACCACAAAAAATGGACAGCTACCAAAGAGAGAAAAAAAAAAAAGTGTTAATGAACCTGACGTTAAAGCATAAGGACATTCTTGACTATACTAAAAAAAAGGGTATAATTAAGTGGAGCAGGCCTTTCTATACAACTTAGCTTCTGTACTTAGTTATTTTAAGATGTTATGAATAAATAAAGTTATTGATTAAAATTTTATCAGTAGAAGAATCGGGCAACCTAAGAAGAAAATGGGTGGTGAAATTGTTCTCTAACTGAATTTTAAAAATATCAGTCAGAACTCACAATCACTGCTCCAACCTCTCTTCTTTGCTTTGATATATATTTTTTATTATTACAACTTGTGCAGTCCCACTGGATCGCTGGTGCAGACTAGTATTTATGCACAGAATTAAGAGAAGTACTGAAAAAGAAAGGTGACTGTTTTGTGTACTTTTTAAAATGAAAAACTGAATGTTATTGACTAATGAAGGCTGGACACATCATACTATAGTATTTCACACACACAACTGCAATGACAGAAAAGCAGCATCAAGGCAAGAGGAATCCATCAATTCTGTCAGACTATTTTTGAACACTGAAAGAAGAATTATGAGATGCCGAGTACAAATGAAAATCAGCAGCACAACATTTTAGTTCAATTGAACTAATGCAATGTGTCACCATCACTAAGTGATTAAACACACTAAATTCAATAAAAGTTAATTTCATGTTTTCTACAAATTCCTATGTGATACAATCAATCTGAAATTACATTTGTATTCCGTTTGAAGCTGTCTAATATAATCACCAAATTGTTTTAGGAAGCTAACCTTTGCAAAGAGTTATAGTTGTATGTGTGGGTAGTCTGCCTCAAAATTGATCATTTATACAGAAGAATAAGGCAGACACTAGAATATTACAACACTACGGATGACAACAAGCCATTCAGCCCAACAAAGCCCGCCAGTCTTATCCACTTAATTCTTCCAAAATAACAAAGTTTAGCTTTGAAGGTCCTTGACGTCCTACTGTTCACCACACTACTTGGTAGCTTATTCTATGTGTCTATAGTTCTCTGTGTGAAGAAAAAAAATCCTAATGTCTGGGTAAAAATTTACCCTTATCAAGTTTCCAACTGCATCCCTGTGTTATTTTTTGAACTCATTTTAAAGTAACAGCCTCAATCCACTGGACTAATTCCCTTCATAATTTTAAACACTTCAATCATGTCAACTTTCAATCTTCATTTGCTTAAACAGAAAAGGCGCTCAGCTCTTTTAATCTTTCCTAATAACTCATCCCATGTAGCCCTGGAATCGGCTTACTTGTTGTTCTCTCTACTTTTTCTAGTGCTGCTATGTCTTTTTTGTAGGTTGAACACCAAAACTGTTCTCCAGATGAGGCTTCACCAGTATGTTATAATGCTTCAGCATAACTTCCTAGGACGTGTACTCTACACATTATGGGTCTATATAACCAAATGTTCTGTTAGCCTTCTTAATGGCCTCTGAAATCTGTCTGGAAGTTGATAGTGATGAGTGCACTACAACTTCTAGATCTTTTAAATCTTATAGACAATTTTTAGACATCCCATTGTGTATTCAAATCTAATATTTTTAATTCCTAAATGTTATACTTTACATTTGATTACTTTAAATTTCATATTCCACAAATTTGCACAAGCATGTATGCAGTCCAAGTCCCTCTGTAATAAGTCAAAGGATTCTACATTATCTTCCAATCCACCTGGATTGGTATCATCTGCAAACTTAACCAGCTTGTTATTTATATTTCCATCCAAGTAATAATAATATATATATATATATATATATATATATATATATATACACACACACACAGTAATCCCTCGATATATCGCGCTTTGACTTTCGCGGTTTTACTCTATCGAGGATTTTAAATGTAAGCACATCTAAATATATATCACGGATTTTTCACTGGTTCGCCGCATTCTGCGGACAATGGGTCTTTTAATTTAGGTTACATGCTTCCTCAGTTTGATTGCCCAGTTGATTTCATACAAGGGATGCTATTGGCGGTTGGCTTAAAAGCTACCCAATCAGAGCATGTATTACATATTAACTAAAACTCCTCAATGCTATAAGATATGCTTCCCGCGTGGCGCTTGTTTGCTTCTCTCTATCTTTCTCACTCTCTCTGCCTGACGGAGGGGGTGTGAGCAGAGGGGCTGTTTGCACAGAGGACACGGACGCTCTTCTACAAAATGCCGCTTTATCGCGTGCTTCTGTATACTTAAAAGCATGTATTGATTTTTTGATTGTTTGCTTTTCTTTGCGAGCGCTCTCTCTGACATTCTCTGCTCCTGACGGTGCTCCTTTAAAGATAAAATATATTTGCTTTCTTTTAATTGTGAGAAAGAACTGTCATCTCTGTCTTGTAATGGAGCACAGTTTAAACGTTTGACTAAAAGGTGTTATTTCATGTCTAGAGGGCTCTAATAATGTAATGTAACAGTGTGGGAGAGTTTATAAGGGCTTAAAATATATAAAAATAACCATACAAACATATGGTTTCTACTTCGCGGATTTTCACCTATCGCGGGGGGGTCTGGAAAGCAACCCCCGCGATCGAGGAGGGATTACTGTACACACCAAAACGTTCGTCAAACTTTTCTATCTGTTCACAACCACACACTCGGTATACAAGCCAGTTTCCCTTTCGGTTTGTGCGCGCCAATGATTTCCGCACGTGTTCAGTCTCTCCCTGTGCATTCCCTGTGCAGAGAGCGAGAGAGAGATACACACACACACAGAGGCATGCGAGAGAGACACACACACAGGCACGAGAGAGACACACACACGTGAGAGAGAGAGAGAGGGCTGTATGATTTTCTTTAAGAACTTTTCTAGGATAACTTGCAGCTTCTGGCCACTGTGTACATCCCTCCACAAACCTGCACCATAAACCATGGTTGGCTCTACACTGTTCTGTGCTTCGCTTAACAATTTTATGAACCAGTATAATTTGATTCAATCCTGATAGTGTTGATCCCCAGAAGAAAGTCTTGCTCACTCATTACTCTGGAGAACAAGTGGGCAGCTCCACAAATAATGGCAGTCAGTGAGAATGAGTGATAACAAATAAAATAAAAACTTTAACTTGGTCTAACATTAAGAAGAAGAAAAAAAAAAGAATATTCAAAAAAGGAAAATATGTCATTCCCCATGACACAAGTCTTTTATAAAGAACTATTGTATGCCTTACAGTACATACTGCTCTCTTCCTCTTTGTATTTTACTTGAAAGGGGTTTTCATGAAGTCATTTGAACTGAGACGAGCAAACACAACTGAAGTAATGGAACACAGGAAGAAAGCAACATGAACCACCCACTCAAAAGAAGATAAGAAATTTTACTAATAAAAGACCACCATTCATTCTATCTATCACACTTATTCTGTTTGCTAATCATCAGGCTATGCCCTATAAGCTTTATGCCTCAAGTTGTTTGGTCCAGATTGTGACAGCCCTTTTCATGAAGATATGATTATTTATTTTGCAGTCTGAATGCACTTCCTTTAAATCTTCATAGATATCACTGATTACAGAACTCATACTGGATCATTAGATGATTTTCGAAACTTTAATCTGTATCAAGTCCGTATATGGTCTTTTTGGTATGAGTTTAAAAAGCTGTAGCTCTTTTTACACTATCAAGTAAGATGGTGTTCTTCCTTGGCTGTTCTTTCTTATGCTGTTAAGTCTTTTTACTTGCCCAGTTACCAGAACTGAGCATTTAAATGTTACTATCAAGAGAGTATTAAAGTGATTGTGCTTAACATCATTAGATTTGAATACACTATGAAAAATGCATCCCTCCAGGACAACAGACTTCTAAAATCTTTTGGAAGTTAATAAAAAACGTGTGACTTAATAGGCCATTTGTTTAAGCTTACCAGATTACAAAGTATGTAATACTTTAATGTTAATGATGTCTCAAAATCTATACACAAAATGCATAAAAGCTGAACTTCAATAAATATTACTGGTATTTCTCTTAAACTAATGTTTCAAATATTAAATAGTTCTAGTAATGGATAATTCATTTATATAATCATCTGTTTAGGTTATTCACCATTGTAGAGAGGCAAAATCTTTCCAAACAGGTTTAAGGCAGAATTAGTAGTTAATACCTTTTAAATTAAAACAGACCCCTTAAACAGCATTTGCAAAGTATGCAGGTGCGTACAGAACATCAAGCAAAAGTATACATTTCTGAACTTTTGTATATATTTTAGGACCAAGCCTGTTTAAGCCTATGTCACATTACACAACTTTCTGTCAGATTACATGAATGAAAATCACAGCCCATAACACATTTACTGACTGAGCGCCGATCTTCCAGCATAGTCATGCTCGGCCGTTTTGCTGACCGCCATTAAATTGTGTACTACCTGACAGAGCAGCACTTTACAAAGTTTAGCGCTGCAGCAAATGCAGCAGCCACATCTGCCACTTATTTATTTTTCTGTTATGGATATGTAAAGTATGAGACATCAAACATACAGGCTTCTCTTCTATTTGTGATGACCACAGCACCCGTGCTGCCTGATAGAGCTGGCGCTGTACTGGTGCTTTGTGAAGGATCAATAGCTATGGTGTGTCTGGCCTCTTCTTCTCTGCATTCTATGCATTGTACTCCTGCTGAATGCTTACTGGTTCTCAGCTCTTGAAAATAGAGAGTCCTATTTGATTTTATCCTACCCAAGCACAGATCTGTTGAAGTGAGTGGCTTGGTATATCAAATTAGGGGACTGACATAATGGGAGCATGCTGCTAACTGCCTTTGAATGACTATGTAAATGAGGGCTAAGACAGAAAATCACTGGAAAAGTCATCTAATGCAACATGAGCTTTATTCTGTGTGGCCATAACTCTGGTTTTGAATGTAATGTGTTAAAGTAAAGCATGTTCAACAACTAAGCAATCTTTGATCAATAGTGGGTTCTTTATGTCACAAGCCTATTTGTAGTTTGAGACCAAAAATGGTAATGAGATGTAGTACAGATGGTAGATGTATAAAAAAAGGTATATTTTTTTTCTACACAGTCATTTAAAATAACTCACAGTTCACGGTGCAATAAATATTTACCATGAAAATTCTGAAAAATAATAATGTACTAATAATAAACTAAACATATTTCACAGGTTTCAGGCTCTTAACTGAATATAAACACAGGACTATGAAGCAACCCAAAATCAACAAAAGAAATGCTCTTTAAAGCTAAAGCAACATGGACACTGGCAAAATCCGTGCCACAGTACTTTTTGAAACGTACTATACAGGTCATAAAATGAATAACTCCAAATATCATATATACCTATGTCTCTGTTTGACATCATAGACCATAAGGTGCATACTAATTCAGAGTAAGCAGGAACACTCAATAAAACTTAATAAAAAAAAAAGTAAGAGACGGTGAGATACGAAGAAGGCAGATTCACCAGCGTTTGTGTGTCAGCTTTTATCCCTCCAGATCAGAGAATGTCCAGTTCCACTGCCTCAAAACACCACTTGCATCTACAGTTACTCTCAGTTTCAAATAAAAACTAACAGCATCAGATCCCTAGGGCGGTATTTTGTATCGTGATCGTGACTGAGAGAATAAAAGTTTGGGGTTTTGGCTGCTAACTTTTACAAGTCCTTTAAATGTACACCAAATGCAAACCAAATGTATGTGTGTACTGTATAATATTAACAATAAGAGCAGCACACTACTAAAAACGGCAAATATAGGAGGCAGTCAGGATCAAACTGGGGACTCTTGATTACAAGCCAGCAAATCTTACCGCTACGCCACGGAAGCTGTTGTATCATCATTGAACCTTTTGTGAAAGTGTTTATTTGATCTTTGGACTTCAGGCTTCAAACATTATATAGTTTATGCCAACATTTTGTCATTTACTACTAAAATATGAAAAATGTTTATGTTTTAACAATGTGTTAACACAGGTTATTGTAGAAATGGAACACACATGAAATGCATGTGTTCCAAATAATGATCTATTATTCCCACTCTAAAACTCCAGCACTTCACTCCCAGATAATCAATCAAGGCATGAGCTGGGAGAACTTTGTGCACGTTCTGCAGCGGAGGGGATGGGATACCAGGCAGCTTGCTGCTTGTCTTTATTGGCACATTTACAGGACAAAAGACGCTGACAGAGAGGTGCGAATGGATTTAAGATGGGCCAGATCTACGACTTTTTTCGTAGGCTCTGGTAATTCTAGTGTTAATATTAGGCTATTTCCTCAGGAGGGAAATCAATGTCAAACTTATAAATTATAAACTTTACAATTTAAATATTAAAAAAGCAGACATACTTAATATTATACTGAAATTAAAACACTAATTTACATTAAAACTACTGTTATAGCTGATATGCTCCTAAAGTGAATTTAACCTATTAATAAAAGTTTACTGAACAGCACTTAAACACTTCCACTATTGAGGTCAAGCTAATTTAAGATAATTTGTTGTGGCAGGAAATAGATTCCCTTCTTTTACAAATTGCGTGGAAAATGAAGATGTTTTTATGTATTCAAAGAAACACAGCTGCACACATTCCTTTCCTTGTGTAAGATTGTTTTTCATTTTCAGGGTAAATGAATATCATAAAGCCATGCTACAGGAAGTAGAAGCATATGGACTGGTGTTACTCACTCTTAGTATCCAGCTGAGCAGCATATTTTGTGAACCCTTTAAGACACACTTTCTCCCCAAGAAGCGACAGGAAGTCCTCAAAGGCTGGGCTCGCCTCCTCGTTATTATACATTTCCTCCTCAGAGCACTGGTCTGCTTTGCAGAAGAGAATGCCCACTTTGTGTTTTTTGCTGAGCTGCAAAGACAATGCATTAAGAGTCATGATTATTACAACCCCAATGGGACCCTAAATGTTATTTAATACTTTAATATAACATATTAATTAAAAACTTGACACAGTATAACATAAACTGGCTGAAGTATTCCAACAGTGAAAATGTATCAGCCAAATACACACATACAGACTGCTTTAGCTTGGGGGTGAAATAGTAGCACAGTGGTAGTACTGCTGCATCACTGTAAGGAGACCAAGATTCACTTCTCGGGTCCTACCTGTGTGGATTTCCTCTGGGTGCTTTAGTCTCCTCCCACAGTAAAAAGACATGCAGATTAGGTGGTTTGGCGATGCTGAATTGGCCACAGTGCGTGTGTGTGGTATGTGCAAATGTTTGTGTGTTCACTCTGCAATGGACTGGTACCTTGTTCATGGTTTATTCCTAACCTTGTGCATTATGATTGCTGGGACAGCTACCCTGCTCAGGATTAAACAGGCTTAGAAAATGGTACAGTATAGTTTGCTTTTTGGCTAAGGAATGAGACATATACCCTACCGGTTGAGAACACCCCCGTTTTGTTTTGTTTGTTTTTTAATTTAAGCAGCAAGTGAAGTAAATAACCTGATTGGTATATAGGTAAACCAACAGGGGTAAAAATAAATAAATAATACATACAAGTAAGCAAGTCTCACTGTGAAGAGAAGACTTCAAGCTGCAGGTTCGACAGGTCAAGTAGCAGTAAGAAAGCTGTTGTTAAAATGGTCAAAAGTTAAAACACTGCCTTTTTCTTTTTTTTTTTTTTTAAAGCTGTTTCAGCTTCTTTTGTGAAGCTGTTGTCCTGTCACAAAAACTGCTGCCTTTCAGGAACGTGCCTTCTGCCTCTCGGTCTGCCAGAGCCGTTCCTGTCAGAGTTTCCTCCAGTTTCCATGTTCCTTTTGATGGTGTAGGAAACTGCATTGACTGACACCATGGCTTTTATTTAGCAATTTCCCTAAAGGAAGCACCTCCACTTTTAAGTGTTTATTGGTCTGCATGTCTTCCTTTGTTAACTGCCTTTATCTCACCATTATGATAGCAACACACCATGCAATATTGTCCAAAGAATGCTTTAGAGGGTGAAGCAACACAGCTTGTTCCACTACATTTACACAGACAGAGGGTTTATAAGTAATCAATAAAAGTTGGGTGGCCTGTAAGAATTGTTTACATTAACTTACAAGGCTTAAATAACTTTCAATGCTACAGAGAATCTGTAACTTATTACTTTTTCTTCTAAAAACACATTTTGTATAGCTTTGAAAATTACATACTTTTTCAGTTTTCACATTATTTACTAGATTAAATACATTTTAGGATTATGGGGACTTGCAGAATACCTGGGCACCAGTTACAAAATATGGTTTACTTGCCCACTAGATGTGTGTAAAGTTTCCCATGATGCTAGAGGTCCAGCAAACCAGCAACTGTGTAAGGTGTCTGTACAGGTCATCCATTTAATGCAGAGTTAGTTTTATACATTGTCATGACAATTAAGGGTGAATCTTCCCAGTATCTTGGTTTGTTCAATAAATAAACAGTTCTCTTGGCTGATAAACCTTGCATGCCCAATAAGAAAGATTTACATGTTTTTGCCATTCCAGGTTGAATGACAAACATCTAGATGATCTGAAAATATCAGCATGAATGGAAACCATTTAGAACAATAAAAGCATTTTTTAAATGTTTTCGTGTTAGTGTGGATTAAGTTGAAAACTGACCACTCTCCATCTCCAAATAAATCACGGAGGCATTAACCTCAAGCAGCACTGGACATCATGGACCAGAGTGAGGCCATCTTCAGTGATGAATCCCATGTCTTCCTTTTGGCTGATGGCCACAGGATTTCAAAACAGTGATAACTGTACAATACAGACAACCGCACACTGTCAGAAGTGGCAAGCTGTGAGCTGTTGTCACTTTTCCTGCTTGTTAGATGCAGTTTGTCCACATAATAAAAAGGAAAGAAGATGCCATCACCTACTGAGCAACCTTTCATATCACCGCAATTTTCTAACAGCATATTGTCTAAGCACATACATATGCATATGACCTTACTGAGAATGCATTCAAAACAGCAGCATCCTTACCTGGCTAGTCATGTCGAACACTCTGGGTGGCCAAATATAGTCCATCTCATACCTTATGCAGACTATTTTCATATGGAAGTAGCACTCAAAGTGTGTAACAATAAAGATGACTTTGCTAAAGTCAAATCAAATAGTGTACAACTTAGGTCTGACAGTCACCTGTTAGCATAAATCTGTATTTACTCTTGTGGGGCTAAATGTGATTCTCAAATGAGAACACACAACTGGGGACAGCCTGCTAAAAAGTGTGTAGTGAATAGCGACAAAATCGTGCAATGCCAAGGCTACACCAACAGGACTTAACTCTAAACCCCCTTAGACCACCACACCCGCCCTCCCCAAATTTCTCCAGTTCGTGCATTTTACACTGCTGTCAGGGTTTCAGGGAGAGAGCAAAAGATACTGAACAAAAGACATGATGCCGAGAGAAAATGAAAAAGCTGAAACTGCTGTTATCCATTCAGGAGCTCAGTAGCCCAAAATAACTGGCTTAATAATTACTTTGCCTGTTGTAACGAGCTCTGTAACAGTAGAGATAGACAAAAGACACACACACGTAAACCACTGCAGCTACTGGCCTCTGCACGTTTGAGAGGTGCCTCTTGTCTACTACAATATCTTTTTTACTCATTTTAACTATTGCATCACTACATGACATAACATCAAATAGAGTTTAAATAAGCATCATGATCTATGAATATACAATGTGCTTAAAACACTGTGGCTCTTTTGTAATGGCATGTTCACATTTCCAAATAGACAGTGATGTTCAATTTCTTTAGTAATTCGTTTAGACGTGCAGACAGAAGGCGGATGATATGCGGCCTAATTTGTGCATTTACTGATGCTGTTAGACAGATTTGTTGATTCTGGTGTTTTGAGTACTGAAATCTGCATCTCTTGCGGGTCTTTGTTATCAGCTCTCTTAATGGCAGTCTTTTTGATGGAGTGTGACACACCATTTAGTTCAAATTCAGATTTTTCAGTACATATTTTAATTAACAAAGCTGTCAATTCATTCAAGCTCACATCGACACCTACATATTGTTGTAATGCTGAATATGGCCAGGTTTATACTTCACGCGAAACAATTCATGCTGCAGTGGACGCTCCTACTACACAAGCATTTTGCTGTTTATACTTGCACGTGCGTACTTTACGTAAATTTGGAAGAATCCACCAGGTGGCAGTGTAAGATATCACGGTAAGAACAGGTTCGGCTTCGCTGTGTTGTGAATTGACTGGAACACACATTAAATTCTGATGACACCTTGCCACAATATCTCTGAAAAGGATTAATGATTAAATCCATCAATCCAGGGATGTGACCATTCCAGGAAGCATTGGGCATGAGGCAGAAACAAGCCCTGGACAGGGCATCAGCTCATCACAAGGTGAATATAAGCACTCACATACACTGCCGTCATTTTAGTGTCACCAAATCTACATATCTTTGGAAGGAAACCGAAGTACAGTATAGAAACCCAGCAGGAAAACATGCAAACTCCAAGGGAATACCAGCGACGTGACTCTCTGCGAAACAGCAGTGCTACGGCTGCGCCACCGTGTCACCTCCGTGTGTAATTATTAGCAGTATTCATTATTTAAAGAAATTAACAATTTATCTGTAAAATGTAACATACATACTTTAATGCATTTCATCATGAAAGTGATATCAAGTATAAATCTAAAGAGAGTTGGAATATCATACATTTAATGTGTTCTGTGTGGTGAGCTATTGCTGCTTTCCGCTGCTGTCAGGTCAGGAGGAAGTCCCAGAAGCTCATAGTGATTTAAAACTGGGATGACGTTTACGACGATCTGCTTTAATGATAAAATAAACTACGAAGTTAAAGTGGACATTTTGAGATTAAAGCCAAAATTTCCACTTTAATCACAAAATACACCTTTTCACCATGCCCTTAATTTTTTTTTCTCTGTGGCTGTACATTATGTTGCTGTTGGGAAGTTGCAAAATAAAAAAAAATAAAAAAGACAGCACAAAACATAGTATGTGTGACTTAAAATGTAAAATGTATCGTGTCATTACAATCGGGAATATGCGACACTTAAATATAAAAGCACCACAAATGCATCTGTATGTCGGCATTTTGCTTCACCACATCGAACCATTTATCAAACATCGAATCGTGCACATCGATCCCGTAGGATCCGCATAGCGACTTTCTGTCACAAGCAGATAGTAAACAGAGACTTTGACGTTACATTCCAACTTTTATCACACTGTGCCCCCCGACTTTTTGCTGGTACTGTAACTCGCGCACGGGTCGTGTTAATTTAGAAGGATCTGCTCAGAGGATGTGTTAAATGAAAGCTGGAAATGCGTGGCAGCCATGATGCATGTGCGTACGCGTTCTGAGCGTGAAGCATAAACGAGCACTTATACAGAGCACACACAGCACCTGCAACAACGTATAGTTCATGTTTACCATTTTTCCACTGATGCCAATGTATATAATTTCATGCTACAGAAATGTTCACTCTGCACAAGTAACACATATTTATATGTCTAATTGTTGTTTTTTCTTTTCTTTTTTTTTTTAGCCGATTTTGACTGTAGATGGCTCATTGTAAACCAAAGGTTGCCATCTGTGGGATCAGGTTAACAAGGGGCATCTTTGATCTTTGCAGTTCGAGCACCGCTTTCGTAAACTGTTGGATTGTGAGCCGTCTAAACGTTCCCACCGTGTTTTAAGCAAAATTCGCACATGGTTGTCTCCAGAAGAATACATTATTCATCTGGATTCACCAAGATGACTCTGCATTAAACTTCCAAAATTTATTTTATGAAAGGCATTTATGAGGAAAAAAGCTAAGATTCAAATCTACAGATGGATTTCAAAGTCCCAAATTTCTGCCAGTGATCCATTAAACCCTATTTGAAATGATGAACAATAAAAAGAAGACAGCCTATCAGCACCAATTTGAGTGTCACTGGCAGAATCGAGTTAAAGGCCTGCTTTAACAAGACTTTGTTTTTCCAGGCTGACATAAAAACAAGTTAAAAAGAAAGATCTGCACAGTGACCAAGTTCTGCAGGACTGAAGAGGGATGAAGGTTGAAGTGTTACGTGATAGAGAGAAAGCTAGAAGCTGTGCTCTGCGGTGCTTGATTGAGACCCATGTCTACTGCATCAAAGTATATTGATTTAGTAGAACCAACATCAACTAGCAGCCTTGATTGTTACAAATTAATACTTACATAAGTAAATAACAAACTAACATATCTGAGCAATTTAAAAATCACTTAGCCCCGATGACTATCAGCTTTCTGACCACTTGACTCACATCTGAGAACAACAGCTTTAGAGGAACAACTGTTACACAGTCTTTGATTGGATATATGACAGGACATTATATGATGCAAGGCCATGTTACATACTGTAGCAAGTCAGCTGAGTCACTTGTCAAGGGAGTTTTACTCAGTGCTAATGACTCCCACGTTTAGCCCTGTTAACAATCATAAAACATTGCACATTATTATTTCCTAAGGAACATAATGAAAATATAAAAGACTCAAATACAATCTGTGTGCATAAAAAATATGTTGTGGTAGGTACAAGGGGTAAAAATAAATCCATTAAAACAAAATAACTGTTGTGCGGTTATAAAAATCTTGAAGAAGTCAATGCCATTACATACATGTCTACTAGGCCTAGATGTAGAAATGTCTACTCATTTATCAGAATAGCTTTAAATGTTAGGGAGAAAAAATAGCAGTATGTCAAAAAATGAAGAAAAGGTGTCTAGTAAAGTGGTTTGTGAAGTACATTTAAAGGATACAATTCTGGTTAAATTGAGTATAATGGCAGCTACATACACAGAAGGCATAATATAAATATTCTGAAGAAAAATCACACCCACATCATTTCTAAACATGTTTGGAGTTTGTTTATGGGAACACTTTCCCAAAAATCACCAAAATGCACCCAGCTTTTTCTCAGCATTACATACTCAGTTATGTAATATTGCAAATTAAGTGCATACAATTCATCAGTACTATCATTGTCTAATGTAATTGTTTTCACCATTACTCAAATCAACATGCATTTACACATTTATTCTTAAACTGCATTTTCATTTATACATTCAGGGTACTATACAATTATTAAAACATACAATACAACCTAAATAAAACACAAAATTAAATGCAACAAAGCACTGATATGTGCATAAATGAAATACAATCCACTCATCGATTATCCAGACCTGCTTATCCTGGGTAGGACTGCAGGAAACCTGAATTGTGTGCAATTCCTATTAAAATTAAAATGTTTGTGACACTAAGAATCAAAAGCAGCATGATACACTTCGCAATAAAAACATGATGATCAAAATTAATTTTGCCAGGTCCAACTCAATAGTCAAAAGATAGCGGAAACAGAGATCCTTCCTCCCTTAAGGAATATGAATTACAATTGTTCACTTTCAATATTCCATAATTAAAGTGTTTTGAAGCAAGCTGCCCATATTCTTAAAAAAATCTCAAATAACAACCAACCAAAGTAATACAGCAAAAAAATATAATTTGATACACATGGTTAACTAACTAAATATTTAAATATAAAAAATATACATGAACTACCTGAAAAACAAAAGGTTTTCACTATGAAACAAACAAATTTAATGCACTCTAAAATCACATATGTCCACCAGGGGGCAGGCAGAATAGTACTGAAATGTAAAATGATTTGTAACACCGTGCACACCTTAGATCTTCACTACAGAACCAGTATCTAATTCACAAAAGAGGAAATTCACTTCCAACTTAAATATTGTGAATATGAGACAGGGGTGTCAAATTCAATTTTATTGTGGGCCAAAAATAACACTTCACACAGTATATTTTGGGGCGGCATCAAGCATATCAACAAACAACTCCCCTCACATTTTCTTTACAAATAAGACACACAGTATGCTTTAGTTAATCACAATCATACACTCTGCCTCATGTCTGTCTTAAAATGGTCTTCTCTATCAGCTTTTCTTTTCCTGGACATTGCAGTGGGTTCGGATACATTGATGGACTGAAAGCCAGAAGTCTACGTGACCATCATCATCAGGTCCTTCCATGAAAACCCTAAATACAAAGAGGACTGTTTGACTTATGTTAGGTAGATTGCCCAGAGGGGACTGGGCGGTCTCGTGGTCTGGAACCCCTACAGATTTTATTTTTTCTCCAGCTTTGGAGTTTTTTTTGTTTTTGTTTTTCTGTCCACCCTGGCCATCGGACCTTACTTATTCTATGTTAATTAATGTTGACTTATGTTTATTTTTTATTGTGTCTTCTATTTTTCTATTCATTTTGTAAAGCACTTTGAGCTACATTTTTTTATATGAATATGTGCTATATAAATAAATGTTGATTGATTGATTGATTGAAAGCAGAAATGGAACCAAAAGCAGCACCGAGTGGAAAAAAATGACATTGCCTCCAAAGCAGCTCAAGCGTTTCTGCTGCCATAGGCGAAGCTGTAAATGCCACCACCTCCAATCTTCTTATAATATGCTACCATGGCTGTCCATTTGTCTGTCCAGGATTTTAAATCACCTGCAGCTACCAAACTGTTTGAACTATCGACCTAAAATTTGGTACACATATACTACGTGATGTCTACTATCCACATTCAAGGTGTTGATTTACTTCCAAGGTAATTCCCTTTTTTATTTTATTTTATTGTAGAATCAACTATCGGCAGCGGCCAGCAGGGTGCCTGTGCGGCGCATGCATACGGGAGCTGTTCTCATTCCCTATCACCTTCGCCGTCACTTCCCCTACACCTCTTCATATCATACCAGATTAAGTGAAAAATTAAAGAAAACGTACTAAGTAATTGCAACACAAACACTGACTTAATCAGTTTTAATGCAAAAAGATACAGATGAAAGAATTGAAGAAGCGGGCCGCTAGGGTGGAGAAAAGAAAAACTTCTCAGGAAGCAGCAAGTGCATCGACCTCTGAGCAAATGAATGGTAAACGTACAGAGAAAGGGAATAAAAACTAGGAATGCTCAAGTCAAGTGTATTCACTGCACGTTATCATGCATTGTGCCATTACTGGTTTTTAATAATTGATGCCAAAGAAAACTAGCAGTTGACTACAGATATTGGGTAAATTAACGTTAATTTAGAAGTGAGCATATTTTATTTATAAAATGTCTAAATGCAAATATATAAATTTAACAGTATAACACAACAAGTAGGCTATTTGATTGAATGTAGTTCAATTTTATACAATACCAAATTTAAAAGGTAAATAATAATGTAGCATGTTTAAGTACAGCAGACATACTTAACAGCTATGTTATATGGTTGGGGGGTTTTCAGTAATTTTCACTACTTTCACAAATTGTTGACATTAATACTATACTACTAGATATAATAATAATAATTAAGAACAGGCATAAAAGACATATATTAAAAATACAACTAAAGAAATACTAATGTTGTTAAGTATATGCTGACCAGTTCAGCAGTTAGTCAAAAATCCAGCTTTAGCCTTTTGATTCCTTGTATTTTGAAGAGGGAAATAACAGGCACATAATCGTTCTAAAACCACTCCCCTTGGCTGTCCAACTGTGCTTATAAAATGAAGGAAAAAAATGAAAAACGTCAATTTAATCATAAAACCTGGAAAAATGAACAAGTGTGTTATCTTTATGAACTATCTAATTGAATACCATTACTATTAGATTACCACCATTTTTTTCTAATGGCATACCATCCTTGTTTCTATTTTAGTAGGATATGCAAAACTCAAAAATAAATCTAATGTTGATGTATATCAAGTGTAATCAAAATCACCAAATTAAGTGATGTTATTTAAAGTAAAAAGATGCCAAAACAGGAATGGTGCTAACATTTTACTCACCCCTTGTTCGTCCAGCTTCAGCAACTGCTCCGTCACCTTGGGAGTGCTCATGGCAAGCCGTAAGCAGGGTGTGTTCAGTTCAGGAATGATGTACTCCAGCACATCTTTCAGTGGCAGACCTCGAATTGTACCATGCTTTGTAGTGGAGGGAACTGCATCTTCTAAGACTGTGCCTCGAAGAGTTATTAGCTACAGAAATAATCAGGAAGATTTTATTAACATATACAGTAACTAAAGAGGACTTATTAACATGTTAACTAAAAATATGCAAAAACTAAACAAATATTCTTCAGTAATAAAAATTTTTTATTCTGTATGTAGTAAGCTACTGTGATAAATATCAGTAGATCAATGAACAAACAGTAAATGGTCAAAGATAGACGTGCATTTGGAGAGAAATGCTTTAATTTAAATTAATAATAATTTAGTAATTTAATAATGGCTCTATTGTAGGAGTAAAGTTGGACAGTTTAACATCTGTGGCAGAGCGACGGGCATTAAGCAAACTCCTGGCAATCATGAATAATCCACTGCATCCACTAAACAGTATCATCTCCAGACAGAGGAGCAGCTTCAGCGACATTATTTTGATTTAGCAGGTTGCATAAGGTTATGTTACAGTAATTTATCTGAACAGCCATTACAAAGTCTTTCCTATCTTGACTATTTTTGCAGCATTCGTGTAGGAACTTGGCTTGAGTTAACAGTCATCATTTGCCACCCAAAAGGTTAATTTTAGAATGTGGCAACACAGGACAATTATAACAAACTACCCACATGGATTATGATTGTTGTATAAACAACTGTGCTTTACAAAGAAATAAGTAAAATCTGAAAGAACCATGGGTTAAAAACTACAAATGTGTTCTACAAAAACTTTTAAGAATACATAACTTTATTACTTCACATAATCATTAAACTAATAACATCCAATTCTATTTTTACCTGAAGTAATTTTAGATTGTAAAAAGGAATTTTCATTGCTCCTTTCTATAATTTACAATACAGCATAGACTTCACATATAAAATCAAAGATACATTACCTGTATTAGCCAAAATATCACCCACTCATTACACTTATCTTCCACTTGTAGTGGTGAGGTTGTGGGCAATAATTAATTGTATTATGCAGGGCTGTGGAGTCGGTAGATAAATGCTCCGACTCCTCAGTTTCTAAATCTTCCGACTCCGACTCCTCTGTATGTATATACTATGCTAATGTATTTTCTTCGTCCATTGAAGGAAAGGAAGGCAACATACATGTCATTTCACCACAGAACTACTGGCTAGGAAGCCAACACTCTACTATAATGGCAGATTAAAGACAAACACAATGAAAACAAGGTTTTGTTTATTTATTTATTTTTTAAACAAGTGTCTGGATAGTAATAGCAGGCATAAAAATCAGGAACAGGAAATGTATTGGTTCAAAAATACAAACCACATTCTTTGGTAGTTTTAACTTTTAAAACAAAAAAAAAAGCTTAACTATATGAACTAAAAACAATATCTGGAAAACCTATATTAAACTTGGAATACAATTATAGTTAAAGGAAATCATGAATCATGTTTGAATCCCATAGTCAGGTTTAAAGTTTAAGTTTATTCCCTTCACTTATACAAGTGTCTCTAGTCCTGCAAAAAACATTTACCTAATTATCAGCGAGAGTTAAGGCCCCCAAATACGCAGCGATCCGTGCCCGATTTTGCCACCGAAGGATGTGCGTGTACAATCGCGGCACTTGATTGGCGGCCGCAGATTGCCCACATGGACGGGCAGATCCAGATTGCCGAAAATCTCGACCACTGCCCCCATCCAAAGTAATGTGATGCCTCTGTCTGCTGCAGTGGCTGTCTCCTCTGTCAGCCAGCCAGAAGTTTAGTGCATTGTGTCACTCACCGGCCAGCTGATCAGCAGAACGAGCCTCTGCTGGAGACAGGTAGGGAGATCTGTGTTCTCGGCTCCTTTGGCTCTCTTCACTAGCGCATAGCGAAGGGGAGCCGACGGAGCTGAGAACACACCAGATGATTTTCAGGCGTTTGACGCGTAATGACTCGTTGAACGGCCGAAAAAATCGGCAGTGCATCTGTAAATGTACGGGGGGCTTTAGGCTAGGTTCACAGTTCCCTGTAACAGTGGAACACGTCACAATGGAAAGCGGTGCCGCACCTTACCTTTGCATTACATCCCATATAGTGACGCATACAGTCAATGAAAAGCATGCTTCATGGTTACTTGACATGTTCGTTTTGTGGTAACATTATGCACTGCATGCATTGGGTTTTATTCTTACAGCAGAGAAGTAGTTCATTATGACTGTTTGTGAATTGGGACATTTCAACTTACTTTTTTAATTCCCATTTAAATTTAGTAGGAGTCGGAGTCGGTTAACTTTTTGCCGACTCCGACTCCAGGTACCCAAAATTGTCTCCGACTCATCGACTCCGACTCCACAGACCTGGTATTATGTAAAGGTCTCTAGGTATCAAATACATACAGCTGACCTGTGTGGAGACTGAGAAAGAAATACAACCATCACTGCAATACTCCACTGGTCTGAGCTTTATGACAGAGTGCCCAGACAGACCTCTATCCTCTGTAACAGAAACATGGGAGTTTCCACATAGCCAGCCAGATCACTCTCAGACATTGAGAAACAAGATTCTCTGGTCTGATGAAACCAAGATTAGCATAATTTCTAGAAAGAACCATGCACCACTCATCACCTGTGTAATACCATTTCAATGGTGAAGCATGGTGGTGGTCGCATCATGTTTTAAGGTTTTTTTTTCAGTGACAAGGACAAGGAGACTAGTCAGGGATAAGGGAAACCTAAAAGGAGCAAAGTACAGAGATACACTTAATGAAAACCTGCTCCAAAGCACTCTGTACTTCACTGTGTTGAACAAGACAATGCCTCTTAGCACAAAGCAATAATAACAAAGGATTGGCTTAGGGGCAGCTCAGAGTTATCTAACCATTGCTTAGAATTTAACCCAATCAATCTTGGGACACACAAAAGCAGTTGTCCACTGATGTTTTCCATCCAATCATAGCTGGACACAATCTGCACCCATGAATAGGTAAAATATTCCCAAATCCAGGCATGAAAAGGTTGTTGCATCAAACCCAAGGAGACTCCATAAACAATTGAGTTAAAGGCCTGAATACTTGTGTTAATGCAATATTTCAGCTTATTTTTGTGTTTATAAAAAATACCTATAAATGCAATGTAATCACATTAGGTTTTTGTGTTCTGTATCTCCTGACTCACCAGTACAAGAAAACCCTTACATATGATATACTGTTCTGACTGATCTTTTTCAGTTTCTCCCATATTTTTGGTCCTCTACACCAAAAGGGAAAATCCTAATTCTTGGGCCATTTTTGAACCATATTTTGTGCAAGAAATGACACACTTATGTTAAATAATAAACCACTAGGTATCTTCTGTAAAAAACATCAGAAAGACTTGTGTGTGCCACATTAACCACCTCCAGAGGTTACAACGAGGATACGATGGTTCAAAGTTACTCCTTTACACATAACTTTGAAAAAATGGGGATCAGTAAAATGGACATGTGGGTTGTCATTTTATGCCATTTTAAGGTTGCTATAATAAATATAATATTTTGATATTTGTTTCTTTACCAGTGTTCCTAGCCCTTTAAAAACCACTCCCAGAAAGTTAAAAATGACAAATGTCAAAAATGAGCATGATGTATCAGTCAGTGATTACAAATATATTATTTTTGATCCATCACTAGGGATCTAGCTCTTTACAGGCCTCTGTTATAGGGTGAAACAAGACAAATTTCTATTACAATTGAGAATATTTAAAATTTAAACATCACAAAGTAAATTGTTACGTTTCTTATGAATACCCCCAAATTAGGACATCTTATGCCAATACAGACTTTTTTTTACAAATTTGCAAACATTTCTAAAATTCTGTTTTCACATTGTCATTCTGGGGCATTAAGTGATGCTTACTGTGGGAAAAAATTAATTTAGACACAAGGCTACAACGTAAGTAAATGTGAAAAAAGTGAATAGGTCTGAATAATTTGTTACCAATGTATAAGAACGTTTGGACCACTATAGCAGAAACCCGTAATGCCAGAAAAAAATAAGTTACTGAACACAGAGACACAAGTAAATGCATTGTAAAATGCATGGCTGCGACCCCCATTGAACTTCACTCTCATACCAACTTTCATTTCAGTCACTGCTGCAATTGCCACTTTCTAGGTGTATAGAAGTATATTTAGAGAATGTCTCTTGCAGCAATTGTCACTGTTGGAAGTGTCAAAAAGGTACAGAGAAGAGAAATAATGATAACATCAATTGATTAAACATTGCACAATAAACTTGGGGCAATCCATAAAGGCTATAACCTGTACTAAACATCACCCAACCCAGGGCTTTGGCTCTACACAAACTGAAAAAATAAATATGGGTTACTGCCCACACTAACCCAGATCTGTTTAAGTCTTTTAATTTTAGTATGTAGCTCTCTCTGTCCTTTAATTTATTACAGTATCCACTGTTTTATCCACAGTTCCGAAAGAATGATCAATCCTTTGGCCTCCTCTAAAAATAAGCAAGTGGATTTTCTAAAAGCCCTTTACAGAATGTGAAAGGGTAAGACAGATGGGTTGTCATTAATAATTTTATTTTGCTTTCAGAAATACCTTTTGCCATGAAATTAAGACTACTTTCTTGAAGTCTGGGCTATTTTATTTGGCTCTACCATGAAAAGTGGTAAGGAATTTTCCAGATTAACAAGGGATCAAGTGTATTCCTGTCTGTGAAGGTCACTATGTAAGCTTTGCTGGAATAACAACACACACCCGGCAAAAGAATTAGACAGTAAAAACAAAATAAACGTATTCTTAGAAACTTGCAGAAAATTTATAGGAGGTTTTCAGAATTAATGTGTTCACCTTTTTAGTATATTCTTCTATCAAAGGGACTAGTAAGTCTGAAGAGTTAGAATGTACTTAAATTATTAACAGAATCCAAAAAAACATAGTGTTATGACTTTATTGTTGTACTTGTTCATTTGTAGCTCTGAGAAGGAAGATGAAAGCCTATTCATTTACAAAGAAAGATTTTAAACATGATGAATATATAAATATATATATATATATATATATATATATATATATATATATATATATATATATAGTGGTGGAAAAACTATTTGCCCCTTCCTGATTTCTTATTCTTTTGCATGTTTGTCACACAAAATGTTTCTGATCATCAAACACATTTAACCATTAGTCAAATATAACACAAGTAAACACAAAATGCAGTTTTTTAAATGATGGTTTTATTATTTAGGGAGAAAAAATCCAAACCTACATGGCCCTGTGTGAAAAAGTAATTGCCCCCTGAACCTAATAACTGGTTGGGCCACCCTTAGCAGCAATAACTGCAATCAAGCGTTTGCGATAACTTGCAATGAGTCTTTACAGCTCTGGAGGAATTTTGGCCCACTCATCTTTGCAGAATTGTTGTAATTCAGCTTTATTTGAGGGTTTTCTAGCATGAACCGCCTTTTTAAGGTCATGCCATAGCATCTCAATTGGATTCAGGTCAGGACTTTGACTAGGCCACTCCAAAGTCTTCATTTTGTTTTTCTTCAGCCATTCAGAGGTGGATTTGCTGGTGTGTTTTGGGTCATTGTCCTGTTGCAGCACCCAAGATCGCTTCAGCTTGAGTTGACGAACAGATGGCGGACATTCTCCTTCAGGATTTTTGGTAGACAGTAGAATTCATGGTTCCATCTATCACAGCAAGCCTTCCAGGTCCTGAAGCAGCAAAACAACCCCAGACCATCACACTACCACCACCACCATATTTTACTGTTGGTATGATGTTCTTTTCTGAAATGCTGTGTTCCTTTTACGCCAGATGTAACGGGACATTTGCCTTCCAAAAAGTTCAACTTTTGTCTCATCAGTCCACAAGGTATTTTCCCAAAAGTCTTGGCAATCACTGAGATGTTTCTTAGCAAAATTGAGATGAGCCCTAATGTTCTTTTTGCTTAACAGTGGTTTGCGTCTTGGAAATCTGCCATGGAGGCCGTTTTTGCCCAGTCTCTTTTTTATGGTGGAGTCGTGAACACTGACCTTAATTGAGGCAAGTGAGGCCTGCAGTTCTTCAGACGTTGTCCTGGGGTCTTTTGTGACCTCTCGGATGAGTCGTCTCTGCGCTCTGGGGGTAATTTTGGTCAGCCAGACACTCCTGGGAAGGTTCACCACTGTTCCATGTTTTTGCCATTTGTGGATAATGGCTCTCACTGTGGTTCGCTGGAGTCCCAAAGCTTTAGAAATGGCTTTATAACCTTTACCAGACTGATATATCTCAATTACTTCTGTTCTCATTTGTTCCTGAATTTCTTTGAATCTTGGCATGATGTCTAGCTTTTGAGGTGCTTTTGGTCTACTTCTCTGTGTCAGGCAGCTCCTATTTAAGTGATTTCTTGATTGAAAAGGTGTGGCAGTAATCAGGCCTGGAGGTGGCTACGGAAATTGAACTCAGGTGTGATACACCACAGTTAGGTGATTTTTGAACAAGGGGCAATTACTTTTTCACACAGGGCCATGTAGGTTTGGATTTTTTCTCCTAAATAATAAAAACCATCATTTAAAAACTGTATTTTGTGTTTACTTGTGTTATATTTGACTAATGGTTAAATGTATTTGATGATCAGAAACATTTTGTTTGACAAACATAGAAAAGAATAAGAAATCAGGAAGGGGGCAAATAGTTTTTCACACCACTGTGTGTGTATATATATATATATATATATATATATATATATATATATATATATATATATATAGTTAAGCAGAAACAGGGCAGATTCAGCATTACAGAACATTTTCTTTGCTTATTGGTTATAAATTAAAAGAAGGTTAACATCCGCACACTACGTACCTCACTGGTCCTGAAGATAATCCTATACTGGTATTGTTCTTTGTAGTCCTTGCTGTCTTCTAGTTTCTCTCTTCGGATGCTTATGGCTATTGGACCAAGTCTTTCATCTACTCCAAAGTAATTGAAATGTTCTAGTAAAGAAATGAAGAAGGGAACATGCTGAGAAACAAAAAAATCCTCTCAGTTTTGACAAACCCTGAACTTTCAATTATATTTGTTAATTTTTTACTGATACAATAAAATCCAACTCATTTATTGGCCTCTCAAGTTTTATAGCATGTGAAAATTAAACTTCACAACCACACAATTGAAAAATAAAAGGGCTTATAACAGCAATTTCTAAGATTAATCATAGCATAATTACAATATTGAGATCACAGCAGGATTCCATCATTAGTGGTCTCTGGATAAATTCAGTGTGGTACAAAGAAACTAAATATACTTTAACAACAATTTCATTTTTAAAGGCTTATAATAGTGTAATATACAATTTAGTGCTGCCCCTGTGGAAAACCAACATTATCTCTCTGACCTTATTTTTTCTTGCTTAACGATTTAAAATTTATGCAATATCTAAGGATAGTGTACTGTAAATATTTTACATAGGCTTGTCATATGTCATACATATGCCTCATTTTACTCAAAAAGTAAATATGATAATAAGCTACACACTTATTTCCACACATTTTATAGGTATTACAAAATAAGTACTGCACAATATGATGCATTAGATGTAGTAAATACAATGACAGTTGTGTAGTGATACATGCAAAATTTTTGTAACAGGTAAATAATTTTTGCATCTCGGCTCCTGCCCTTTATCCTTCAAGTGAAACATAGCTTTTTTCCACAGTACCAGTATGCTAAAGTACACATTCCCAATGTTTAAGGTATGCGAGGATGGAGAGACAAGGTTGATCCTGTGGATGATGCTTTCCCTGCTCACAACTGGCTTTAATTGTAGGAGGAAAATATAGTAGTTTTGGTGTAATCATGGACTCAGACCTAATGTGTTATATCACACACACATTAACTATAATACCAAAACTGCAGTTTTTTATTTAAGGAATATTGCAAAAGCTAAACCTCTTATAACAATGCAGAATGCTGATAAATTAAAGCAAACTTTGTTTCTAGTCAACTAAATTACTGCAATTGCACTCCTAACAGGATTATCTAAGAAAGACATCAATCAGTTGCAGTTAGTTCAGAATGCAGCAGCAGGAATATTAGCCAGGAAAACCTGGAATGCCTTACTAACAGAGATACACCATGATAATAGAATGGAACATTTTATGAAATTCTTAATAAACCACTTTTCTAGTTTCACTTCTAAAAGATTACAAATGTATTGAAATGTCATACGCTTCCATTATTCATCTGTAGTTTTCTTGGTTTTCTGAGTTGGTGTTTTGCATCACCATCATCTGATCACAGCACTTTGTACCTGCCTATGATGTCAGAATGAATGTGGATTACCCACTGCATCAAATCTTCTAGAATGAAGCATGAAAAATATGAACTACTTAAAAGTATTTGGTATTTTACAAGTCAATGTTATTTCTTCACAATCATGGTATATATTCATTTGCCATATAAAATTGTGGCATCTTTATAAATTGTGCATCCATTAGTCTCATTGAAAGCTGCAAGACCAGACAAGGAAATTTTAAAATATAAATTTTCAGAATGCAATTTCATGTGGCAAAATAATATATACCATGATTGTAAAAAAATTAACTTTAACTTGAAAAACGCCAAAATTATCCTTTAAGCACATTCGTGCTTTATTGAATGCCCAGTAGGGGCTGGGTGGTCTTTAAGCTTTGGAAACCATGCAGATTGCTTTTCTTCCCATTATCTTGCCAATTTGAGTATTGCATTAAAATCCAATCCATAATTAAGGATTCAGCTTTATGTATTACTTGTGTATCTGTATCATTTAAATCTATATTGATTTATTCTTATTTAGTTTTTCTTAATATTTGATTTATTTATTCATATGAATATTTATTTGTTGTTTTACTTTTTTTCTGGCAATCTTTCCTTCAACATCTTGTAAAGCAGTTTCAGCTAGAGACCTTGTAAGAAAGTATGCTATAGAAATACAATGCTGTTGTGGTACATTATTTGAGGTGTTGTACAGAGAGTGTTCTGTAACTTGTCCTTCAGCAGTGTTCAACAACTATACGCCATTTAGTTAAAGCTGCTGTAAGTGTAGGTTATATTATTATTCCTATTATTCCTATTTTCTGCCCATCAGGCTGTACAATAAGTCACCTCTTAGCCAAGGTGGTATTGTGCCCTGGTTGTTTAGAATGATACTGAGCTGTTCCAGCAGACATTTTAACAGACAATAACACCATGTGCAGTAGTATACTATACCAATGACATCCAGTGCTTTGAAATTGTTACTTACAAGTATGTTGAATTCTGATCAATTTACATTTACAGTAAATACCAACACTTCACTAATCTACTTACAGATAACTCATGTAACATGTGCATTTGTACCTTGTTAGCATACAATTATCATAATTCTTGTCATATGCATATTTGTGCCTTTTTTGTCTGCTGCTGTGACCCAGCAATTTCATTCGGCATTAATAAAAGAGTCTGTCTTTCTATCTATGTATCTACACTTTTTCCGATTGATGGTATGTGACAATTACAGAAAAAAAGACTACGTTAGCTAAATCTCAGATTTGTAGAAATATTAATGACACACATGTTCTCTTGGAATGGGAGTAAACAAATGCTATACCTGTAGCTGCACTATTTAAGCTGTAGTTTATTCCTTCTCAGCTTGATTTTGCATTACATTGGTTAATAACAGGGCTGCAACTAATGATTTTGGTAGTCGACGCATCGTTCAATTTATTTTTCGATTAGTCACAATTATTTCTTGCCTGACTTTTTTGCTGCCAGCGACCTGTGGTTGCACATCCTGTTCTGGGCTCCAGTGCATGTCTTACCTCATTTGCTCACGTCTGTCAACCTGTGAATGTCACCCTGATCTCTCTGCATTTTCATATCTTAGTAATAAATGACAAAATGTAGACATAAACTATATAATATGCAAAGCCTGAAGTGCAAAGATCAAATAAACACTTTTGCAAAAGGTTCAACGACGATACAATAGCCTCTGTGGTGCAGCGGTAGGAATTGCTGATTTTTAAGTAGTGAGTTGCTCTTATTATTAATATTATACAATAAACACATCTGATTTGTGTCTGTAACAGCCACTGTAAATGTATAGTACTTGTAAAAGTTACCTTTTTTTTTTCTTTTCACTTTTATTCTCTCAGTCACAATCACGATACATACTATCGCCCCTCCAGGGATCTGACGCTGTTACTTTTTATCTGAAACTGGGAATAACTGTAGATGTGAGTGGTGTTTTCAGACAATCAATCAAACTGGAAATTCTCTGATCTGGATGGATAAAAGCTGACACACACAAACACTGGCAAATCTGCCTTAGTCGTATCTCATTGTCACTTGATTTTTTTTATTCAATTTTATTGAGTGTTCCTGCTTACGCTGAATTAGGCCGGAGTTATACTTAACGCGATGCGACGCATGCTGCAGCAGACGCTCCTGCTGCGCAAGCGTTGTAGTGTTTATACTTGCGCGCGTACTTTACGTAAATCTGGAGGAATCCACCAGGTAGCAGTGCGAGATATTATCGCGGTGAGAACATGTTCGGCTTCTCTGTGTTGTGAATTGCCTAAAACACCTATTAAATTCCGATAACACCTTACCGCAATATCTGTGAAAAGGATGTTTATTGATTAAATCCATAAATCCAGGGATGTATGTGTCCATTCCAGGAAGCATTGGGCACGAGTGAGAAACAGTCCCTTGACGAGGCCTCAGCTCATCACAAGGTGAATACAAGCACACACATACACTAGCGTCATTTTAGCAGCACCAAATCCCCAAATCTGCATATCTTTGGAAGGAAACCGGAGCACAGTGTGGAATACAAGCAGGAAATACCAGCAATATAACTCCCTGTAAGACAGCAGTGCTACCGCTCCACCACCGTGTCACCCCCATGTGTGTAATTATTCCCCCATGTGTGTATTTATTAACAGTATTCATTATTTAAACGAAATTATATGTAAAATGTAACATACACATTTTAATGCATTTCATCATGAAAGTGATATCAAGTATATATCTAAAGAATCTAAATGTGCAGAGAGTTAGAATATCATACATTTAATTTGTTCTGTTTGGCGATCTATTGCTGCTTTCCGCTGCTGAAGCAAAATGCCGACATACAGATGCATTCGTAGTGCTTTTATATTCAAGCGTCGCATATTCCCGACCGTAATGACACGATACATTTTAAAAGTCTCACATACCATCTTTTGTGCCATCTATTTTTTATTGTTTTACTTTACCTGCTGTCAGGTCCAAGAAGCTCGTAGCGATTAAAAACTGGGATGACGTTTACGACCGTCTGCTTTAATGATAAAGTAAACTACGAGGTTAAAGTGGACATTTCGAGATTAAAGCCGAAATTTCCACTTTAATCACAAAATACACGTTTTCACCGTGTCCTTTATTTTTTTCTCAGTGGCTCAAATATAACGCTATACATTATGTTGCTGTTGTTAAGTTGCAAAAATTAAAAAATACAAAAGACATACTGTATATAAAATTTACACGATACATTTTAAAAGTCTCACATACCATCTTTTGTGCCGTCTATTTTGTTTTTTTTTGCAACTTCACATCGGCTATATAATGTATAGCGCTGTATTTGAGCCATTCATCAAAAAGCAAAGTGCGCACATCGATCCCCGAAGGATCTCCATAGAGGCTTGCTGTCACATGTAGATAGTAAACAGAGACTCTGTTGTCACGTTCCGACTTTTAGCACACTGCGCCCCCCGACTTTTTGCTGGTACTGCAACTCGCGCACACATCGCGTTAATTTCTGAGGACCTGCTCAGAGGACGCGTGAAATGAACGCTGGGAACGCGTGGCAGCCATGATGCGGGCGCGTACGCGTTCTGAGCATGAAGTATAAATGAGCCCTTAGTATGCGCCTTAAGGCCTGTGATGTCAAAGCCACACTGACAAAAAAAACAGAGACATAGGTATATATGATATTTGGAATTATTCATTTTATGACCTTACAGTACATTTCCGAAAACATTGTGGCACGGATGCAACATTATTCATATTCATTCGCGTACGTTTTTTTCCCCCCGATCTTGCCCAGTCTGCACGGGACTCCAGGACATGCAGAGGAAAGAATGTTCCTCTGCAAGGTGAGCCATGAACGCTCTTCTTTTCTCAGTGGACTGCGTACATGCCTTGCACAGTACATGTGCTTTGATCGCCGCCAGGTCAAGCTGGTTATAGCACAAGCAACCGGCCACCTGCATGCTGCTGCTAGCACTGAATAAGCGCACGCCTTCAGGTGTCAGCGCGCAGCACCAGGAGGAAAAAAAAAGAAAGAGACTGATATATGTGACATTTTGAAGAAATCATTGTATGACCTGAATACTACCAATCAGAAAACATCATCACATTAATGCAATATTATTTGAAAATGAACAGACCAGGTCTAACTTGTAAAATTTAGCTTTTTTCACTTTTATTTTCTCAGTTCCGTTCATGCTCTCCCTCCCCTCCTGATCTGACCCTAACTAACTAACTAACAGCGCCAGCATAAATTCTCAACAGACAGCGTCATTACAGCTCCAGGATGCTTTTGTTTCAGATGCTCATGCATCGCGGTGGTGCTGCCGTGAAAAGAAAGCTCCGCTTTGCATAATCTGCATTCAACTTTTTCTTTCTTTTTCGGTGAAGTGCTCCCACACTTCAGAAAGTTTCTGTCTCAGTTTTATTCCATCTCCTTCCCCCTCCTCTATCCAATTCACAATTGTAACCACGTTTATTTCCCTCTACATTCTTCTTCACCTGAGACGTTCTTTTTCATTGGTAGGACTGTGTGCCGTCTTAACAAACAATAACAAACGATACTGACCCCAGACGTTCATGTAGTGAATTGCAGTTACAAAAACCAATGTGGTTCTTTGTGACTGGAGCTTCTATTGAAGGTTCTGTTTATGACGTGTCGACAATAAAAAAATCTGCGTCGAAGATTTTTTGTAGTCGATGTCGTCGATTACGTCGACTAAACGTTGCAGCCCTAGTTAATAATTTCTAAATTTAGTATAAATCAGTGTTTGTGTACTCTGTTTAGCTTAAACTAGATAAGTAGTCCAAATTTTGTAATTTTCTGGTGTAGATCGTTTTAATATGTCAATGTTTACAAGATACAGTACGTTTTATTTTCTATTCATTAAATACTGTAACACAATGAAAGCCAAAATGAACTTAAAATCATGATGATACACAATGGAAGAATTTGGTAAAAATCTCAGCAATTCATTTTATTAGTACTTGAGTAACAAAATACATTCCAACAGATACATCACCACCAAATACAGGCCGCCAAAAATGTGTGGATATTCTGATATTCTTCATCTGTGTATTAATGTTACACCACATTGAAAAATACTGCAGTGTTCAATTGTTATTGACTTTTCCTATCAACTGTAATAACATATAGAAAAATAAAAGAGTAATTACATCATCCAGAGATGTACTGAATGGTGTATGCCACTAGTTATTTGTCTAAAAGAGGTAATTTGTTTAATAACTTAGTGATAAGATAGACACACACCTAACCTTTGGTACACTTAAATATGCGCTCCTCTCTCTCTCTCAAGGTGTTAACTAAATGCACAAACTATACAAAACATTCTTGGCTCCAGAGGTATTCTGCTTGACTAAGGTAAGTGTGAATTACTGATAAGAAAAATAAAAAAGCTAATCATACAATATGACAGATTATTATGAAAGACAGAAAATATTCCATAAATGATCATTACAGGTTTTTTAATAAATCTATGTTGGTCACCTGCATATGAATTATTAGTGATTAGTTAAACTCCACACATTATACATACAGTATATGAACATTATACTTACTTTCTTTAAAAATGATCAGTCTGCATTTTAATAACCTGTACATACATGGCTTAACAATTTTTATGGTCTTCCTTATGGCCTGTGCTGGCTTTGCGAACACTAAACTTTATGCCTCATGGTCATGGAATGGCACCTCACTGTAGATCAGAGGCAACAGGGGCGGCAGCAGCAATAATAATAAACCAACCATTAGACATTTGTTGGGCTCGATCCAAATAAGACAGCAGCTTGCAATAAAAATCACTGTATAATTCACAGTGTAACAATGTTAAGTTTTCTGCAGAATCTACTGGAGCTAGCTTTTCTATTTTTTTTTTGTATTCCATTACCAACTAGCCTTTTTAAAATGTATTTTTACATTTTTTTTATAGTACAGAGATTAGAGGCTTACAAACCTATTCTTGGTTATTCTCAGTTTAATCAAACTGAAAAAAATATAATGTATAGAGTTGGCCCAACCTGGAATAGTTCACTAACCTTTTTTTTTTTTTTAAACCAAAATCTAGAAACAGATTTGAAAAAAAGGGGACAGGGTACTGAAATGCCAAAGAGAGTGCAGGCTGTCCTATTATGTCATTTAAGATATTATGTAATGAGACTGGACTTCAAATTAAAAACCTCCAATAAACTGTGACTGAGGAGGCATATTTTATAGGATGCAGTATAGCAGCAGAAGTAGAGGAAGGATTGTCACTATGGAATTCTTGCACATGTTTTGCTATTAATTCACAAAATTGCCAGTCAATAAAACATTGAGCCAAATTTGACATTAACAGGTATTGACTTAAGCTATGGCGGCTTTTCCAATGGCCAAATGAACAATTTGCAGCATGCTCCAAGGTGAGCGCACGTGTTTATTCCCTAATATGTAACCTGTTATGTTCTTAAGTACCATGCTTTACCTAATCTGCTACAAATATTTCATGGTTTAAATATTTTTTTAAAGCATATCTGAATTATATATTGGTGTCTGAGTTGAAAAAGGAAGATTTCTATTTATAACATTTCTAACCTCCAATGTCTACAACATTTATAAAGATCATTGGAAAGGGGGCTGAATGTTTTTGCTTGTAATTCGATTTTTAAACAATGTTTACATGCTTGTAAAGAATGGTTACCGAAGCTACTCGATAATAAAAGATGCGGACATGTAAATATAGATTTTAAACATATCCTGCGTTGCGTTACCATTATTATTGTTACTAGATTGTAGGATACATTGCCTATAAAAAGTATTCTCACACAAACACAACTTTGTTATCGCACGCTTTTCTTACTATACAACATTGAATCACAGATGTACTTAATTTGGCTTTTTTGAAACTGATCAACATAAAAAAAAGACTCTTTAATGTCAAAGTCAAAACAGATCTCTGCAAAGTGTTCTAAATTAAAGATATTAATCACAAAATAACTGATGTTGCAAGTGTTCTCCTCCTTTAATATGACCCCTCTAAATGATCACTGGCACAGCAAGTTGGGTTTTAGATGTCACAGAATAAGATCAACTGTCTGGGGTTTCAGTTGATTGTAGTCTAAATACTGCTGTATGTGCAAAGTTTAACTTGCAGTGAGTCAGTAAGGTGGACTAATCTACACAATGAAGACAAAAGAACTCACCAAAGCAGCTTCATGAAAAGCACAAGTCAGGGAATGGAGACACGAAAATACCCACGTCACTAGATATCCAGTTAAAATCAGTCATTAAGAAAAGGAGAGTATGGCACAGCTGTAAATCTACTACAGCAGGCTGTCCATACAAAGGAGTGAGGGAGGTCACCACGAGGCCCCGAGAACTCTGAAAGAGTGTCAACCTACTGTGGCTCAGATTGGCGGGATTGTGCAGACAGCAACTGGTGTCAGGTGCTTCACCAATTTAAGCTTTATGGGAAAGTGGCAAATTGAAAAAAACACAAAGGACATCTCAGCAGAAGGCACATGGGAGACCAATCAGCTGGATGAAGGTTCTATGGTATGATGAGATCATAATTCATCATTTTGGCCATCAGACTAAATGCCATGTCTGAACATTGTAAAATTATCAAAAACATTCTATGCCCACTGTGAAGCATGTTGGTGGCACCGTCAGGCTGTTGTGAGAATCACATGAATGCAGCAAAATCCTGGAGAAAAACTTAATGGAGTGCGCAAGAACCCGACGCCTTGTGAGATTTGTTTTCCATTGAGACAATAGCCCAATGTATAGAGCCTAGGCTAGGAGAGGCTTAAAAATGACAATCTAAGTCAGAGTCCCGATCTCAATTCAATTTGGGAATATGTGGCTAAAGTTCAAACATGCTGTTAACTTGAAATCAACATGCAACCTTAGAGAGCATGTGCAGATTTACAAAGAAGAGAGAAAGGGACCTGCACACAAGGACTCATGGCTGGCATTGCTTCCTAAGGAGTATCCATTAAATACTGACTTGAAGGGGGTGAATACATTTGTGATTCTGCTTATAATATTTGTAATTAATATAAACTATTTTATAGAGATCTTGTTTCACTTTGAGATTTTCCAGTCGATCAGTGTCAGTTAAAGCCAAATTAAATCTATAATATTTCAGTGTTGAATAATAAAATGTGAAAACTTCCAAGGGCATAAATACTTTTAATAGACACTGTATAAGTAAACCTGCACAGATCTGAGCTTATAACTGTAAAAACAGGAAATAAAAAGAAGTGGACAGTATATACAAAGGCAGCATAGATTTTTCCTTGTTCTTTTTATGTCTATGTCTACTACGCTCTTTTTACAATGAGTTTCACTTTTAAAACCAAACACTAACCTCTCATAATAAAACCTGTATGGCAAAACAGGTCTAAAAGAATACAACAACAAAGTTTGTTACATAACTTTTAAATTACTTATCATAATTATTGGCTACAAAATATGAATTAAAGCAAAGCATAAAATATTATAGCAGTAACAAATGACTTTTCTGTGATTTTTACAAAATTGTACAAAAAAACAACGTTGTGTGCCTTTTAGCTCAGATCTTTAGGGTGGATGTAAGGAAATGACCACACACTACTGAGTAATGAGGAGCTTGAAATAAAATGCCATGGGATTCCTGTGGGTGTGGAACTAATGCCTGTGGTATGTGATTTGTAGGCATGGAATGGGAAGTGTAAATATCTGTGATGGGAACATTGAACAATTTCACTTTCACATATTGCAAATATAATGTCGAAAGGACGTTGAATACATTATTATATACCAATTGGAGCAGCCTTAACTATTTTGAAACCTGGGGGGCTTTTACTCATTGAAGACCAGCATATTAGATTGCACAGTGAAAGAAGATGGCTCAGAGTTAAGCACTCCATTACATACAGGCCACTGTGCTGGTTTTGTCTGACTTCTTTCATTCCTTTCTCTTATAGCTGGTAGTTTTGCAAAATGTCAGGATCAATCATTGAGACCACAGATGCACCTATTCCATAACTATTTACTGTACTATATAATACACAAAGATTCAAATGTCTTTCATCTGGCTTCTAGAAATAAATATATCAGTTTTGGCACTACCAAAAGACATTACTTGCCTTATGGCTTTACTTTTTATATTTGTCAGAGTTAGCCTATGATCAGAGTAGATGGCAGGCAATGCATATTCAACGTAAGAGAAAGCATTTAACAGTGACCAATGCACTGGACAATTCATATAATGCATCTATCTATATTTTTATATTTATTTTCTATCTATAATTTAACATTTGGAAGAACTACCACTGGCATAGGCACAAGCATGATAAGACGGGTGTTGTTTGTGTACAGCAAGTCTGTAACTACTGTACATCACTCTGAAATCTGCATGGTTCAGTGCAGCTTTAAACAGTTGAAGCGTGCTTGAATGGGTTAATGGACTCACTGCAATTAACCACATTTTGGCAGGTTGCTCCATCGCCAGATTGTTCTGGGTCACAGGAAGCAACAGGATGACTAATGTGCAGCTGCAGTGTTTCTGGTCATCTGATGATGAAACTTTGAGAGACCATGTCCGCCAAAGCTTCTGATACTGCCACAGAAACAAGATGGTTCAGCAAACACTGGCTGGACACATAATACTGGTAGGCCTAAGGTGTAGCACATTGCTTTCTGCTAACATTTATGGTCACCCGAATCTGAATTTCATACATTAGGCACTCTGAATGAATATCTGATTGAAAACAAGCAAGTACAACACAGTGGAGAGTCCGCTAGTCAACACAGGACAGCATGTTTTACATTCTACCAGTGGGCAGGAAGTAGGTAACATCTGATGGGAGATTAGCCGAAGCACTCCAGTAACTATGGATATGATGCATCCTTCCCAAAATGGGTGATGGTTGAGGCCTACAATATCAAGAATTAGACTGATCTCCTCAACAGCTGTGCAGCTCAGGACCAGAAGGGCAGAATGGGATGTCTTGGTTATGTGGACAGCTAGAAGTTTGTTGAAAAATTAAAAACACTGCAAATCAGATTACATATTCCTATATACAGTGGAACCTCGGTTCACAACCATAATTCATTCCAAAACGTTGGTCGTAAACCGATTTGGTCGTGAACCGAAGTAATTTCCCCCCATAGGATTGTATGTAAATACAATTAATCCGTTCCAGACTGTACAAACTGTATGTAAATATATTTTAAAGATTTTTAAGCACAAATATAGTTAATTATACCATAGAATGCACAGCATAATAGTAAACTAAATGTAAAAACATTGAATACATTGAATAACACTGAGAAAACCTTGAAAAACACTGCAAGAGTTTGTGCTATAGCGCAACAAACCGCTCACTAAAAACACTTTTGTTAATAAGTTTTAAGCACAGGAAAAAAAATGAAAATTTGAAAAATCTGTAATTAAATAAACCATCAAGAAAAGTAACATTGCAACAATGCACGCTACAAACCGATCGCTGTAAACAGAAGTGAAGTGGAGGTTAAAATCCAATAGAAAAAAGTCTTCATTAAATACGACGAGGTTAAAACAATGCTCCAATCTGTCTCTTTAAAAACAAGCCTGGTGCATTCTTTAACTGCCCCCTCGGCCTTATGTGTCCAGCCGTCTCATTCTCTTTTTCTGTGTGTGTTTGTGTGTGCTGTGTGTGTGTCTCTCTCTCTCGCTGCTCTCTCTCTGCTGCTCTCTCGGCGCGTGCGCGTGTGTGTCTCTCTCTCGTGCATGTGTGTCTCTCTCTCTTGCTGCACAGGGAATGCACAGGGAGAGACGTGCGGAAATCATCGGCGCGCACAAATCGAAAGGGAAACTGGCATGTTCGTATACCGAGTGTGTGGTTGTGAACAGATGCAAAAGTTTGGCGAACTTTTTGGTCGTAAACCGATTTGTACGTGTTCCGAGACGTTCGTGAACCGAGGTTCCACTGTAATTTGTCTCAGCAATTTAAACAAAAAAACGGCAACAAAACCAAAATTGTGTGAGAATTTAATTTAAGAATATGGCTTCTAATTTCTGTTTTCACATTTTTTGTGAAGAGCTGTGTTGAGCCAGATCGAATGTTATTTACTTATTTACCTTGGTTTATTTACTTACTTCCTACAGCATAAATTCACAAGTAGAGTGCAGAGCTATAGCGCCTCTTTATGTGAAAACAGCAGTGTCAGATAGGGGGGTAGGATCATGAACGCGACTGAGAGAATAAAAATGAATTAAAAAAAAAAAACCCTAACCTTTACGAGTATCATACATTTACACCGGCTGTTACAGACTGAAATCAAATGTATGTTTTTATTCTAAAATAGTAAGAACAGCAGCAGTTAACTTCTGAAAACGGACTCATCCGGGATCGAACCCATGAAGTTTTGATTACCAGTCAACAGTTGCACCATTGAAGCGGTCGTAGTAAATTCTTTTTCTGCAATTATATTCTTGAATAGAAGCGCACTTGTTCTGTTATATTTGTACCTTTTGTGAAAGTGCTTATTTGATATTTGGAAATCAGATTTAACACATTATACACTTCATGTCTACATTTTGTCAATGATTACTAAAACATGAAAAAGTTTCTATTTTAATGGTGTTTACTGTACATAGATTGTTCTAGACACGGAACATACATGAAATGCATGTGTTCCAAATAACGATATAGTATTTATAAAAGGTTTGATTTTGCTTGAGTTCTCACTCTATACAACTCCAAGCAACTGTCATGCAGGCAAACAGACTTGAACTGAAAAAACTGTGCGCTGGTGCAGGATGTGATACCACTTCTGCTTACTGCTTATCAACCCATTTAAAGGACAAAAGACGCTGATGGAGGATGCGAAGCGATTTAAGGTGGGAAGGATCGACGAGTTTTTTCGCAGGCTCTGGTAATTCTAGCGTTAAGCAATCATACACTGCCAAGCAAGTAAAAATATTAATAACAAAATATAAACAATATGATAGTATACATTTACTTAATTATATATAGTTAGGTCCATAAATGTATGGACAGTGATACAATTTTCAAAATTTTGGCTCTGTGCACCACCACAACGGATTTAAATAAATGGAAGCAGTCAAGATGTGATTGAAGTGTAGACTTGCAACTTTAAGTTAAGGTGCTTAACAAAAACTTTGAGCGGTTTAGAAAAGACAACCACTTTTATACATGGTCCCCCTATTCTCTGGGGCTCAAAAGTATATGGACAAATGAATAATCGTGAATATAACATTCATTTTCAATACTTGGTTGAAAGTCTGGAACCCATGGCCATCTCCAAGTGGGGGGTTTCCACCATACTGTTGCTTTGCTAGGCCTTTACTGCAGCTGTTTTCAGTTGCTACTTGTTTGTTGGACTTTGTGCCTTTAGTTTTGTCTTCAGTAAGTGAAATGCATGTCTAATTGGGATGAGGTCAGTTGATTGACTTGGCCTTTGAACAGTATTCCTTTTTTTGTCTTGAAAAACACTTGGTTTGCTTTCGCAGTATGTTTAAGTTCATTGTAAGTCTGTACAGTGAAGCCTCATCCTACCAGTTTTGTTGAATTTGGTAGAATGAGCAGATAGCCCTTTACACTTCAGAATTCATCCTGCTGCTTCTGCCAACAGTCATATCATCAATAAACACCAGTGACCGACTTCCATCGGCAGTCACACATACCCATGCCATAACACTGGCTCTACCATGTTTCACAGATGTTGTGGTATCAGATCATGAGGCATTCTCATTCTCTTCTCCATACTTTTCTTCAATCCATCATTCTGAGCCATATCAATTTTAATTTCATTTGTCCAAAGAAAACTGTTCCAAAACTGTTTTTTTTTATTTTATACTAGCCAACCCGCGGCGTACCATACGCCGCATAATCAGGCCGGTTTTTTAATGATTTTTAAGCACAGGAAGAAAACTAACATTTGAAAAATCAGTAATGTAATAAATCAGCAAGAAAAGCAACATTGTAACAATGTACGGAACGAACCAACACACAATTGTGTCCGTGACTGAAAACTGGCGGACCGCCATCGTGCCTTGTCCTGCCAGACAGAGGGATGCGAGTGCACTGCGCTCAGTCGCGTGTGGAACGGCAGGAGAGGAGAAGGATGTCCACTCGGCTCCCTCCGTCATGCTAATCTGCTGATTTCTCATTCAGTATGCACTGCCCGCTCATGTGCCCACCTCCAACTCGTCACTTGAGTCATTGTCGTCTTTACACAGTCCAGATGCACGTGACTCACGTAGACGTTTCATTGCTCTATGCGGTTTTGGCTGCTTTCTATATATAATCCACCAAGACATTCGACCACGGTAGTAGCGAGGTGTGAGGGGGGTGTGCACAAAGGGTAGGGACGCAACCAGTGAGAGCGTATGAGTCGCACTTAGTGGGAATTCCACAGTTTGCAGCCCGAATGGAGTTCAACGGCTCACCCACGCCACTCTGCGCTGGATAGACACACGCTCAATCTCATGTATAATTATTAATTGAATGCTAAACACTTCTGGAAAGACACGGTTGTCTAAAACGGGTTGGTGTGTGTATACAACAGTAAGTGAATGAAAAGATGGAACTCTGGAGAGAGCAAAATACAACACAACAGTGAAGCCGCGGCATAAAAAACACCACATAATTATTTATTGATGGTTGAACACTTCTGGAAAGACACAGTTGTCTAAAAAGGGAGGGTTTGAGGATACAACAGAAAGTGGATGAAAAGATGGAACTCTGGTGAGAGCAACATATAATTGTCCGTGAGTGAAGAAGACGCATTTTTGTCGCGGTTACGAATTGCTGTATGTAGGGTGTAAAACAGTTTGCTAGGGTGCACGCGGTCGTGCGTCGTAACCGAAAACTCAGTTTTTAAAGACTGCTTACTTCATTGTATTTTAACCTCAGTTGGAAAGGATTGTTTTAAGGATCCCATTGGATACCCCTCACAAACCGCTTTACACACTGCATATGGCGATTCATCTCCGCGAGAAACATGCCTCTATGAACAGTCAACGTGGCTCGGAGGTGCCAGGAGTTGGTGGGCTTGGCTCCTTCCTGCGTGCGCCATAGGTGTCTTGCTTGTCGGCGGCTCAGGCGAATCCATGCCCCTTCCGGTGTGCTTTCCATGGTTGTCTTGCCTTAGTGAATTATATATATAGATTTTCCGGCAAAGTCTAATCTGTGCTTTCTATGCTTGAGGATTACCAATGGTTTGCACTTTGTGACAAACCCTCTGTATTTACTTTCATGAAGTCTTCTCTTGATTGTAGTCTTTGGCAATGATGGGTCTACTGCCCAGACACTGTGTTCCTTCTCTTTCCTAATGTACCAGATGGTTGATTTGACCACTCCTGTTTCTACTGTCTCTCTAAAGGGTTTGTTTTGTTTTCTCTGTCTAATGATGGCCTGTTTTTACTTCCATGGGAAGCTCTTTGGACCTCATATTGACAGCTTCCAAATGCAAATTACACATTTGGAGTGTACAGGCCTTTTAGCTGCTTAATAGTTAATGAAATAATGGTGAGACCTGTTCACACCTAACTATGGAACAGCTTGTCAGTCAATTGTCCAAATACTTTTGAGCCCCTGAAAATGCAGGAACCATGTATAAAACTGGCTGTCATTTCTAAATATATTCTAAATATTATACGTCTGTTGAACCCTTTGATTAATGCTGAAGACCTACACTTTAATCACGTAATTATTACTTCATTTCAGATCTATTGAGGTGATGTATAGAGCCAAAATTATGAAAATTATATCATTGTCCAAATACTTATGGACCTAACTGTAATGATATTTAAATCTTATTTTTAGCTACTTTGAAAGCTCTACTACTAACCAGAATTAAAACATTCTTGTCATTATAAGAATTTTGCTATGACTTTATTTTTGTCCACAAACCTCCCGACATCTAAATTACATTTAAGAATTGATTAAGTGCACTGTGAATTGAATGTGTTTACCAACTGCATGGGGAATTTGTAGTGTACATATACATTTTTGCTTTGTACTTTGTTGTGTGCTTTGCAATGTGTCTCAGGATGTTGAGTTCTACGAAAGGCGATGTTCTTCAAATTGATCTCATTGTTTAATTAGCTAGTCCTTTTCTTCTCTTATGCTACATTTACAAAGCAGCATTGGTTAGTGATTTATATTGATAAAACATTTAGAAATAGTCAAATTTTTTCTTAACTCACTTTGTTGTTTTTGCCTTTTTTTGTGGAGACTGCTTCCTTTAATTGTATCCCAATAACATTATCAGTGAATGGAGAAGACAATGGGGGCAAATGACACTGAATGCTGAAAGGCTGTATTTACTTAAGTGTTAGTAAAACTTCTGACTTGGCAGTTGCACTCAGGCTCTATGCAGGTATATTGCTGCTGGTATAAAGGAGCCCCTGTTGCGTTTCCTGATACACATCTTCTAAATAATTGATTAGCTGAAAGTCCTCGGTGTTGGTGTGTTGAGAGTGGATGTGCAGTGTTGTTGAAAATGGCACTCAGTTTTCTTTTAACTCTCTCATTTGCTATAACCACCAGGGGATCCAGAGTGTGTCCCATAACTGAGCTTGCCCTTTTAATTAGCTTGTGGATTCGGTTGGCCTCTCGAAGTGACGTACCAGCCCAGCACACCACCAGGTAGAAGATTGCACTGGCTGTCACAGAGTTGTAGAAGATGTGAAGGATGTCACTTCCCACATTAAAGGAATGCAGTCTTCTAATTAAGATAAGCCTGTTCTGCCCTTTCTTTTATATTTCCTCTGCGTTCTGAGGCCAGTCTAACTTGACACTTATTTGGACCCTCAAGTACTTGTAGTGGTGCACCAACTCTACATCCATTCCCTGAATAGAGAACAGCTATAGAGGCTTTTTGGTGCGGTGAATGGCAATAAGCAGTTCCTTGGTTTTGTTAAGTTTCAAACAATTCTTTCTACACCATAAAACAAAGCTCTCAACCTGACTCCTCTCCTCTATCTCATTCCCTTTATTGACATACCCCATAAGTCCAGAATCACCTGAAAAGTTCTGCAAGTGACATGACCTGGAGCTATATTTATAATCTGAGGTGTACAGAGAAAAGATAAGATGAGACAAGACTGTTCCTTGTGGTGCTCCAGTATTACTCACATCCATATCAGAAACACCGCCCTTGAGTCTCACCAACTGTGGTCTGCAGGATGGCATAGTCTTATAAACCTGCAAATCCCTGAGCTTACCCCTTAACATGGATGGATAATGGCATATTTAGGATAGAATTAGGGAGCAAATTCTACAGAAAAAAATATGAATTAATAAGAAAATGACCAAGAGTTAAGGACTTAAACTTATGGAAAAGTACAGATATCTCAAAATTTCATATTGAATGTAAATTTCACTATACTGCTTCTTTCTAAATGCTGCGTGAGACAGGAAGACAAAGGATGGCTAATTTAACAGTGAGAGTTAAAAAATATTCATTGACTGAGAAACTAGTTGGAACAAAACAACTGCAGCCTCAGGGATGACAGTAACTGATAGAAGAATCTGGTGAGCCCATTTATTCAAAAAGTTTCCAGATTACATAGTGGTACCCTGCTTTGGACTGCACAATACAGTAATACCTATATAAATGTCCCATCTGAAGATGCTATTACAGTGCAGTATTTATTTACAGTGGCTAAAACATGAACATAAACTGGCTTCATAATTTCAATCTACGGAACCACCACGAGTAGTTAAGTAATCTTGAAAACATTAATGAATACAAGAGTAATGTTCCTGGCATCCAGGACAGATTGTGATAACAATCTAAATTAAAGGTTCATTATGGTAAGTAATGATTTAGTAAATGATCACATATAAATGCTCATCTATATTAAAAGCTATCAAAGTAATGGCAGTGAGAGATGGGAATGGGTAAATGTCAAAGCTTACAGAGAAAAGCTACAAGGTTACCACAATTTAAAGATTTACAGTGCTGTGAAAAGTATGTGTCCTGATATCATCTACTTTGTACATTTATCACAATAAATGGCTTCAGATATTGAGACAAAATGTAATATTAGGTAAAGTGAACCCGAGTACACATATAACGCCATTTCTAAATTGGTACCCATAAACTTTCCCCCTTAATTATGCACTCAAACATCCAATCAAGAGTTAAATGTTAATTAGAACACAGCCAACCCCGTTGAATGTAAACCTCAATACACATTGAGGCATGTCAAGATTTAATCTTTGTTTAAACAGTATGTATAGATGAAGGTGATATGACAAAAATCATGCTACATTTATATTTTATAGTCTATTGTAAAATTTAAATAAACATAAATGCAAACTTCATATATGGAAAAAGTTAAGTCCACCCCTCCATTTATTACTACCTCAAATTAAAATCATGTGCACCAGATCAGGTGCAAATGATTAGAACCTCATTTGACAGGATATTGTCTGAACCCATCTTATTTGAACCTCAGATATTAATTTGGTTGTTGAAGTGTGTGTTATCAACATGCTGAAATCACAAGAGTTCCCTTAAGCCTTTAGAAGAAGCACATCTGGGAAGGGATTTAAAAAAGACCTCCAAACAGGTGGAAATAAACCATTCCACAGTCTAGAACATTATCCACAAGTGGAGAAGATTTCAACCAACTATCAACATATCCAGGCCAGACTGCCCCAGTAAGTTCAGCTTGACGGCAGGAATCAAAATGCTGAGAGAAGTCTCTAAGAACCCCAGAATATCATCATGAGATGATACAGGTAGCTCTTGCTACTGTTGATGGCAAAGTGAATATGTCTACCATTAGAGGCTGCACATATTAGATCTACATACTGTAGAAGGTGTTCCAGAAAGAACATCAGGGCAAGACCAAGTTTTCCTAGGAATACCTACCAAAAGACCAGAATTTCTGTAACAACATGCTCTAGGCAGACAAGGCAAAGGCAGAGTTACTTCAGCGCAGTACCAGATGACATGTCTGGTTAAAACCAAAGACAGCATTTGTTCAGAAGAACGAGAAACCAACTACTGTATATAGTATAGTGGTAGAAATGTTTGATGCTTTGCTGCATCAGGATCTGGGCAGCTCACCCTCATTGAATCCACCATTATTTTTTCTTTGCAACAAATTGATGCTTGATGATAGATAATGTGATAACTTCTGTTAGAAGACTGAAGCTGAACTGAAAGTGCACCTTGCAACATGACAATCACCCTAAACACAGCAGTAAATCCAAGGAACATTTGAAATGAAAGAAAGGCCAAGTCAAAGCCTGGATCTGAATCACATTGAGATGCTGTGGAACAGCCTGTGCACGCAAGACTCTGCTCAAACATCACACAGCTAAAAGAATGCTGAATGGTAGAGTGAAAAAAACTTTCTGCCACTCAATGTCATTACCTGCTATTTATAGCCAGGGGGTGAGGGGGTCGGGGGCTTACTTTCCCACAGAAGTATATTGCATAACTGTTCACTTTTTGTTGAATAAATTATTATGTGAAGTGAAATTACTATTGTGTTTTTTTTATCTTTATCTAAAGCTACTGTTGGAATGGAAATCAAACTTCTATGTCCACATATGGTAAAAAACAGAAAATTAGTTTGATGGGGTACTTGCTTTTTCACATGACTGTACTGATAATTCTGATAACCAGTGGAGCCCAGCTTCAACATTTTATGTATGCTGATGACAGTGAATCAATTTTGTAGACAGAAAAATGAATTGTGAATGACAAAAGTACAGAAAAATGGAATAAGCTTATAAGCATTAAATGGGTATAGGTATAATAAAATAGAAAAACACACAGATATACATACATGCAAATCAAATTATTTTCAATAACAGAATGAATTAACTCTATCTGGTAGGGTCTTACCTTTGTTATGGAAGAATTCTTGAAAGTACAATGCCCCCAGATCTACATGCTCAATAGCATAGTACTTCAGTCTCTCCATTCGGCAGTTCTGAAGGTCTTTGGTGATTTCCAGAACAGAGATGCTGGCATTTGTGCAGTGCATGTTAAGATTTGCCTCCATAAACCCTCCACCATCACTATTACTGGCAAAACCAGCTGCTGACTTCAGGAAGCTGACATTACGCTCAAGTGTTCCACCTATTTCATTTCTGAAATGTGGGCAGCTCAGCAACAGGTCATTGCAGTTGCTATCTCCAAGATCAGGCTCTAAGTTCTCCTTATAGTTCAAATCTTCAGTGCTTGCAAAAGCAGGTTCAAGATTTCCCAGGCTAAGAGTTTGTGAAACTGAGATTGAAACAGCGGAGGCAGCCGAAGCACCTGTTGTTGTATTCTTCCTCTGGGCCACGCAGATTCTATTTGACACCACCTCCTGAAGATTAAAGAGGACACTCTGCACATCGTAATGTGCAAAGCTCTTCTGGCAACACCATGGTTTTGCTATGTATTCCTGTAGCCTGCTGTCCTCCAGGTCAATGTGACCTCCCTTACTAGGTGTATCAACGTCATTCCTGCTGCTACGCAACTTACGAAAAATCGAGGAATCTGTACTACTATTCCCATCGGATTTTCCACTCTTTTTGCGTGTTCGCTCTGTCTTTAGTGAAGATTTTCCATCTTCTCGGAGCTGACTGTTTTTAAGGTCATTCTTAGGTGTCCTACTGCTTAGAGTGGAATCAGGGCTAGTATCAGCACGTAGTAACTCATTCAATTTTTCAGGAGCAGCACTCCTCTGATCAGGCATTTCCTGCCGGAACTCATTAAGCATTTCAAAGAAGCTCTGCTCAGGAATACCTTGAACATCTATAGACGATGTGCTGCCATATTCCCTGAAAAGAGGCATGCCCGTAGATCCATGTTTAATGCCCCTAGGAGGATCAAAAGTCTCCACTTCACATTCACTCAGAGTGATCTCACTGTTACTTCGGTTACGCAGGGGAATGAAGGTCTTCCCTGGGGACCGGGGCCAGCCATCTTGAAATTCCACATCTTTAGACCGTCGTCTTCCAATCTTCTGAAAACCTCTAAATCCTCCTAGGGAAGGTTGATAGCTTGAAGTGGTATGATAAAGCTGCCCATTTTGAAAGCCATGGGTGCGCAATGAACTAGGATCAGTTTCACGAGGGTGAGGAGTCAAAAGAGATTCTTTTGAAAGCTCTCTCCTGGGGGGCCAGTCTGCAATGCGGGCTCGCACCCCCATTTTAGGAACAATAGGAGTGGAACTACTAATTCGTGGTGGGCAAGGTTCCTGAAGTAAATGCACCGCATTTCCGTTTTGTACACGAAAAGGATGTGCACAGTAATCACCACCTGATGGTTCAGCACTCCCTCCACTTCCGAATGATATCGGACCTACCATTTCAACCATTAGGTCATTTTGAATAATGCGATAACTTGTCATAGTCCATAAAAGCTCACAATAGCTAATTGTATCAAGAAAGTGCTTCTCATCTCTGGCTAAATGTCCTGCCAATGTCCTCCAAACTTGAAAAATAGGAAAGGTAGCTGGTTATAATGTAACCACGGAAAGACATCAATCCTGTTCCAGACAGCCAACATAGCAGAAGACACAGATTCTTCTGCATACACTATAAATGATTTTCAACACCGTATGCAGCTCTCAGTTTTCACTGGCTTGGTAACCCTTCCATTCTTCTTCAATGCTTTTCTGAAAATTTTCATTCCCTCCTTGTTTAACAAGTGCTTACCTAGACAAAGGGAAACAAATCAAAATTATCAGTATGCTCGCACTGTGATAAACATGACAAAATAAAGCAATCTCTCAGACTTCTGTAATTTCCACAACATAATGTAAAGTCAATCCAAAAGCAAGACAATTCAGCTCACAAAAAAAAATAAAAATAAAAATACGGAGAGTTACTATAAGAAGTAAAATGACAACAACAAATTACATAATCTGAAAGCACTACTAAGAAAGAGCCTGCAGAATAACTGCAATATTCATACTGGTGTTGTAAATATCTATCATTATATATTTTCAAATAATTATTATATTGTTAAAGGACAAGTTTGGTATTTTTCAGGTTGAATGGTATACAAGCATTTGCAATGGAAATCATGAGGAATAACTAGATCCTTTAATATGAGAGTAAAGTTAGCTAATACATATTACGAAAAAATTTATAAAATACTTCATTAATGTGTTTGTATGATTTGCAATACATATACAATGATCAACGTATTAATAAAATACACACACATAATATACATGTACCATACAAACAGATATATTATAAATAATATTATTACAATAAAATATACATATACATTAATCAATAATAGACCACTACAGGAAAAGCTCAGTGCAGTACCAGCTGGACCATCCACCCTAATGGGTAAAACCACTCAAAGTTACAAACAAACCCTTTACTCACTCACAGCCTCCAGATAAAATGGACACAGCCTTGTGAAACTAAGAGACTAATATTTCTTTGAAAGAAATTCATGATGACTGCATATTGCATCATTTAAAAGAAGACAAACTCATTAAAGTATGTATCGCATAATGCTAACTCAGAGATCACAAATGAGAAATACAATATTCTCTACAAAAATGAGTGTTTGCCAACTTCAAAAAGTAAAAGTACTGTATAGCCACAACCATGTCATATTACACTCTAGCTGTGCAGCACAAATCTTTGACTCCTAATTTTTCATTCTTACAGCTCCACACCTCCCCCATATACTTCCCCCACTGCGATATCCTGCAGACGAGGATGTAAACCTCGCCCTGTAGTTAATAACTAGTTCACAGAATCCCATCTACGTTTCATAGCCACTGAAAACCAGGGCCTCACCAGATGTACTTGGCCCAGGAGAGTGATTTTAGCAAATGCAGCTGTCGGCTCAAGACAGACAAGAAGACTGTCTTTCCTGTATAATCCTTTGATGTTTATTAAGGACAGGCTATTGAATTTGATTGACTGATAATTGTAGGGAATCAGCTGTACAAATGAATGAAACTAAAGGAAGCCTTTAAGCAGATTCTGCCTCGTGTGCATCAGTGATTCAAAAACAAATGACAAGCTACATGGCACAGAGCACAGCCTTGACTCAAAGAGAACTTGTTCCAGTACAGTACTGGCAGAAATGCATCTGTCTATTTTCAAAGAGATTATTTAAATCACATATAAATGCAATATAGAGAGGGGCTAAAATAGAAAAAGTTCCAAAAGATTATCAAAGTTCAAACAGCTGAGCAATGCAAGAACCATAATGTATGTTTTAAGCACACTAGTGAACCTTAATAGCAACTGTAATTTCAGCTTATGACCAGTCCCATATGTTCACAATAAATACTTCTATGAATATGACATAATTAAGAACATGAAACAAACTAGCTCATATTTGCAAAGCAATGCAACACAACAATTAAAATAAAAAAAAAAACTATAAGAGAAAATAGAAAAAAAATTAATTAATGGTACAATGATCACTTTTTCCTAAAATCTGCTGAATCTGCTTGCCGAGTTTAAGCTGCTATAAAGTCTGTAAGTGGGACGTGAGAGACTTGGATCAATAAAGCAATGCTAACATTTACCATTTATGCATTGATTAAAATTTTGAAAACTGTGCAAACGTAAGTATCAAACTATAAATGGTCATTTTCCATCTATCCATTTTCTTACTTTTGCTTGAATTTTTGCCAGGCCCCATAGTTGCTACGAATTTTCTCCTGGTGTTATATACATACACATAACAAAGTAAATACAATTAACAGCACAATATACAATACATGACACCAATTCCAGTATCACATACAGTCATGGAGAATAACAGCATAATGCACATAAAATACAAATGTATAAAAGAATTTGATGATGCCCAGTAATTTATCACATAAGACTATGTAATAAATATACTTTCAAGACGAGTAAGAAGCAGGAATCAATCGGAAATTGTGTTTAACTAGAGTGACTGCAGCAGTAAAGAAATTCTTGATTTGTCTACTAGTTCTTGCTTTTAGTGACTGGTAACATTTCCTCAATGGTAATAACAGAATGAGATGGTTACCATGATGAGTGTAGCGCTTAATTATATTTCCAGCCATTTTTCTGACCTGTGATGGGTAAAAGTCCTCAAGAGAGTCCAAGTTCAGGCCTTGAACCCATTCTGCTGACCGAATAACATGTCACAGTGTATGTTTTGAGGGAGCAGATCCACTATCATCCTAGACAGTTATGAAGAACGTCAGGATGCTTTCAATAACAGATAAAACTGTCACTGATTGGGGCAGATTAAACATTTTAAGTTGCCAGTGAAAAAACATCCGCAGTGGAGCTTTTATTGTAACAACACAAGTTCTCTCTTCATTCCAGTTAAGACTATGAATGGCAGTGGTGCTAATAAATGTAAACGATTTCACCCAGTTGACAGTGACATCTTTTATAACTATAGTAGTAGGAAGTCATGAGAGTCTCTTAAAATCTACAGCCATTTCCCCAGTTTTCAGACTATTTAAGCTGAGAGTGATGAGGGTACACCCACTTGCCAATATGGCACCTCGTCCTCATCAGAGAGGTGTCATCTGCAAACTTTAGCAGTTTAAAAGAGGGCTCACTGGAGGTGCACTCACTGATATAGTGTGCTTAGTCTAATTCAGGGTCACAGGACACCAGAGGTCACCTTGCAAAAGAAGTCAGTGTCAGATATATTTCCTTTTCCACATAATTTGACATTACTGCTCGCATTGTATGGGTCACTATTTGAATTGGCATTGTCTAATGCATTTGGAGTTGCTCACGTCCCTAAATTCACCTCTAGGTGTTAATTATAAAGCAAACTTTTCTTGCTTAAAATGCTTTGAATGCAAGAAGTGGCATATCTGGTATTGTGTAAATGATTAATCTGTTAGACCACCATTCAAAATTTGCTTCTTTTATTTCTCTCTCTCAGGCTGCATGAGAATGAAGTGAAACTGCAAACAAATTAGCAGCATTTTGCAACCAATTCAAATTTTCTTCACTGTATCAATCACTTAACCAAGGCTGTGGAGTCAGTGCACAAAACCTTCAAGTCTGTCTCCTCATTTTATGGTACCACTGATTCGGAGTCCTCTTTTTGTAATTAGATTCATATATTTACTATGTTGACTGAAAGCACATAACATACCGGATATAAGGCACTTCATCACTGCCAGAATGATTCATCAGGCTACTTTTTATAACCCTAACCTGTTAAGGTTTGGGTTTAAAGGGTGCAGCAATGCTGTTGTGGCTTTTTTATATTATTTATTAAAGAAGTTACATTGAGCAACATTAAATAAAAGAGAAAACTTGCAAAATGAAAAACGATTATATATTTTTTATCAAAAAGCTAAGTTTTAAAACGTTTTGTTACAATTTACTTTACGACTCCATGACTCCGACTCTTATTCCACAGTCCTGAATTTAACTACTTCTTATTATAACATACCCCATAAAAAATAATAGGAAACACATCATGAAAACAGAGGGAGAAGGACATCACTATAACTAAGTGTATCTAAACTGAAAAACTCAAATAGACATCATCAGAAAAACTGCTGTAAGCCATTCCAGTTATTTTACATCTTTGGCACTGCAAAAGGAACACAGTATATATGGGCAGAACCTAATCTTCTAACAATAAAAATCGCAAAAAAAATTAAGTCTCTCTCAAGTTCTGCTTGCTTTACAGTTCCGAAAGAATGATGGTTTTACTTTTTATTGAAATGTGGTGGTGCATCACATTTAAGCCTACAATACAATGCAAACTTTCTAGCGGGTGAAAATAAATGTACTATAATTTACACAGGCTAGATGTGCAGTCCACATACAAAGTATGTCTTAGCTGCTGAAGCAAAGGGAGAGATAAGAAAGGTTCAAGACATGGTAAAGCCCAAACCCTAACTACTCCTGGAATAACCTTCTAAGACAAGTGTTTTTTTTCTGCCAGTGTTATTTTTAATATACAAGAAAGCTATTGATTGCTTATTTATTTTAACTTTACATTCATTTTCTGATCCATTAGATCAATTTACAAAAGGAAGAGTCCATTACAGAACCAGAAGGCTAAAGTTAGACACTGCCCTGAAAGCAAGAACAGTCCATCAAAGTCACTAATCAATCAAGTAGTCTGCCTCTAAATTATGGAGAAAAAAATGATAAAGCTTCTCCCGTTAAAAAGAAATAATTATAAAGAATTATGGTTGTAGGCTAAATATTTTCAGAAAATAGATATTATGCATAATGCCAGTGATTTGTAGTGAGTCAGAATGTGTCAGACGTACATTTTCAATGGCATTTTTGTATAGGCCTATAACATTTCACTAAAACGTAACTGGTCTTGCAGTCAGACAATATTTTTTGTAACAGACTACCCAAAGTATATGGTGTTGCCCAGGTATATTTGTCTAACTGGTTGAGGTAAGAAAGCAAATATTTTTGTTGATTTTAAATGTTGACTCTTTCATCATCAATGGCTGAAATGCAAGTGTTCCCTCGATCATCTGCACTACCTTTCTGTAAACGTCTCTGTTCTAATGAATCAAGTATTTGTTCTTTTTGTGCATAAAATGACTCCATAAATACAGTAACTGCTTACAAGGCTGAAGCCATGAATGGTAATTCTTTAAATTTCCTGGTTTTATTTCACAAACAGACTTTTAATCCTACATAAACAAACTGCATGGCTTGATAAGCAACTGAATTACTGATACAGCTTGTAAGCTGTTTTTGTGTTGTTTCCTTGCAGCGAGTCTCAACCTTTTTCCCATCACTTCTCATGTGAGTACATCGATCGCGACCCACTCTATATATAGAATAAAAACATGCTCATATTTATCACTTAACACCAGAGCATTTTGAAACACTGAATTACTGAATTACTTAAGGACTATTCAAGTCATGTGATACTTGTGATTGCTTTGTATATATTATCATATCCAGTGAAATTGGGAAAAGGGTGACTCACCATATAGCACATGACCTTGCTGTCGTTAGTATATTCCTGCTCTTTGTTTTAGTTGCTGCTACATTTCAAAATCCTGACTCGCAAGTATATGTTGTATTACAAGGCACAAACCTTGTTGCACAATCAAGTGAGTCCTGGATATTTGTGTAGCTTGAAGCAACAAAGAATTCCATCTTACAAAATGAAAGTTGTAGGCTACCATACGATGTAAGGTCAATTAGATGTGTTTTCAAGTCAATAGGGAGGACAATGTCAGCAGCACCTCTTGGGTCAACCAAAAAGAGATCACAAATCCATTCATTTCTAATTCTTCTATTGTCGGAGGTGACGCAGTGGTAGCACTGCTGCCTTGCAGTAATGAGATAATGCGTTTGCATCCCAGGTCCTCCCTGCTTGAAAGCACTTCGAGTAGTGAGAAAAGCTCTATATAAATGTATACATTTATCTTATTATTATTAAACTAGCCAACCCGCGGCGTACCATACGCCGCATAATCAGGCCGGTTTTTTAATGATTTTTAAGCACAGGGAGAAAATTTACATTTGAAAAATCGGTAATGTAATAAATCAGCAAGAAAAGCAACATTGTAACAATGCACGGAACGAACGAACACACAATCGTCCGTGCGGCGCTCAGGCGCGGAGGGTGGAACGGGAGGAGAGGAGAAGCACATCCACGCCGCTCCCTCCGTCACGCTAGTCTGCTGATTTCTCGTTCAGTAAGCACTGCCCGCTCATGTGCCCACCTCCAACTTGTCACTTGAGTCGTTGTCATCTTTGCACAGTCCAGATGCACCTGTGACTCACGTAGACTTTTCATCTGTGCAGTTTTGGCTGCTTTTCTATATATAATCCACCAAGACACCCGACCACGGTAGTAGCAAGGTGTGAGGGGGGTGTGTACAAAGGGTAGGGACGCAACCAGTGGGAGCGTATGAGTCGCACTTAGTGGGAATTCCACGGTTTACAGCCCGAATGGAGTTCAACGGCTCACCCATGCCACTCTGCGCTGGGTAGACACACAGTCAATCTCATGCATAATTATTTATTGAATGCTAAACACTTCTGGAAAGACACGGTTGTCTAAAACGGGTTGGTGTGAGAATACAACAGTAAGTGAATGAAAAGATGGAACTCTGGAGAGAGCAAAATACAACACAATAGTGAACCCGCGGCATAACAAACGCCACGTGGCTCAGACGTGCATGTGGACTCTTAGCACAGACGAAAGGGACTAACTGGGTGGTTGGTGAGTTTTTGCGTCCGGGCAAATGGGCAGGCAGTGTGAATGCCTAGAGAGCGAGGGTAGATGCCGGCCGGTGAAAAAGGAGTGTTGGTGGGCAGGGAAAAACGTCTTCCGAATTCCTTCAGGAACATCTAAGAAGACGCATGTTTGTCACGGATGTGAACAGTTGTATGTAGAATGTAAAACAGTTTGCTATGGTGCATACAGTCGTGCGTCGTAACCGAAAACTTGGTTTTTAAAGACTGCTTACTTCATTGTGCTTTAACCTCAGTTGTAAAGGATTGTTTTAAGGATCCCATGGGATACCCCTCGCAAACCGTTTCACACGCTGCATATGGCGATTCACCTCCGAGAAACATGCCTCTATGAACAGTCAACGTAGCTCGGAGGTGCATGACATGCACATGACATTAACCTGACCTGCACTGCATGTGGCCTCTACGACAGACGAATATAAATGATGCCATTTTTTCTGTGTCGTCGCGTCCGAGTTGGTGGGTGTGGCCCTGCGAGTTGTTGTCGTATCCAATGGTCTTTGAGTTGGTGGGCATGGCTCCTCCCTGCGTGCGCCATAGGTGTCTCACTTGTCGGCGGCTTAGTGAATCCACGCCTTTTCCGGCGTGCTTTCCATGGGTGTCTTGCCTTAGTGAATTATATATATAGATAATTAGTAAACACCCCAGCTTAACTGTACATCTCGATGCTTTTGCGGGGGTGGGGTGGGGGGACTCCTGTAAAAACTGTTCTCGCTATATAAAAAAAAAAATTATGAAATTATTTGAAACGACAAAACACAGACACTTCAATCATAATTAGTTTCTGACATATAGTTCAAGCAGATACAACGTGGAACAACAGAATACTAAGCCACTTAACAAATTGCACTTCTAAAAATGAGCATATTACATGTATTTATTTTAGCTTATACTTTTACCCAAAGCAGATTAAAATTGAATTGTTTTCATATTTCTACATTCTGGATACCGGCTAAGCAGTTAATGCATAGTCTAATAATGCTTTAATCTCTGCACCACACAGCCTACTGCTACATTTAGTAAATGTCAGGCTAAAGATCGAATACAAAGAGTTTAATTAGTGAGTAAACGATTAAATTACAGAGCTTCAGAAGCAGTATTCAGAGTCAAAAAAGATACCATCCATTAAAACTCTTAACAGAAGACTGCTGACCTCTTTGCATCCAGAGTGTCAGAAACTGATTGCTGGAATTAGACACCATTCACTAGCAACTCCTTGATTTACTCCAGAAAATTTATTGTCATTTGGGACACGAGGTAAAAAAGGCCTTTTTCTTCCTGCTCTCCATTAGCTCTGTTGATTAAAGATATTATCTGTTGAAATCTATTCCTTGAAAGAAAAGCTTCTTTCTCTTTTAACAATTTCACAATGAATTCTACTTAATTCCTCCCTCTGTATATTAAAATATTTAAATGCTGCATGGAGCAATCAACACAAGAATTTTTCATATTTCCAGGTCATACCTTGATATTATATTAACAGAATTCACAGCAGGCAAATGCAAACTAGCATTTAGTGCACATCTTGATGTGGATGTACACATCGCTTGTCACGCCCTTTGGGATATACATCATTTGCACCACCAGTTCCATGAATAATAAAAGAAATGTTTAACGTTATGTACATTATGCAAGTGGAACACAACAGAAACTGAGGCACCAAGACAACTATTCATTGTACCAGAAGCATTATTTATTTTGTACCTGTTTTCTTTTCTTCCATAGCATTATTGATCTAATCCTAGGTTTTAGGGATGGCTCTTCAGACCATAAACTATTAGTCTGTATATACATAAAAGGAATTCAAACATATGAGAGCATTAACAATAGAATTATCTAAAAAGCAGTATATAAAACCATTCTAGATTCCTTACTTATAGACTAGCTTCACTCACAATTAACATAGTCAAACAATAAACTCCTTCTTACAGCCCTATCATTTAGAGTCTAAGACAAAGCTTCATACACATAATATTGTCTACACTTTGATAAATTGTACTGAAAGATTGCAAAATGTCAAGATTGTTTTTAGCATTAGGAATGAATTCTTTAACATTATCATAAAATAGGATGCCATGTCTTTGCTGTTACTTTAATATAAGTTAGCCATGCTATGAGTCTATTCCAAGAGATGGCACATCACAATCATTTGTAGTTATAAAATAAATTACAGTACTATAAACGTTTGTGATGCACCATCTGTTGGAACAACTAATGCAATTGATATGACTCTATAATATGCCATTTTGTATAGAAAGCAGTGTTGTCTGTGATGATCTGTCTGATGGGATAACAGAGACATAACAGCACTTATCCTTTTATTAAGGTGGATTAGGAATCCCACTGGGCTTTTGCTTGCCATATACGGTCACTGAGATAATTATTAGAAACAAATGCCCATCTGCTTATCCATGCAATTATCTATTCAGCCAATCATGTGTTAGTAGGGCAATGCATAAAATCATGCTAATACAGGTCAGGAACTTCACTTAATGTTCACAACACACACAAGAATGGGGAAAATGTGATCCCAGTGATTTAAACCTTGATAAGATAGTTGGCACCAGAATGGTTAAGTATTTCTGCAACTGCTGATCTCCTGAGATTTTCACACATGATAGTCTCAAAATGGTGAAAAAAAATCCATTGAGAGACAGTTCTGCAGATGGAAACACCTTGCTCATGAGAGTGGTCAGAAAAGAATGGCCAGATTGGTTTCTGCTGACAGAAAGGTTACCGTAACTGAAATAACTACCCGGTACAATTGTTGTGACCAGAAAAGGACGTCCGATTGCACAATACATCAAACCTTGGGGCAAATGCGCAAAAACAGCAGAAGACTACTTTAGACTCTACTCCCATCAGCCAAGAACAGTAAGATGACGTTGCAGTGGGCACAGGCTCACTAAAATTGGATAGACAAAAATGTAACCTTGTCTGATGAATCTTGATTTCTGCTAAGGCACACAGATGGTAGGGTCAGAATTTGACACAAACAACATGATTTCATGTATAAAAATCTACATTGTATCAACAGTCCAAGCTGATGGTGGCAGTGGTACATTGGAGTGAAGAATGTTTTTCTGGTAAACTTTGGGCCTATTAATACCAATCACTTATTGCTTGAAAGCCACGTATTGTCACAGACTGTGTGCAATCTCTCATGACCACAATTTACCCTACTTCCAGTATGATAATGCCTCATTTCATTCGGCAAAAGTTATCTCAAATTGGTTTTAATGAACATGACAATGAGTTCAGTGTTCTAAAGTGACTTTCCTAGTCACCGGATGAATCCAATAGAAAACCTTTGGAATGTGTTAGAATAGGAGATTTGCAGCATGAAAATGCAGCTGACAAACCGGCAGAAATTTTGTGATGCAATTTTGTCAACATGGATGATAACTTCAAAGGAATGTTTCCAAGATCTTGTGGAATCCATGTTATGAAGATCTGAGGCTGTTATGAGAGCAAAAGGAGGCCCAGCCCAGAATTAGTATAGCAGTCATAAGAATTTGCACAGTGTGTGTGCATGTACATTATATATATATATATATATATATATATATATATATTTATATATATATATTTATATTTATATATATATATATATATATATAGTCAACCCTCGTTTTTCGCGGTTAATCCGTTCCAGACTCTGCGCGATAAATGAATTTCAGCAGTAGAAACCATATGTTTGTATGGTTATTTTTATATATTTTAAGCCCTTATAAACTCTCCCACACTGTTAACATTATTAGAGCCCTCTAGACATGAAATAACACCCTTTAGTCAAACATTTAAACTGTGCTTCATTACAAGACAGAAATGGCAGTTCTTTCTCACAATTAAAAGAATGCAAACATATCTTATCTTCAAAGGAGCACAATCAAAAAATCAATACGTACTTTTAAGTATACAGAAGCACCGCGATAAAGCGACATTTTGTAGAGGAGCGTCCTATCTTCTAGGCAAACAGCTACTGTGTAAACAGCCCCCTCTGCTCACACCCCCTCCGTCAGGCAGAGAGAGTGAGAGAGACAGAGAGAAGCAAACAAAACAAGCGCCACGCGGGAAGCATATCTTTTAGCATTGAGGAGTTTTAGTTAATATGTAATACATGCTCTGATTGGGTAGCTTCTAAGCCATCCTCCAATAGCGTCTCTTGTATGAAATCAACTGGGCTAACAAACTGAGGAAGCATGTAGCATAAATTAAAAGACACATTGTCCGCAGAAAGCGAACCAGCTAAAAATCCGTGATATATATTTAGATGTGCTTACATTTAAAATCCGCGATAGAGTGAAGCCGCGAAAGTCGAAGCGATATAGCGAGGGATTACTGTATATCAGAGATGGGGGACTCGAGTCACAATTTTCAGGACTTGAGACTTGCTTGATTGAAGTAAGAAAATGACTTGACTTTGACTTGAGAGTAAGTGACTTGACTTAAAGTGGAAGACTCGACAATGACTTGAACTTTTAAATATAATTTGTTTAATAAAATAAAATAATTTAATAAAATAATTATGACTCAGCAGCGCCATAATTGGCGCCTGCGCCCTTAACGCTGCACAACTCTTAACGCTACCAAGAAGAAGAAGAACGCTGCACAACTCAAACCGCGCCAAACATGGCAGACAATAGTCGAGCTCCTCATATAGTCACGTTTGGCTATAAGGACTTTGAACTAGACCGTACTAACAAAAAGATTTGCCAGATGCAGAGAATGCAACGCGAGTATCAGACACGACAACCACAACATCAAATTTCATCCGGCACTTCAAAAACCACAAGGAAAGGTAAGAAAGTCGAATTCTTTATAGTTAATTTAATAAAACGATTACTAATTAATTAAATTAATCTATTCTGTTTGTCATAATTTGGCCTTGGTTGCATGTTTCTTTATCAGAAATGTGATGATCATCTCATAAATAAAACGCTATAACGTTACCAGTGGCGTAGCCACATTTTAATGTTGAGTGCAACTTGAAATGAAAGGGCTTCTCGATATTACATGTAAACTATAATGTCTATATTAAATGTGCGCATTTTCAAGCGTTTGTGTGGACTGACTGCGTGTGGTTAGTTGAATGGCAGCTCGTGTAACGTTATACTGCATGAAAATCTAAGATGAAAGCGTCGGTGCAATCACTTCTCCTTCAATAACTCGTTCAAAACTTTTTGGTCATACAGACAAGAATAATTTCATTGTTCGAATCGGTTACGTTAAGTGTCTATAATTTTTTTGTGTACACTCACAATAACAACAAAATGTTGTGTGCTGTATAACAATGAAACCAGTTCAAATAGAAAACAAATATATCAGATTATATATTATGTATGAAACGTGTATATTGCGCGTCCACCGCAGAGATGACGATTAAGCTTCATAACTTCATCACTGGGCTATATTAACATACATTATATTTATATTCTGCTGAAATTAAAAAGATCCGTTCATTTTAATTAACGAGATCCATCACTAACGTTACATTAAAAAGAGTGGATAAATACCCTACTGTGCCTTATAATGGACAGCATAAGTATTAAAGCATCATATATAAAACATTTCCTCGATCATTAAGAAATTGTTTTTTTGAGGAAAACATTTCAGGATTTCTCTCTATATAATGGATATGTATGGCACCCCGGAGTTTGAATTTCCAAAATGCAGTTTAAATGCAGCTTCAGAAGACTCTAAACGATTCCAGCCGAGGAGGAGGAGTCTTATCTAGCGAAACAATCGGTTATTTTCTAAACAAATGGACAATTTATATACTTTTTAACCTCAAATGCTGGTCTTGTGTTGTCTCTGCAGTCTGTGTGATTCGGGTAAATACAGTCTTAGATTGCAGCAAAAGTGCAGACACAGTGTTTACACAGTTAACATGTATAGACGCTCAAATGCCCTTTACAAAAAAAAGGTAAAAACAGCATTGCAGGATGTTTTTGACATTAAAGATATAAAAGAGATTGTTGTTTTTTTGACATCTATTAACTGTATTTACCTGAATCACACAGACTGCACAGAGGAGACAAGACCAACATTTGAGGCTAAAAAGTATATAAATTGTCAATTTGTTTGGAAAATAACCAATCATTTTGGGCTTTCTGAAGCTACATTTAAACTGCATTTTGGAAGTTCAAACTTCGGGGCGCCATACATATCCATTATATATAGACAGAAATCCTGAAATGTTTTCCTCAAAACAAAAAAAACAATTTCTTTATGACTGAGGAAAGAAAGACATGAACATATTGGATGACAAGGGGATGAGTACATTATCTGTACATTGTTGTTGTCAAAGTAAACTAATCCTTTCAGTTTGAATTGCATTATACATTTTAGACTGGATTTCTTAGTTTTAAACATTTTGTGTAAGCAACACAATTTTATTTTCAGATATTAATGTAGCACAGATATGCATATAATTTAAATATAGCAATGCAAATAAGATACATAATATATGTATATAAGTTTTCTGTAATCTTTTCTGTAAAAATTTTTCTGTGCAAAAATAAACGTATCGAAAATTTAACCTTTGTTTGTTTTAATACTGCAACTTGACTTGGCTTGAAACTTATCAGGACTCAACTTGACTTGCTTAGGGTGAACCCTTGACTTGACTTGCTTGATTTGTCTTAACTGTGACTTGAGACTTGATGGTTAACACTTGAAACTTGCTTGGACTTGATCATATGTGACTTGTCCCCATCTCATAATGACACTTGTCAAGCGGTGGAATATATTAGGCAACAAGTGAACAGTCAGTTCTTGAAGGAGATGTGTTGGAAGCTGGAAAAATGGACACGCGTCTGGAGCTGATCAACTCTGACATGGGCCAAATTATGATGACTAGACAAATGGTTCACAGCAGCTCTGTAACGACAGGTTTTGTGATATGTCTCCAGTATGCAGTGGTTAGCACCTACCAAAAATGGTCCAAGGAAGGTCAACCTGTGAACCAGCCACAGGGCCATTGGTGCCCAGGGCTCCAGTGATGAGTGTGGGAAGTGAAGGCTAGCCCCTCTGGGTCCAATCCCACAGAATATCAACTGTAGCACAAATTGCTTGAAAATGTAATGTTGGTCATAAGAGAAAGGAGTCGGAACACACAGTGCATCATAGCTTGCTGCATATGGGGCTGTGTAGCCACAGATCAGTAAGAGTGCCCATGCTGTCCCCTTTCCACCACGATAAATGCCTACAATTGTCACATGAACATCAGAATTAGACCATGGAACAATGGAAGAACGTGACACAGTGTGATGAATTGTGTTTTCTTTAAGATCATGTAGCCAGCCAGGTGTATGGGTGTCTTTTACCTAGGGAAGAGATGGCAGCAGGATGCACAATGGGAAAAAGCCAAGCCAGCAGAGGCAGTGTGATGCTCTGGGAAATAATCTACATGGGAAACCTGGCATTTATATGGATGTTACTTTGACACATATCACCTACCTAAAAGTTGTTGCAGACTACATACACCCCTTCATGGCAGTGGCCTCTTTCAGCAGGATGATGCAGCCTTGCCACACTGCAAAAAATGTTCAGGACTGGTTTGAGGAACATGACAAAGAGTTTAAGGTGCTGACTTCACCTCCAAATTCCCCAGATCTCAATATAATCGCGCATCTATGGAATGTGCTGCCGAAACAAATCTGATCCATGGAGGGCCCAACTCTCGCATCTTGCAGGACAGGGTCTTGGTGCCAGAAACCAAAGGACACCAGAGGTCTTATATTGTCAATGTATCAACAGGGCATGAGGGGGGACCTACACAATATTAAGCAGGTGGTTTTAATGTTGTGGCCGGTTGGTGTATATATAAAAAAATAAATATGGTGTAGATGTGCTCTACCCTGTAATTGGACTAGCATCAGCCTTGAGAGTTGATATGAAACTTGTGCCAGCAGCTAATACAGCACAATTCTAATGTGAACTCTATAAACCAGGCTCACTAAGACAGACTAGTGAATTGATGCATACATGACTATATTACCCTGAATTTGACATACCTAAGATGTACAGGACCTTAAGATCAATGTCAAAAGCAAAGTTCTAGCCTATTTCACAACAGAATATAGGTTATAAAACACTAACACCTGGTTTTACACTACATTATGTCAAGAATGGTTAAAAAAAATGAAGACTCCAGAATTTGTGTTGACATTTTTCTGACTACAAATCATATTATGTTTATAGATTCCACAATGTGCTAGTGAAGCTGCTTCTGGAGTAATGGTCACAAAAGACCCCAAAAAATTAATCAACATTGAAACTGAAGAATAAATTTCAAATGATGTCCCTAAAGCAGAAGCATTGACACCTTTTTGGAAAAACTAATATTGTACTAAAAGTAATAAACATATAAATGAAAAATATTGGCAAACACATGAATAGGAAATCACTACAGGTAAGCTAGAAGTATGTACCTTGTTTGCCTCTCTAAAAAAAAACCATCTGTATCCATAAGTAGCTCCCATTCTATATTTAAAAATGCTATTGTTGCAGAACCTAATTTTTGCTATGTGCAAACACAGCTAGAGTGTATGACATTCTATTCCAACAATCACTTCCATTTCTCAGATTATCACACATCAATGATGACTCTGCAAATCAATTTATTCTTAGTTGGTCTCAGAGCTGACAGGTAACCAGAAAATAAAACAAGGGTAAACTTTACAAGACTCCTCACTAATGTCCTCATTCCCATTTTTAAAAGACTAACTCATTGTCGGACAGTGGTAACACCCAGGACAACATCTCCATGTGCACATTAAAGTCCTTCTTAAATGACACCAGAAAGGATTTTTTGATTTCTAAGAAACTCCAAATAAATGAGCTAGGTGATGTTATTTTTAGTTTCAGGTGTAGTAGTAGTAGTACTGTCATGTATACAGAGTACAGAGAAATCCTTACTGCATGCATGAAAACAAATTGAAATACAAGATAAGACCTCTTGGTAATTTCAATATGCTCATTACTTTTGATGCAATGTTGTACTTGGAAGAGATATTGGGAATTTTAGATATTACCTAATCAAATTAGCTTGATGGAAAAATGTGGTCTTTTCTACTTCGTAAAACTTCTTATGTTTATCATAACATCCTATAGTTTAAACATCTGGGAGGTTGCTATGTTATGGGCCAAAGAAAACAGGAAACTGGTAAAGTATTAATCAGGCAATATCAAAAAGTTATTTAACCCAGAGTTGCACTGCATAAGGCTACCCTTTTTATTTCAAGTCCACACTATGGTCCAGAACACAAACAAAGTTAAATAAAACTATAAATATGTTCATGCGACTTTCAGTGTTCTTTATGGTATGGGGAAATTTTCATATTTGTTTACTGTGTTCCAAGAATAAACAAAATTTGTTTTACTGATTTTTCTTCAAATAATTTATACCTTTAAGGGAATGCTTTTACCTGCTAGTCAATCTAAAATACGGACAGTAATTGAATCTTACAACTGATCACAGGTTCTTTTGACTTAGCAGCACAAATGAAACTCATTTCTATATGATGCTTTTATTTCTGTTACTAATTCAACATTGATTTATTTAAATAAAAATTAATAAAAGATCTTTTCATGATCATTTTCATTTAAATCTGTAACTCACTGTACACTCCAGAGTAGATAACTCTTGTAAATTTTAACTGAAACTGTGTTAAGTGTTAACGTTAACTGTGAAAATCTGTAACTTATCAGTTCCTCTTACACAAAGGTCCCAAAGTTTGAAACAGGGGCTTATTGTGTAGAGACACTGCATTCAAAGCAGCTTGCACTGACTAGGATTGGTAGGAACAGGGGAGAAGAAGAGGGTGCTGGCAGCAATTTTAACCATACTTATTTACTGTTCTTCAAAGCATTTTTAATCTTTCTATCAAATTTACATTCTTTCTGCTGCACAGCACAATAGTAAGTCTGTTTCACTTTTCCAAATAAAGGAGCTGTTAATTTTTTTGACACTAAACGGAAAAAAGGGTACAAGCAAATTCTTGCCAAAAACAGGCAGGTTACAAAAGATAAAAGGAAAATAAAATGTGCTAGGGACACCACTCACAACTCAGCTTGGTTTTAATTTCTTTCCTAATAAAGTGAAGCCATTTGCCAGAATTATTTGAAAATTAAGAAAGATCCTCTCTGCACTATCTGTGTGTTGCACAACTAAATGCACATTTTTTTAATTAACTTTATCAGTAACTATCAACAAAAGTAAGTACAGAAGTAGTGAAAAGGTGTGACCTAAAGATAATGATTTTTTTTTTTCTTTTGAGTGCCAGAAATGAAATACATATGCAAGTGGGCTTTATAATTTTGAAATGGTTTAACTGTGTCATAAATAAAAAAATAGCAACCAACTGATCGATTGTTTTTCACTACGGCACGCAATTTTGGTGTCACCTAAAATGCAATACAAAATTTATCTCCACAGATCACGTCTTAACTAAAAACAAAGCAGACATTTCCATTTTGCTAAGCGACAGCTCCATATGTATTGCCTTTTGATATGAGACTATCCTTTAAACCTGCCGAAACAAAATGTAATCAGATGACCAATCAGTGTCAAAAAGGTCTACTCAGTTATGCACCTGAAATGGTGAATCTTTCACATTGGGGTGAAGGAGAAAAGTTTAAAAAAAAAACAAATTGCCACCTGATCATGTACCATGGTTATAGACCTTGCATTTTCATAAAAAAGCCTATTAAGGGCAACTGGCATGAGAAAATTACTACTGGATAATTTTTTTATAGTGTTAATTTGCGAAACTGGCCAAATCGCAGAAAATATGCCATTTTCTCCAGTAATCTTATTTGATGAATATTTTTCTAGAAATTTGTCAAGTGGCTGGCTTAGGCAAACAATTTTTTCTCCAAGTGCCCCACAATACTCTGCTGACGTGATCATCACAAGGTCGCAGGCACAAGCAAAATAAAAAAAATAAAAATTTCAACTTCTGAGATGCGCTAATCCCCCCAAACCCCACTTCTGCGATTGACAGTGTTGTGCAATATTTTTTTCCCATCTCTTACTGCACTTTTCTTGAATTTGCAGTTGTTTCAACCCCCAGGGCTCTTTGATTGCTTTATGATGGGTAGTCAATGAACTTATAAAGGTAGAAATGGGTTCCAAAGCCACAAATAAAAAAAAAAAAAAAAAACGTGTTTAAGAATATCACACACATATTCCTGATGACTTCTTTTGTATAAAATGGCATGTATAGGAAGTGACTTTAGAACAGGAATTGTTTTCCGAATGCTGCTTGGTGGTTACTCTTGGCTTGGAGAGGTTAACATGAAACAGTGCAAAATACGAATTTCCCCATGGGGATAAAGTTTTAACTGAAGTTGACAAATTACAAAAAATACATTAATAATTGGCAAAAAAAACAAAACCAAGCATGAGTTGCTTCTAATGTCATTTGAAGGTTTTTTTTTTTTTTTTAAAACTATTTTTTGTAAGGGGTACAAGTCAGTCTACTGCCCCTGGAGCAACGCATGGCCTGTGGCATGTGGCATGTTACCATGCAGAATCCCTGACTTTATAGACCTTCTCTGATGTAGCAGGGATGGGCAGATATTTCTTGGCCAGATTATTGAGTTTTGGGAAGTTTACTTCGTTGTGCTTCCACCACTGAAGTGGATTGGTGTCTGGGTCTGTGAAAATGACACCCCTATTGCCACCTGCTTTTTAGCAGGTGTTTTGGGGCTGTTGCTATAATGCACATCTCTCAAAGCTACACACCTTTCCCACTTGGTTGCATGCCCCTGACAGAGATGCTGTAATAATAGGTTATGCTGCTACAGATATTAGGCGGATGGTAGTTTCTTCAATGTTGAACTTTGCATAAACAAAACACTTCCAAACGACTGAGGCAACACTGGAAATGATCTCTCACTTGATAACGCATATGCCATCTTTCTACTGTTAAGCATGTTGTAATTACTCAAGTTAAAATCGATCAAAATTCATTTTTACACATTGCCCTAAACCACAATTTAAATTAACAGATAAAATTGATGTATTGCCCAGCTCGAATTCTACATGTAAAAATGAACACAACATCAACCATTCAAAACAAAATCTGATCATTTATAGGCAGATGCATTTAAAATTACTACACTTCAAGGGGAAAAATAATATATTGGATAATAACAAATATATGACATATAATTTCAACTTGAAGATTTTCTTGAATGAACAAACAAATATGAAATATAATTTCACTTCACGATTTTCTTGAATTATAAAACTGACAGCACAAGATTACAGGCAGCCCAGTGAAAAGTGCCAATAGCTCATTTCAAAGCCTTACATTCAAATCCCTGACCAGGCACTGCCTGTGTGGAGTTTGCATGTTCTCTGTTTGACAATAAAGACACACCCATATTCCTCTCACATCATAAGGATATGCTTATTAGATTTGTTGGCCATGTATGAATGAATGACCACTCCACAAGACATTCAATCAAAGTGGTTCCCTCTACGCTCCTAATATTACCAATCCTTCAACTTCCATTACAAATACTGTAGTTTAAGAAACTCTCTTGAAGTTGTTGGACTACAAAAGATGGATATAATTATTATTAAATGGCATGTTCGATTAAAGAAGTGCAATTTAAATTTAAGTTTTTTTAAGAATTATAAATCAAATTCAAAATGAATTTATTAATTTTTTACATAAAGCTATAATGTAACAATTTCAATCTTAATAAATGCAATCTTTACCAGTGGCAAGTTAACATATAGTTATTTCTAACCATCTATTTAAAAACCCTGACTCTTACACATAAGGTCATAACTGGTTTATGACTTTACCAAATGTGGCTTAAAGAACTTATGTGTTTCACCACTCTAAAGCATGCAGTACGATCCTTCAAATTCTCATCTATCAACTATATAATAAAACAGTAAAATAGTGTGTCCAGTCCCTCTGAGCAAACTGATTGGTCGGTTTGGCTTTGGTGAAGCAAAAGAGGAAGTACAAGTGTGCGACACCCAAGAAAGAGTTAAGGTGTATGAGGCATGCTGAAGGAATCACCTTCAAAGATGGCAAATATTAAACCAGCAGGAGGTGAGAAAGACCTCAATAATAATGACAGATTCTACAGTGAGCGACGGTGAAGAGATGTTCACACTATCACGAATACAGAGGAAAAGCACAGAAGGTACACATAAAACAAGAGTATAACTTTTACCTGTCTCTGACAGATACCATGGCTAGTGTTAAATACTATTAACAATAGGGTACCCAAACTATAGATTAATTCACCTATTGTACACATACTAAAGAGACCCAAACAGTCATAACATTTAAACAAAAAATGAAGTGAATGAAAAATGAAGAGCTCATTTTGGAATAGTACATTCCTACTACATATGCTCCAGAGGCTGTTCATTTTGCTTTTTGTTTTTTTAATATAATAGTTTAAGCTATAGCCATTGTTTTGATAGATCATTATTAAGTCCTTCCAATTTTCTCTCCTCAGTGTCAGTTATTGAACTTGGTCTGGATGGATCATGACAGATGATTGATACATTTTCCATTACTGTTTACCTGTCCGAGGTCACAATGTAGCTGACTGAGAGCATAAAAAACAAATAAATATGTTTGATTTTGCATAAGTTTCTGTGAGATGCATGAACTGAATATCTTGACTTTTTAAGAGTCTTCTATACTAATATGTTGAAATATCTTAAGTGCATTTTTGGTGAATTATTTTGTTGGGAGCTGAATGACTACTCTTATTGACACTTCATTTGTATGAGCTGAAACTTCACAGCCAGAGTGGTCACCCACACAAAGCATTCTGCTCACATCTCCCCTGTTCTCTCCCAACTTCACTGCTTAATGGTTCCTTCAAGGATTAAATTAAAGATTCTGCTTCTCACCTTCAAAACCCTACTTAACCTTTCCCCCGTCTCCCTCACTCAGTTCCTAGCTCCATACACTCCTTGTCACTTGCTGAAGTCCTCAAGCTCTAATCTCCTTACTGTCCCATGCTCCACTCTCTCCACCATGGGAGGCAAGTCCTTCAGTGTTATAGCCCCTTAACTCTGGAACTCTCTTCCTCAGTCTCTCCAAGATTGCTCCTTTCTTCATCTTTAAATCTCTACTCAAAACCTTCCTCTTTGATGAAATTTTGTCTCTTGTGCGATTTTTTCCCCTCTGTATGTAAAGCGATATTGGGTTTGTGAAAGGCGCTCTATAAATGTAACTTCTTATTATTTATTATTATGAGTTTCAGCATTTCATTTCCATGCAACTGAAATTGATGTGTTAATAAAGATGTTCTTCATTTAAATTTCAGCATTATTTTCTGTTTATGCTGTAGCCATTAGATCATGCCATACTTAACAATTATTATGTAACATGCTGAGCTGTAAAGTGCAAGTGCGCAAATATGAATAAACTAAACTGAAATTGTCAGTTTCAATTACCTTACAGAGTATGAATTTGGCAGACATTTTCATAACACCAGCAATTACAATATATGTTTGTTGGGAAACCACATTTTAAAAGCAAAAAATACAGTGGGATGCAAAAGTTTGGGCAACCTTGTTAATAGTCATTATTTTCCTGTATAAATCGTTGGTTGTTACGATACAAAATGTCAGTTAAATATATCATATAGTAGACACACACAGTGATATTTGAGAAGTGAAATGAAGTTTATTGGATTTACAGAAAGTGTGCAATAATTGTTCAAACAAAATCAGGCAGGTGCATAAATTTGGGCACCGTTGTCATTTTATTGATTCCAAAACTTTTAGAACTACTTATTGGAACTCAAATTGGCTTGGTAAGCTCAGTGACCCCTGACCTACATACACAGGTGAATCCTATAATGAGAAAGAGTATGTAAGTTTCCCTCCTCCTTTAATTTTCTCTAAAGAGTAGCAACATGGGGGTCACAAAACAACTCTCAAATGACCTGAAGACAAAGATTGTTCACCATCATGGTTTAGGGGAAGGATACAGAAAGCTGTCCCAGAGATTTAAGCCATCTGTTTCCACAGTTAGGAACATATTGAGGAAATGGAAGACCACAGGCTAAGTTCAAGTTAAGGCTCAAAGTGGCAGACCAAGAAAGATTTCAGATAGACAGAAGTGACGAATGGTGAGAACAGTCAGAGTCAACCCACAGACCAGCACCAAAGACCTACAACATCATCTTGCAGCAGATGGAGTCACTGTGCATCGTTCAACCATTCGCGCACTTTACACAAGGAGATGCTGTATGCGAGAGTGATGCAGAGGAAGCACAAACAGAGCCGCTTGAGGTATGCTCAAGCACATTTGGACAAGCCAGCTTCATTTTGGAATAAGGTGCTGTGGACTGATGAAACTAAAATGGAGTTATTTGGGCATAACAAGGGCGTTATGCATGGAGGAAAAAGAACACAGCATTCCAAGAAAACACCTGCTACCTACAGTAAAATATGGTGGTGGTTCCATCATGCTGTGGGCTGTGTGGCCAGTGCAGGGACTGGGAATCTTGTCAAAGTTGAGGGACGCATGGATTTCACTCAGTATCAGCAGATTATGGAGACCAATGTCCAGGAATCAGTGACAAAGCTGAAGCTGTGCCGGGGCTGGATCTTTCAACAAGACAACGACCCGAAACACTGCTCAAAATCCACTAAGGCATTCATGCAGAGGAACAAGTACAACGTTCTGGAATGGCCATCTCAGTCCCCAGACCTGAATATAATTGAAAATCTGTGGTGTGAGTTAAAGAGAGCTGTCCATGCTCGGAAGCCATCAAACCTGAATGAACTAGAGATGTTTTGTAAAGAGGAATGGTCCAAAATACCTTCAACCACAATCCAGACTGTCATTGGAACCTACAGGAAGCGTTTAGAGGCTGTAATTTCTGCAAAAGGCGGATCTACTAAATATTGATTTCATTTCTTTTTTGTGGTGCCCAAATATATGCACCTGCCTGATTTTGTTTGAACAATTATTGCACACTTTCTGTAAATCCAATAAACTTCATTTCACTTCTCAAATATCACTGTGTGTGTCTCCTATATGATATATTTAACTGACATTTTTTATCGTAACAACCAACGATTTATACAGGAAAATAATGACTATTAACAAGGTTGCCCAAACTTTTGCATCCCACTGTATGCAATTCAGATCACTGGTCAATTGATTAGTGCATCACTAAATTTCAGTTTGAATATATATTGAAGGTTGCTAACATTTTGCAGATGGTAGAACACATTTTGGTTAGATGGTAAAAAACAGAGACAGTATGGTCCCTAAAATATTCCACTTAGCACAAGTGCAGGGGAAATGTCAATTTAAAGAACATCTTTGTAGTGACATTGTCAAAACCACAATTGTCAATGGCATATTTCAGTAGTAGCTCCAGGTCAGTGTCGAATGAGATACTTCTCGTACCTGCAATATTAAAATGTAGGCTCAGATGATAAATGTAAAACTGAAAACTAGCTGTGCACTATGTGGCCAAAACTTTGTGGACACAACCTCCAAATTATTGAGTTCAGGTGTCTCATTGTTGGTGCATAAAAGTTAAGTGCTATCTCCAATGCATGATTTATATCTGCACAGAAACAAAGATAAAAAGCTTACATGAATGTTTATATGTTACTAGCAGTGTAAGCCTGTGCTGTAAAAAGCCAGGGCTCCTAGAAACTATTGAATCATCAAGAAAAAAAATTGAAATGCAGAGTCAGCAGTTTCATTTTGCAGACGTGCTCGCCCCCCTTATCTAAGTGAGTTTCTCTCTCCTTTGAGGTTGTGTTTTGCCGATGTGCTCGCCTCGCTTGTGCTTTAGCGGCAAAGCGAGTTCGTCTTGTTGGCGGTTTCGCATTGACAACAGAGTGGCTTTCTTTCAGCTTCATTCTATAGCCTCACACTTCTTTCTTCTTCCGACTCGTTAACTTGGGGCCGCCTTGTCAGCTCTTTGAGCTTCATAGCCTCGCACCAGGCCAGCAAGACAGACACACACACTTCCACGTGTAGACGTTTATATATAAGATTCTGAAAACAGAACAGCAAGGAAGCCATTCCAATATCTTTAAAGTAAACTAATCTGTACTTTCCAGGGCAAACCAAGAAATGCATCTTCAGAGATTTTTACTTTCTCGTATATACATAGTATAAAGAATTCAATCTTGACATTTTGATGAACCTTGATGTTTCAGACCTTCCCGAGTCTGAAAATACCATTTTTGAAATTATGTCTGTCTGTGTGTAAACATTACAACTCGAAAACGTTTTGACCTAGGTCAATGAGATTTTGCACACCTGCTTTACCTGAACTCATTTCATATTTTTCCAGTAAACTATGGCTATAAATAAATATATATGATTCAAATTTTGTGTGGATATTAGAAATGACGAAAAATAAGTAGATATGAATTTTGAGAAAAATCATGCAGCTGAAAGCGGTACTTTAACTGAATAATTTCACAAATTTTCAAGTAAACTATGGTTATAATTATAGATAGATTATTCAGATTTTGTATAGATATTTATAATGATAAAAAGCAAACAGTTACTCAACTGGAAGTATTATTATTATTGTTACTTTTATTGAAAATGTGCATAGATAAGTACAATGACAAGAAAAAAAAAATATGAAATTTGAGAAAAATTGTACAACCAGAAGTGGTGTTTTAATTAAACACCTTTAATTAAAAACATTTTTTATTTCTGTCATCATTATCACAATTAAATGTAGCTAAATGTAGCTTTACCTATGGCAATTTAGTGTAAAAAATATTACATAATACTAACACTTTTTCTACGTTTTTAGGTAACTATAACTCTTTTTACTTTGCATGTAATCTAGGTAATGCATATGTAATCATGAAAAAATTCCACCACCATTTTTGACCTCCCTAAGTGAGAAAATATCATTTTAGTATAAAGTTTGATTATAGAGATAAAAGACTGTGTATCGATATTATCAATTAATTATGATGAGAAACAGAAATGATATTTGGGAAATATTTAGCAACTGGAAGTGGCTCTGATGACTTTTTCCTCTATCTCAGTATACAGAGAAAGTCAAGGGGAGGACACTCACGATTTCTGGGAGAAGTAACCAAACCTAAGAGAACTTGAGCAATTTGCTCAAGAACACTTGAGGTGTGTAGAAGTCTAATTCAAAGTTAATGAAAGCAGAGTGGTTAAGGCTTTCGACTTGAATTTTAAACCCTGAGGTAGTGGATTCAAATCCTGCTACTAACATTGTATGACAATAAGCAAGTCACTTTAGATATGGCCAGTTGGAGCACAGGCAGGCAAAGTATGACTGCAAAACAAGGATACCAGGCTACAAAAGTCAAACCACTTCTTAAGCTTTATTATTACTGGTAACATTTTCAGCCTTAAAGAGTGAAAGGAGGATGAAGGAATATGCTGATTAGTTTTCCAAAACATCAAATCATCATGATCTGGCCTAAGAGTAAACATTATGTCTGTTACGATGGAATGTCAAATGCAGCTGACTACTTGCAGTGTTCTTTATCATGCCCTGGCTTTGTACTGAGTTGTGTTCAAAAGTCCGGCTCATGAATCCATGTACTGCTCCCAAGTCAAGTTTGTAATTTATGAAGCATACTGAGCTGAGTGCTGAGACTCGAATATGGCTGATTTTCTACTGAAACGGGTACAGAAGGAAGTAGGCTTGTTTCTCAACCCCTGTTCATGCATCCTGGTTGTACATGACTCTGTGAACACTGCAAGAATGTAATAAATATGTACCATGACATACAGAAAGGGATTGGTTTTATTCTATATTATACAAAGTATGTAAGGAGGGAAGCACTGTTTGTACTTTCTAATTTACAACTCTGCATAAATGCCAAATGTCTATGTTAATGCAACTGAAAAACTCTAAATCAGTTGAAGGGAATAAACTGTCAGCTTTAAGGTTGATTGTCCAACACATCTAGGAAGCTACAATTAACCTAGCTGTTCACTCTCTGAAAAATAAATGAAACACACCCAAGACATTGGGAAACATAACAATCCTTAACAAACCAACTTCAGGTATTTACATTTGTCTTTAAACATTGGCACAGTCACATACTCTAGGTTGTGACCTAAAGCCCAAGAGTACAAAGAGATGTTTTTCCAGACAGATGCTAACTTAACTATGTACGATAGACTGAGGAGCTTAACCACTGCTTGTTGAGATTAAGAGGAGTCTTGCCTGGCCTGGAAGGACAGTTTTGGTTGGTCTGTTCAGATCTTCTAGGTCTTAGTTTCCACTAAGACCTTCATCAGAATGATAGATAATGCCAGAAGACACGATTGAAAAATGCTCATTTCATCAGTTCTGCAATATGACCGCTCATATGTTATTCCCATGAAAGTTTATTTTTTTCCTTTTATTGGCATACTTGCCTTAAGTAAAAATGTAAAAACCAAAAATCGTGCCAAGTTATGCAGATTACACTCTGCCATGTAATTACAGAAAGGTAACAGTTGACATCTTCAGGCATTTATTTCCACATTAATAAATTAAGACCAGTTTCAGAAATATATACATTTATATATATTTGTTTCATATCAATTCTCTTACACATGTGCTTCTGTAAGTGATTTCTACATATAGTAAACTATTTTGTTCTGTTTTGAGTTATTTCACACTGTTTACATACTTTAGCACTGGTGAACTGGCGGTCACAGTAATTATACAATGGTTACCTTGGCAGGTTGCACTTTAATAGGCATGAATTTGCTTTTGACCTCTGGGATCAGTCTCTGTGAAGTCTGCATATTTCTTTGTATTATGTGCATGTTTTCCCATAGGCTTGAAGTTACGGGATTCAACAAATTTCTCATTTGATTCAGATCTCATTTAACAAAGATAAAGTAAAAAGAAGAATTCCTTTAAAAAGGTAGAAAATTGTTATTTAATTATTGTGCACACATCTTCAAAAGAAATGTGTGATTTCAAAGTATCTTCTGAAGATATAAATAAGAAATCGCACTGAAAACAAGTGCTTGCGTCCATGGGCTGATATGGATATTACTCCAAAAATAATAGTCAATTTAAGAAATGTTTTCCTATGGTCAAAAGTTGTGGTTGTAATTGTTATTATTGATGATAAATGTTTGGCGCCTTGGTGATGAGTGAACATTGTAGGGTTAGCTTTGCCAAGAGTATGCCAAAATCACAAAAATGTTTGGGAACTTCACCACGAACACCACAAAAATGCACTGAACTCAATGGGGAAGTAGGAACTGAGCTAGTAATGAGTGGATTATAACAGTGTTTTAGTTGTTCCTTAGGGCTACGGAAGCATCTGCCAACTTTGCTGGCTAAAAATTAGACCTGAGCTATGAGGGGGCAGTGCTAATAACAGCAATACCATGCCTCAAAACAACACAAGATGAAGATGGAACTATACCCAACAAGAAATACAACAAATGGTCACATACTAGCAATAAGTGTAAATATACTGTATATATAACTAATGTAATTTATAACATAATTTATATAATGTGGGAAACACATTAGCAATGTGATTACGTGGCTGCACAGCACTGGTACATTTCATTGTTTGAAGTCCTGGCAGCAGGCACAGCTGGAATGACTCTTTTGTTTCTGATCTTTGTGCAAATATTTTTCTCTTTGAATTATTTTTTTTATGATTATTGATGTTTTGCAATTTTAATTATTATTCTTTTGCAATTATTATTTCACGGGGTTGCATGTGTTTTCTTTCTCAGGGAATGGAGGGCTCCTTTAAGACTCATTTTAAATGGCACATGCCTAATTATGGATGCAAATCAGCAATGCGGCGCAGCAGTCAGCTCACAGGGATCAGTGTTATATATTGGGTGGCAGTACAAGTATCTATTGAATTATGCCCTATCTAGTAACACCTGATTGTACTTATGACTAAGATCCATAATTGGTATCTCTCTTATATTTGCCCTAATGCACCACATGCACTCTAAACAAAACTGGTAGAGCTACCAGCTGCATATATGGATACCTATACTCATAATATTCTCATTATAGTTAGTTAATATACCCATCAAATAAAAATACTGCAAGTCAGCAACAATCTTACAGTATACATATATGAAAGTTCAGAACATGCTGGCCTTGCAAAGCATCATGGGGTGCTGGGAAAAAAATGTTTGTCTATCACAGCCACCCAGCAAAGTTCTAGGAAAACATTCCGCAAACAAGGTCAACAGAAAATACAGCATATTTGCAAGTAAAAAAAGGTTTGCCAAATTTCACAGATTAACACAAGCCCATATGTTTTTACTTTAAAGATATAACATATATGTACTATTTTCATGGAAAAAAAAACTACTGAGGAATTTCAAAGCAAATACACTTCATGATATCCCTAGGACATGTTGTAAGCATTTTTGGAAACATGCATGTCTGAAAATAAAAGATCAATTTTAAAACGTTTTTTACTAGTCATTTTTTATTATTATAATCACTCAAAACAATGGTCATTTTTCATTTTCGAGTTAGCATAGTATTTACGCAAAATATACACAGCTTTAAAACAATATGGGAACCATTTCTGTGAAACTTATATTTAGGGAGATATAGCCAGTCAAAGTCATAAAGCAATAAGTTCAAACATTGTTAGCTTAAATCTCCCTTAACATTGATCCAAGACACATGCAATTTCAGCTTCATGGGTTACTCATATGACCAAATCAGAATGCCAAGTTTCTTTAAAATCTGTGAGGATGAGGTCGAAAGTGTGATGATCTGACAAGGAATTACCCGTAACTTGTATGCTAATTACAAATACCGTAGAGAAGTCTGTGTTGGGAGTTGGTGGTACCAGAAACTAAACAGTCTTGAGTATGCTTAAGTATGCTTAATGCAAAACAAATGACCAAATATTACAGTTGAGAGCAGCACCTTGGAAGCCTTGAAATTTTAATATTTCAGCAATGATACATGAACAGTGTAAATAAGTTCAAAAGTGGGAATAATGTTCTGTTCTTGCTGAATTTTTGTCTTAGCCTTTACTATAGTTTCTTGAACAAACTCGGTCCTTAGCCAGGAGGTAAAGTTTTTATTGAAGGCTTGCTATGCTCATTGTGAGGTTTTCGATAATTCTTTTACTCCATGTTAATCTCTCTCTCTCATATAGTCTGGATGCGTGAGCAGAATCAAGACTGGTGGGATAAAATCCTGTGTAGGTGGTTAAATGACCATGACTGTCTATCCATTCTCAGTATGTGATTCAAACATTTCTCTATAATCCACTAGTAAGATAATATATTCAGTACTATGCAATCAGCAATACAGGAGATGTAGATCAGTCTCTCACAATGGAAGTGACTCATTAAAATTTTTGGTGGCTTTGAAAGGAAATGGGGACTTCCTCAAATTCTCAGTGCACCATTTCAATGAAAAAGACGCATATATCCATTCCCAAAAGAATGTGACATAGATTTATTAGATACAAAGGGTATATCACTTGATTTTACTCCAGGGTATAACTGCTCTTTCACCTGCTCCAGTGGCATAGCAAAAAAAAAAAAAAAAAGACACTTTGTAGAGTATACATTGAGCAAACAATTTATTAACCCTCACATAAATAGAATGACTGTGATACGTTGTGCTCATGATTCACTGCCATGTGTATGTGTTTTTTTCAAAATCCAAAAGCAAAACTTAAACAAATGCCGATGAAATGTGCCTTTAAAGCTTGGGCTTGAAGCACAGGCTGAACTCATGGACTCTGCTGGATTATACATGTAAATGAATATGCAGATTCTTCATTTGTGAGACAAACAACCACCATCCTGCTTAGTCAACAAATAATTTTGGTTAGATCCTTTGGCTTACCACGGTCATTTGCTTTGAAGTCAAACTGGCAAGACTGATTTCTTCTTAGCCATCAATTTGTCCATCTGGTGTATATAAAATGAACAACTTTTGTACTTTGTTAGAATGCACAAGGACACCCTGTGGCGAAAATGAAAATGCAATATAGCAATGTTGGTTTGCTCAGGTAAAATGGTTATTCCCCACCTACAGCGATAACACCATCAATCACCAATGTTTAAGGCAACGATTGATCATCCTAAGAATTTTACAAGCAAGCATCACTGCTGGAAATTTACAAAATGTATTTATGTATTAAAACCAAATCAAAAACAGCAAATCAAAAGTACTTGAAAAAGTGACATGCAGATCACAACTGCACTGTGAAAAGTCTTTCCTAATGTTCACATCGGCCTCACAGAAGGAATCAACTTGTGATTTGCAGGATATGCCTTATTTCTAAACTAAACATTGCTGTACACTTTTTTAATTTACTATTACCCATTCACTCAAAACCCTATCAAGTCAAGTTGGGAGCAAGCACTGGTACAGTGAATTGCCGCACCCACTACACTATGAAAAAACTCAGGATCCCAGTTGGCAACCACCCAGGCAGATACACGGTCCAGTCCCGCCCTCTGGAAATGACTCTCTATCTGCCGCAGCCATGTGTTATGTGGGCGACCCCTTGGCCTGGTCCAGCCACCCGGGTCCCCAACAATAAGGATCCTACAAACTGGATCACCCTCGGGGAAATGTGCCACATGGCCGTAGTGCTATAACTGATGCTCCCTCACAATGCAGGTAATGTGCCTCATTCGGGACTCCATTAGCAACCGCTCATTCAACACAAAGTCAAACCAACATTACCCAAGGATTTTCCACAGAGACTCAGTACCAAAGGAGTACAGTCTTCATCTCAGGTCATTGGATAGTGTTGACGTCTCGCAACCATATAGCAAAACAGGAAGCACCAGGACTCTAAAGACCATACAGTCCATTACTTTAGTATTCAAAAGTATTGATTATGGATGTAATGCTACTACAAATACACACTTTAAAAACATCCCCTGGTCTGAAAAAAATGCTGAAAACACTTAACAAAACTGAAATGTTCATGAAATATTCAAGTGTGTGTTTAGTGTCAAAAGAACGTACACCACAGGCAACCTGATCAGCTTCAATGATTCAGTCAGGTAAAACAGGTCAGACTAGAGGTCCCTTTTCAAGTAACAGGTAAACTTACTGCCATAAACGTAATATTTAGGTTTTGACCAAGTAATTATGACTTTATCATGAAAACAGCATAATATCTACTTTTTTTTCCAACGTTTCCCTTTAATTAAGCCTAATCTTAACATACAGCGGCTGGATGTAAACAAAATCTATACTTAACACACAGAGTAAAATGAGAGGAAAAACAAAGAAATTGCTTATAACTGTTCATGTTTCAGGTATTGCCAAACTAGTACAGATTACTAGTAAATAACACGCTTACCTCATATCTTGTTTTCCTTACAACACAATTGTTACAGCTTTATTATGTGGCCATTTCTAAACAAACGTATGTAATCTTTTAATTTGTAAAAAAGTCTCAGTTTTAGCATACAGCAGTATAATATAAAATTCCACTCAAGCTCATACATCACTAGTTACAGCAAACTAAATTTTCATTTAATACATTTTATGTTGGATAAAGCCTTTTAAAAATTCCTTACCAGCTGATATGAACAGGACTTTAGATGGTGGTTCTTCAAATTCAACTTCCTCTTTGATAACCTAAAAATACAAAGGCAGGTTAATTATTCCTATTAATACATTAAAAATATGTATTATTTATTTGACTAATTTATACTTAGGTGCATTTAAAAAGATTTCTAATGGTTTAAATAGCTTAGGCAATGATGAAAAGACCTAACAAAAATAGCTGATTTACATTTTGCCTTTTTTCCCCCAAAATGTGTGCAGTTAGATTAGAGTTTCAATATCTGAACAACATACAGTAAATAGATGACTGCGTACAAGTTAGAAACTTAAAGGAATGAAGGTGTTAAAAAAAAAAAAAAAGCTTTAAGAATCTCCTGGTACAGCACTGAATGATACAGTTATTTAACATGCTGCAATGAATTTGTTTTATGTATTTCATTTTGTATGAGGATTCGGTTTGTAATGTATTTTCTACTTTAGCACGATTTAATATTTTTATTTTGTATTTTCGCAACATAGTTTGACGATGCTAACAAAACCGTGATCGTCACACTGATCATGTCACAGAAGTGATTGAAGGGAACTTCATGCCATGGATATTTAAAGCAGAGTACTGCGGCAGAGACCCTTGCTAACAGTTATTCACAAACCGACACAGTTAAAGTGGCCGCAGATCTGCAAAAACTGGAATGTTGATGTCTGAGAAGCATGTTATCTGATCTATTGAGTCGTGTTTTTGCTTGTACTCAAATGATGCAAGGCAAGGGTACATTGTAAACTGCATGAAAGCTGACTGTGTGCAAATTGCTATTCAGGCAGAAGGCAGCTCTCTGATGATCTGGGGGTGTTTTAGTTATGAGGAAATGCATCTTTTGCTCGAGTTGATAGTGCACTGGGCTTCTATATGACCATGTGTTACCTTCCTTTTGAGTAAACACAAAATGTCTATTCCAGTCTTCCAAGATGACAAAAGTATTCTGAATCAGTCTTATGTCTCAAATGCCCCACAAAATTCCCAGATTTAAACCCCAAAGAAAATCAGTGGGACTATTTGAAGCAATGAGTGAAGCACCAGCAGAGCCATCTGACCAATCTGGGATTTAATGATGAAAAAGTGGTTGAAAATTGATGTCGCCTACATCCACAAACTGGTGGCATCCATGCCAGACAGAATCGTAGTTGTTCTTATGTCTCACATACTATTAGATAAGTTTATTAATAATAATAATAATAATTAGTACATATATGCACAATGGTCATTGCTTGCTCTATATCTCAGTAATGATTGTCAAAACTCTTCACTATTGTAGCTAGTTTCAAATTCCGGTAGACCCTAGTGTTAAGTTGGTCTCCTAGCTTCAACTTTATTTTGCTCCTTGTTTCTGATTAATGTCTTGCTTCATTTTGTTTTGATCCTGTCTTCTTCTGATCTCCCACTTTTAACCCCTTGCTTCACCTGACTACGATTCATTTTGGCTAACCAGGTCCAGGTCCTTTTTCATAGTCTCACAAAAATCCTTGGACATGTTTGTGTCTTAACAGCACTGTTGGGAAACAGTAGTGGATAAGTTTCGTTGGAGAGCTGGTATGAACTCATGTTGTAAGGTGCTTTCCACAGATATTCATTTAACATAATTGTGCTCTCTATATGAGACTAGCCTCAATGATGACCTGGACAAGGTTAACCATCCTCTGTTGAGCCATGTAGTCAGCTGCCATACATTCCTAACTGTGATGCAGCAGGTCAGTATGTGGTACACAGTGCAACTTATGCAGGTTTTTGAGGATGAGGGGGACTATTAACTTTCCTAAGTCAGTTCTAAATAAATAATTAATCAAGGTTCAGGCACACTCCATGAAATAGTATGTGAGCTTACACTGCATTAGTCCATGTCTGCCACATACAAAAGGATACAATCTTTGAAGTGTGGTTTTCCATTCAATGTCAGATATAAACTAGCTTTTCATTCTAAAATTGTTTTAACATGACTAAGGGTTCAATGTAGTTTTGTGGTAACTCCTTTGTCTAAAGCACTGTTTTGCAAGAGCAGGCAAAAAGAGGATGTTAGGCAAATTAAGTAAAGTATGTTTAATGAACTCTCTAAACAATAGATTTACCTGGAGGAAGTTGTATTTCTGACAGTTATTTTAATAATACAGCAGTACAGTAGTTCAAAATTCACTGTGAGCTTGGCACCAATATGAGGTGGGTATTAAACCAATTTCACTACTGTTGACCATACACTGAAATTAAACTTAATTTTTATTATAATTTAAAATAAATAGCAATGAGTTAGCAGTACAAGCTTGGCATTAAACATTTTCAACTGGACAGTCCTTATTGCAACCATACACACAAAAAAGCAGAGACACCATAAATAAACAAATATCAGATTCCTTTTCCTTAGTGGTTCATGCAGGGGTAAAATCCTAACTACAGTCTTACTGTACATATACTAGCTACTCAAGAAAACAACTGTTTTCTACCGTCATGCTGTATGGTAATCTAATTTACAGAGTAAAGAGTGTTGCAATGGTGCAAAATGTGAGTACTAGTACATAAAGATTGATCTGTCAATCAATCCAAAATTCACACAGATACACTTTATTCGTAATTTGTAAAAGCAGAGTCCAGAACTATTAACAAATGTATGACCTTTAAAAGAATATTTGCAAGCGAACAAATGTTACTGACACCAATCAATCTATAGAGCCAAGATCATTTTTAGACTGTTCTTATATTGTTTCCCTGAAATGAAAGCACCTAAAAATAAACATACCTCAATATCCAAATTAAGAAACATCATACATGCTTAGACATGGCTTAGGTACAGACTTCAGTGTAAAAGTCATTCTTGTAAACAAAGGAAGATACTGTAAGTTCAGCAATTCACCTCTGTACAACTATGACAGGAAGTTTTTACTGCCTATTAATTAGCAACACAACAGGGCAGGTAGTACACCTCAGCCTAAAGCAAAAGTAGTTAGGTCACAAACAAGGGAGCAATTACTCTTCTTGCCATTTACCATGCCATATACACACTGACAACACACGGAAATGGAGAAAAGGTGTTTATTTGTATACAACAGCCCAAAATCTATCAAAATCCACCATCATATCATATCTGTATTACATTGCACTATTCCAATTTCAATGGAAACTAATAAAAGCACATATAAATTTGTACATCGCAGCAATTCCAATTGGCATGATTATTTGTTGCTTTGGATCCATGAACTGCACTGGTCAGTGTCAAAAAGGCCAAAAAACAACATTAAGATGTGATACTCACACAGGACTCCTTTTTGGGATACTATCTGTGCTCTTTATGAATTGTATGTACAAACAAATAAAAAAAAAAAAACTTGGACCTCAAAGTGATATGGGGGTAGTATTGTTCTCATAGCAAAACAAATTCTGTCCTGGGGTGTGTAACATGCATGCTGTCCTCATAAACAAGCTGATCTCCTCATAGTCCTGGCATCCTGTGACCGACATCTTTGAATTTCTCTAACTAACTAGTGTTAACTAGTCTGGGTTTGTGCTTGTGTGTGCTCCGTCCGTCATTGACATCTCCTTCAGGACTGACTCTACTTTGCTTGTTTCTATTAACAGAATAACCTTTATTAGGGGGAAAAGGATAGATAAAAAGCATAACCTATCTAAACTATGCGATAATGGCAGAAAACAATGTGTCTACTGTAGAACATACTGCACTGCAAATTTTCATTTTCACATTTTTCACATTGAGAATATTAGATTCCATCAATTTTAGAAAGTTAAGTAAATTTAACTTCACACTGTTGACTGTCCAGTGTATGTAAAAGAGACTGAAATTGGTGCTCTAATCTTTTCTTCACAGACACAACAACATAAAGAGGGCAATGAACATGTCTGAAGGGATTAAAGTGATAACTAAAGTTTAAGGTTTCTTTATTTAGTCATGTTTACACAAGAAAACATGAAATTTGCCTTCTCAGTTGCATCTAATAACAGACAGAATGAAATAAAACAGACAAATAGAAATAAGAAAGGTTAAGGTAAAGCAGTTAGATAATACATATTTACACCAAAAAACAAAACAAAAAAAGGTTACAGGATATATATCAAAACCTTAATCATTATCTCCGATATTTCTTATTGAAAAGTCGTATGGCACTAGGAAGAAAGGAGGGAGGAGACTAGTTTGCACCGCATTGAGAATAATATACATTGATCAGAAATGCTCAACTCAGTAAAATATGTAGCACAAAATTCAATGTAAACCACACAGGTGTCCATCTTCCAACACAATCCTTATAGGAGAGTATGTCTATATTCTATTGACACGTACAGTGCCTATAAAAAGTATTCACCCCTGAGAAGTTTTGAAATTTTATTGTTACATGACATTGAATCACAGTGGATTTAGCTTGGCTTTTTTGAAACTGATTAAGAGAAAAAGACTTTAATGTCAAAGTGAAAACAGTCTAAACTAATTAAAAATATAAAGCACAAAATAATTGATAGTATAATAAACTAATTAAAAATATAAAGCACAAAATAATTGATAGTATAAGTATTCACCCTCTTTAATATGACACCTCTAAATCATCACTGATGCAGTCAATTGTTTTTAGAAGTCACGGAACTAGTCCAATGGATGTCACCTGTCAACGGTTTCAGTTGATTGTACTTGAAAATGTACCTGAATATGGAAGGACCTGCTTGTGCCAAGTCAGTTTGGTGGTTAAATATACACAGTGAAGACTAAAAAACAATCCAAGCAACTGAAAAGCACAAGTCAGAGGATGGAAATTTTCAAGTCATTGAATATCACTCGAAATCCATTTAAATCGATCATTACAAAAGAGTACAGCAGACTCATAAATCTGATCATAGCAGTGGAGCTGTCTTAAAAAACAGAGTGATGGTGCAAGAAGATTAGTGAGGAAGGCTACCAAGAGATCTCTGAGAACTCTAAAAGGTACAAGCTACAGTGGAAGAATTTGGAGAGACTGTGCAGCAACAACTGTTTCACAGGTGAATCACCAGTAAAAGCTTTATGGGAAAATGGCAAAGAGAAAAAGAACACACAAGACATCTTGGCAGAAGGCACATGGGGGACTTGATATCAGTTAGAAAAAAGTTTGTTTGAGATCAAAATTGAACTTTTGACCTTCAGATTTAAATGTCTGAACACTGTAAATTTAAAACAAAAACACAAAAAAAACACCATCTCCATCATGAAGCATGGTCATGGCAGCATCAAGTAGTGGAGATGCTTCTCTGCATTAGGCCCTAGAAGGTTTGTGGTGGTAAAATGAAAACATCAAAATATTTGGAGGAAAACTTTATGTGGTCTGCAAGAAGCCTGCTCCTTTGGAGAAGATTGGTTTTCCAGCAAGACACTACATAGCTACATAGGCTTATAAACAATAATGTTAATGTTGTGGAGAGGCCAACCAGAGTCCAGAACTCAACGTAACTGAGAATTTGTGACTTGACTTGAAAAACGGCTGCTCACTCACAATTTCCATGCAACCTAACAGAGCTTGAGCAGTTTAGCAAAAAAGAACGACGGGGGAAAATGGAAGAGATAATGGAGAGACAAAGACGTGTACACACACACAAGCTCAGGGCTATCAAGGCTGAAAAATGAAAATCTACTAAATACTGAACTGAAGGGGATGACTACTTAGCTATTCAACTATTATTGTCTTATATTATTAATAAAGTTAGACTATTTAGTAGAGATCTGTTATCACTTTTGACATTAAAGAGTCAAATTCTGTTGATCAATGTCAAGAAAGCCAAATGAAATCCATAGGAAATCAATGTTACTAAGAATAAAATGTGAAAACTTCCCGGGTTGGGGTGAATACTTTGTATAGACACTTTAACTACTGGAATATGAGAAGCCAACACAACACAATGTATTCCCACGACAATCAGAAACTTCCTCTAACCCGGAAAAATAATACTCCATATGCCCGCGTGCCTGAAAAAAATTTAAAAAGAAAATTCATGTCAGCACAGAAATCTGCACTATGAAGAGAATTCTGTTCAACGCTGGCAAACAACTCATGATCAAAAAGTGTGCAAGTTGCCCTGTCTTTTTCTACATCACCAGCAATAACAAATTATGATTAAGGATATGGCTCAGTGAGCAGCAGGACAGGGAATGTTTCACACCATTTAGTAAATAAGTTTCAATTTTAAAAATCATGTTTGATTAGCTCTCTTACCTTGTTGAATATTATTTGAAATACTGTCAACTCAAGAGCAAAAGCCTCATGCCGGTTACGTAAAAACTCCTGCAAAAATGCACAATAGCACTTAGGAAGTATAATGAAGCTGATTCTGCTTGACACCTGCTATTTTCATTTGGTTTTCCAATACACAGTTTCACAAGTAGATTTAGTGCTTATGGAATTTACAGTTGTTGAAGCAGCTGGCTATTTAATCCTGCCTTAGCATTAAAGGTCACATGTCTTTCTGCACAGATTCTCTGTTTCTTATACATAGCAGAAATTCTGAATTGAGAGAAAGCATATAACATGCCAATAATAATTGACATTTCAATTTACTGTGTGACATTGGTTGCTTTTATATATATATATATATATATATATATATATATATATATGACTACTTGGCAATTAAAGTATAGATGGCATTTAATCAATAGTAATTAATGTGAGAAATCCCTTTGAATTCCACCTCTGCTCCAACTTTGAATTCCTGTCTGGCTCATAGATATTGTTGTACCCATCTCTGGGGTTCTCTCCAATTCACACGTTTCTGTCACCCAGATGCACGCCATTTCCGTTTCCATCGCCCAGAGGCTCACCATTTCTGTTTCCATCACCCAGAAGCACACCATTTTCGGTTCCGGCGCCCAGAGGCACGTCACTTCCAGTCCTGATGCCCAGAGGAACGTCACTTCCGGTCCCAGGGCCCAGAGGTACGTCACTTCTGTTCCCAGCACCCAGAGGCACATCACATTTGGGCTTGGCCTTTAAAACCGCCATGTTTGCAACACTAGTTCAGTTCAAGCTTTGGAACTCAAACAGAGCACTACTTACAGTACTTGATTAATTACCCTTTTGCAGCCAGGGACAATATAAGAGTGGCTACCCCAAACCTTCTTTGTGTGCTGAGACTGATTCTTTCACAGGGTCTCATTTATAAAAACAAAGCAATGCCTAAATCTAAGACAGTGAAGACAAAGCCATGGATGCTGTTTTTTTTTTTTGTTTCACACAAGTTTTTAATGAGAGTCTAATTCTCCCTTCTAATTGAAATGCTTTCTTAATTGAGCTTTTTCATTCTCTTTCTGAAATAAAAATAGCCCACAGAGTCATGCCAAGACTTACTTCTTAACAAACTTAATTTCAGACACAGATTTCTGACCTATCCTTTTCTGCCCTTATGAGGCAGAGAATTTATTATGCTTACTTTGGGGAATTATACACTTTTATTCATTTTACTTAATGTAATTTGCTCTTAAAATTTTCTAATTCAAATTCGTCCATCCCTCTATTCCCTTTTATGCAATTTGGGTTATGAGGGTTGTCTGTGTTTATTTTATCCTGGCATCATTCAATGTAAGGTGGGAGTTAATTTTTAAAATTAATTCATAAATTAAGAGTAGTTAGCACAATGGTTAGCCTTGGTAGGTTCACGCATCTTACAACCTTAGGCTGAAATAAACAGGTTTGACAAACATGGAGTGAAATGAATGAATAATAATAAATGTAATCCTTGTGTGGACTCGGACCCGGACACACACAGACGGACATCTTATATTCACCCAACACACGTTTATTTTACAATTATGTACAATAATAATGTCAGTGCACTTCCCCGTGCCTTTTGCACCGTTCCCCCAAAGTCCGGGCCTCACAGTACTTTATGCCTTTCTCCTGGCCACCTCCCGTCCTCTCTCCAGCTCCGTCCTTTTCCACCCGACTTCCGCCATCGACTGAAGGGAGGCGGCCCCTTAAATAGGAACCCGGATGGGCTCCAGCTGCTTCCCGGCACTCCTCCGTAGACACGCCCCAGTGTGGCGGAAGTGCCGGCTGCGCACCTGGAAGCCGTCCGGTTGTCCCCTGTCGTATTCCCCCAGCACTTCCTGGTGTGGCAGAAGTGCTGGGCTCCAGGGATATTCAGGCACCGGGGCGCCGCCTGGCAGTGGCCACGGGTCCCTACAGGGCTGGGCTTCCAAGCCCTTTACCCGTGGCCCCCAACATAACCAGGGCGGATGCCCTCTCACGGTCTGGAGTGTGAAAAAATAAACATCAATAAATACTACTGACACCAATAATTAGGGTATCATATATAAAAGCATGGTCTGCTTTGATATTATTTTTTGTTATTATTTATTTTCTTACACCCTCTTTAATACAGTAAGACACTGTAAGCATGCACTTTTGAAATGTGAGTGTGAGTGTCCATTTTGGAGACTCATGGCCTTCTAAATTGCAAATATATTTTGCTTTTACTTGTACTTCTTCCCTTTTTAACTTCTTGAGCACACCATATTATTTGACCACAGACAGCTCCAATTCAGTTTTAGTTCAAATCAAGAGCAAGTCCTTTGACTAACAAAACTGGATCGCTATATGTTTTCATCGCACTTTATAGCAGAAACCACACAAGTCATTGATATCTGCGTTAACCCTCATAACATCTTCAAGTGCTGACTCAATGCTGGGCTGTTCAGGTCTTTTTGACCCAATTCTAACACCCCTTTTAAATGCCCTTGATGTTATATTTTTCATACCAAACCTACTTTATATTGATTTACCCTATTAAGTTGTAGCAGAGATGATCCTAGGTTTTATGACTGATGACATTTAAGAATGTTCTTTATAGGATGTAAACAAACAGTGCCCTAAATGGAGACTAAAATCCACTATAAAAGCAAACTTAAAATTAACTAAATTAAACAGACAGATACATACAGTAGACAGAACTTTATTTGTTCCAAGCTGAAATTTAGCTTTTGTAAAACCTTAAGAAATGTAGAAATATTTAAATAACCTGAAACACATTTCAGTGTTCAAAATGTGTAGCAGCTGTGCAAAAATGTGACATTTGGAAAAAATTTTTGTTTTTGCAAAGTTAGGGCAATTTATTAAAAGCCTTTATAATTCTGGACTGAAAAGACAGTATTTACGTAGCTGTTATGGGTTGTGAAAACAACACTACCCTTAATGCATTGAAAAATCCAATAGAGTCAATATTGACCAAATGAACTTTGCTGTGTTCAGAATGCGTAGCAGCTGTACAATAAGGTGACACTTGGAAAATGTTCTACTCTTTTTAAAGCCAGGGTGCTTTACAAAAAGTTTTTACAATTCTGGGGGCTGTGAACAAACTAACCTAAATGTACAGGGAAATCCATTAAAGTTAAGAATGGTGCATCAAATTTGATCTGAAAGACGCGGTGACGAAAGACCTTTTTAAAAGCAATGCAAATATGTAATGTTTAACTTGTTTTTGTTCTGTTTTGAGGAAAACTAGGAAAGATCACAATGTTTCATCCTGATCAGATATAATGTAGGATGCTTTTACTGATTTTAAACACAAAAATGGGTGAAATTGACCTGAAGAAGTCATAAGAGTTAAAGGCTGCCAGACATCAACCACATGGCATAATATTTAAAGGTATAGAAAATGAACATGTATTCCTTGTAATGCACATTCAAAACACCCTTTTTGACCATGCTTTGTATAATTTTCGCAATTAGAATTATTTACCTCATTTGATTATTACAAAAAGGTGTAAGAACACAACATCACACCTGTATATTTGATCTTTCTGGAAAATTTCCACTCTAACCCACAATATTTATACTACTGTACTACTAAGTCTATGAACTGAATTTTTGACTAGATCTAGAGTAATGCAGTCAGTTTGTTCTTGAATCAAACTGGCCTTTTAAAGAAACTAATTTCATAAACTCTTCTAAAAGTCAGAGTACACTTTAAAAAGATGAAGTTTACATCAATAAATTTATAGTAGCACAAAAAAATACAATAGTGGTGGCATAAGAAACACATGTTGCAAAACAGCATTTTGACCCTCTCTCAATTTCAAGCTGTCATGTCTTCTGTGTGAAGTTAGAATGTTCTCACCACATTTGCAGTGTATTCTCCAGGAACTCTAGTTTCTGCCACATTCCAAAACCATACAAGTCTGACTGTTTCAAGTTGTATGTACATGTGTGCCATCCAAATAACTTATCATCCTGTCCAAGGCTAATTACTAACTGGCGTCTATCCCTGCCTGGACAGCCAATTCTCATTAGGTATGCTCAGAAAGTAATCAATCTAACAGTTTCTAAAGTAAATATTACATATTATTATTCCCTTATAAACATCATTACATTTAGCTGACTTTTAGAAAAGTAGGGTTATTTCACTGTATAGTCAATAAAGTAGAATCTGATAGCTGGCAAAGCAAAGGACTTTTCAAATCACAAAAAATTACTAGTTTTTAAGAGCTAAGCATATATATTCAAATATGTGAAAAGTAAATCATCTCTCTTTGCCTATGAACCCTGTTTAATACTCAGCCACAACCACACAAAAGGATTAAACAGCAATCTCAGAGAGTAGCAATTAGTTTTCAAGCTACCATCTGACTCTCAGCTTGCAGAAAATTAGCTAGGACCCATCTGCACTCAAGAAGCCTAACTGCTTAATAGCTGTTCTGCAATTACCAAGCAGAAGCAGCCCACATTTGTCCATTTTTGGTGTAAATAATTAAAATATATCAGATAATAAAATGCACAACCACACCCTTATCAGTTTCTTAATAATAATAAATATACAGCAGAACATAAAATTGTAAATTAGTATGTGAATGACAGCAAAAAAAATGACTATTAGCAGTTTTGGGGCAGAATAATTGTCCTTAGATGTAAAATTATAAAACACAGCCTTAGCTAATATACCTTTCACTGATTAGAATTTTTGTATTTTGACCAACGGATAAAATTGTCAGTATACTATGGAAGAGGGAAAAAAACTGGAAATGCTGGTTTAAAGAATAAAAGATTGGGTTTCATGCACTTTTCTTAGAAGCAGTGTCTGGTTTACCTTAAATGCTTCTCAGAGGGTGGAGACATTCTCAGTAAACACAACCATATAAACGTACAGGTGTGTGTGTGTATTTTTGCAGTCATTACATACGCTTTCATTATGATTCATTTTGCCTAAATGTATGTGTTTGTCTACTAGTGTTGGATTATTACTAGAATTTTGACTATGGTGTTGATACCAGTTATTGGATTTCAGTACCAATACCAAAATGGTTCCAAAGCAAGTAAAGGATAACTCCAACCCCCCGATAATCTCACGCCAGCCTCCCTCGTGCACCACACCATCACGCCACCTTTTTCTCCTGATAGCATGAAGTGTGTGTCAAAGAAATAAGCTGAGGGTGGTCCATGAAGTCCTTATTACATCAAAACAATAAGGGTGGGTTTCCCTGTGAGGTCTCAAGCACATCCAAGCTATCCATCTATATATTGTGTGTGTATGTACGTATATCTATAAACAATACTGTTTATTTACCAACTTCCTGATTTCCTCTATTTTTCCTTATTTATAACACCTAATTGATTCAGATCACCAAGCAACCTGAGTAAACACAATACACAGTTTTTAAATGGTCATTTGATAACTGAAAGAAAAAAGTTCCCCAACACCTTCATTGTCTGTGTGAAAAAGTAATGGCCCCCTTAGTCACTCAATTTAAATAATGAACCATAATGTAAATGATGGCGGGTTAAATTAGCCCTGTCACACTGTACTATGTGAATGTGTGTGTATAACATACAATGTATCCAAACAGAAGTATACATTTAAATATGAGTTAATACTTTTGTATTTATTACATAATATTGCATTGTTTATATGTCATCCTTCTGCTTTATTTATTACATAGTGTGCTAATTATAAGACCAAACTTGCTTTCACTTAGTAAAATAAAATTCTAGAATCATAGTATGCCTTACATTTTTAAACTTTTTGGTTTACTTAAATGTTAGTATTGTTAAACCAAATTAGGTATAAACCAATCTGCAGCTATCACCAAAAATCAGGAATTATGTTTCACCATAAAAATAACTTAAATGCTCAAGCACTTTTGCTCTGAATCATAAGGTCACTGTATCATTCATTTTCATCACAATATGTAAACTAAATGAAGCTTGAAATGACGATCATATATCTATTCACCCATTTTCCAAATCCACCAATCCTGAACAGGGTTGTGGGTAACAAACACCTAGCATCAGATTACATATTTCAACCACAGTTGCAGCCTATACATTTTTATAAATCATAGTCAGCAATCTCCTAACTTACCAAAACTTTCTTCCATATATCCATAAAAACTTTAGTCAAGTAAAACTGCTGATCATTTTTTAAACAACTGTTGCTGCTGTGAAGTGAAACAGGGGCAGAAACTTAGACAAGCCTTACATATAGCCTAATAGCTATCACCACTATGGGAAATTCTATGACCCAGGATGAATGTGATTTTCCCTTCTCTTTTCACAAGTCCACACTATGCATTCCCACGAGAAAAGTTTTGTTCCTGTCAAAATATGATTTATGTGCATATTTGAGTTGGTGAGGTGACAGAAAGTGTAATGAGTGTTTGCGTGGGCTAAGACACTTGTGTTAATAATGTTCTTTTTTCCCCCCACAGCTCCACCCACCTCTTGACACTACACTTTCCTACGGAAAAAAATTGATTCCCATCATAAAAGAAACAAGTGCTCTTTAGTATCATTAGGCATTAAATCTAAAAAAAATGCTGATAATTAACTTGATTCATACAACATAAGTCAATAATTGCAATTTTACAAATCTACACAGCACTATTGACAAATCTACTAAAACGTTTATCAGACAAACTTAGTTTAAGATAGAAATTATAGAATATTGCCAAAAGGCATTAAGTTACTCTCAAATTTGTACCTAAATCCTAAAAAAGTGAATATGGCCAATGAAAATAGAAATTTATATTTTACTAAGAGACCAAAACCTCAACAGTCCACATCTGGCTTTAGTCAAAATCGTGCAATATATAAAGGCAATTTATTTAAACAATTGTAATCAACCAATACCAGATAATTCACCTAATAAGATACATTCATTTCAAATAAAAGCAAATATTCGAAAATGAATGCAAAAGAAAAATGTTAAAGACGAAGAAATAGTAGCAGAATCTGCTGATTGCTGCTTATTTAAAAGTGCACTAATGTACCTATTAGCAGGTGCCAGTTTCAAAATCAACTTTCATATACAAAACAGCAAGGCAGCCATACAATGCATAAGATGCAGTTTATTTTATGCTCAACTGCAAGTTTAAAGGAAGGTCGTCATACTTCTATAAAAAACTCAAAAGTATTTCAAGATGCAAATGAAGTGATTAAAAATGTTAATATAGCAAACTACTCCAGGTATCATAGGTAGCTCTAGCATTCAGTTTTCACTAGATTTTAAGTGTAAGAAAGCATTAAGTTACAGATTATACGTACATTTCCTTCTCAATCCCCCTCATGCTGCTTCACTCTCCCATATGCCAGCAGGGCACACTGCACAGATGGGAACATCAGATAGATTATTCTACTTATATCAGACGCCAAGGACAATTAAAAATGACTAAACAGTTCTAATCATGACAATTATCGTACATTTAACACATTATCTCTTATATATAAAACAAAATCAGCTAAATAAAAAATTGACCTGCATTTACTGCAATATGTACTGTATATTGCCCACCATATGAAGTTAGACCAAGCATGGTTACTATCTGTGTAGCGATCGTATTATTCCTGGATCTGAGCAAGTTTTATGAACTCATTCTGGTTCCACATGCCAAAAATCTTTGTTTTAAAAACACTACACAAGTCCAGTGTAAGTGACTGTGTGTATGCAAACGTGCAAGAAAGGGCCACAGTCCAGCCTTGCACTTGATATTGCTGTGACAGGCCTCAGCTCAGCTGTACCTAATATAAGAGGTGTATCTATTTGGATCTTTTACATATTAAAGTACTGTATATGACTGGGACCAACAAAGTAAGAAGACTGTCATTTTCCAAAGGAGGTGGGCTCAAATTACATAGTGTGCTAATTATAAGACCAAACTTGCTTTCACTTAGCAAAATGGGTTATTACCGAGTTACTATTTGGATTGTGTACCAAAATCTCAGTATAGAAATAAAGAATAAGCTGTACTATGCAAGTTTCTAATAACAGAGGCATTTGCTAAATGCATACATATAAAATACAAATCTAGAATATTAAGTATCTTAAACAAAAAGAAATATGCATCATCTCTTCACCACTCATGATGCTAGTACTCTGTATTTTTACCATAATTAACACAAAGAAATGGAAAGGTTACTGGCTCAAACACAGATACTGCCAGAAGGGATCCTACTCAGTTGGGCCCTTGAGCTCAGCCCTTAACCTGAAAATTGCTCCAGGGCGCTGTACAATGGTTGACCCTATACTCTGACCACCAAGGGTCATAGAAAACGACAATTTCCATTTAGGGATTAATACAGTGTACCAAATGTATGTTAAATTGTATTTTAAAATTGAACTTGTTTTTATTAGTATTATTATTTATTTATTTTTAATAAATACTGTTTGGCTTCAGTCCTTCCTTGCAGGAAAACAATCAAATTTTAACTGTAATCTAATACTACATGACAAGAAAGCAGGAAGACTAGTAATAAGATGCAGGATTAAGTAAGAATAAAAATATAAGGCAATAAGCTGAATGGGCTAAATGGTCTCCTCTCATTTATCAGACTTCTCAGGTTATTATGAAACAGACCTATTACAATATGTTGTTGTGTGAATATTTTGCCTGATTACGTGAAAACACTTAAGTTGATTAGCTACTTGACAGAGAAACAAAAGAAATATAAATTACAAAACACTGCCATGGAAAATAAAGGAGATAAAAAAAACAGAAAAGATGAAAACTAAAAGGACACAAAAAGCACAAAACAACTAAGAAATGATGACCTCCCCAATCACCACAAAGCTTCTGTGCTTTTTGTTAATAAATGTTTAATGTAAATCAATAGCCCATGAAAAGACACTACAGCCACACAGCAGTCAAGTTTTATTTTATTGGAGGAAAAAAAAAAAACCGAGACTGTCATTGAAAATCCAGTTCCAACAGTAAACAGGTCAGGCTTTTGTTATGAAACAAACAGGTTTTACAACAAGGCAGAAGTAGAACAGCTGCCAACTCCAGGTAAAGCAAGAATGCTAATAAACGAGCTAGCAGACCGCACCCACATCCTTCTGCCAAAGTAGTTGGAAAACGGAAAAAGAAACTTTGCCACAAAAATGTATTTTTTATTCGAACATCCTATCAATTTCACTTTCCAATCCAATAAAGTTTTTAGAATAAAGGTCAGCATAAGTGTTTCTTTTTCCTTTACTGCAATCAATCAAGAGGTTTGTTCATTTACTGTCACCCAAAACGACAACTTTTCATTTGTACCTTCATTGAAAAGGTAACCTCTGATCTTTGGCAAGCATTCAACTAGTGTATTCAGACTTTCAATGTACATGGCAACAGATGGCTGCCACAGCCAATTAACAATTAAGACTGCACACTTTTCAAGCTTGGTCATCTAATGCAGAGCCAAGAATGGTCTCTTTCCGCATCCAAGCTAAATTGCTAACCTGTAAGGAAAAATATGCAGAACCCAGCAATATAAACTTTGTGCTTACCTCAAGGTGTGCCCCATAAAAGAGGCTACTCTGTCTCACAGCCATCAAGCACAGAAACCTGATCCACTAAGAGAATGCAAACAATGAAATTCAATCATCCTGTTATGCCTGCTGTTCAGTGTGAAGTGTATCATACGCGACTCCGCTACCAGAGTGCTTGTTACTCAGATGAGATGTAGTGTACTTCTCATTGACAAGTTGAAAGCATTGCGCACATTTACAAATGTGTCAGGGTTAAGGCAAATAATAACAATAGCAGAAAAAAAATACCTGTTTGCATTATTTATCCACAAATATTTATGTGTGCGGTCCTCCAAATGTATATGAGCATAAAACATACACGTCACATTTGTCTTTCCATTAGAAGCTGAAATTGCCCAGTTAAAAAAGTACATTGTGATTTACTACTCTAGGGTAGAAAGTATAATGAGTACACATACCGAATACATACAGCGACTTCAGAAAGTATTCAAAACCTTGCACCTTTTCAAATTTTGCTAAGTTGTAGACTTATGCTAAAATTTCTTAAATTCATTTAGCAACAAATACTCCAGAAAGATGAAACAAAAAAAAAAGCTTTTTGGAATTTTTCAATTTTACTGAAAAAACAAAACCTGAAATATCCCCCTGAAACAACTATTTAGGCCCTTTACTCATTACTTCACTGAAGCACCTTTGGCATAGACAAGCTTTACATGCTTGGATTGGGGGATCTTTTGCCATTCGTGGCAGTACTGTAGATCCCCCAACTCTATCAGGTACACATATGTACATACAAACACACACATACTGTACACACTGCACATCAATCAGTCAAATATTAAAACAACCTGCCTAATATTCTAAAGTTTTTACATGTGCCACCAATACAGCTCTGACTCTTCAAGGCGTGGACTCCACAAGCCCCCTGAGGTTTTCTATAGCAGAGTTTCCCAAACTTTTGGACGTCAAGTACCACCTGAGGTTAAGTGAGTTGTGTTGCGTACCACCCATTCCTTGTTGAAAGGGAGTTAGAGCTGTAAGGGTGGGGGAGGTTCGGGTCTAATCCGCCTCAAAATCTGAATAAAAGTTAATTGGAAGAAATTATGCATAAAATTAATGAAAAAATGTGTGCATGTACATAAATTGATAAATTCCGCCCCAAAACTAAATCCTGCCTTCGGCCTGTATGTGACGCAGTTACCGAAGACGAAATGGTATCGGCTTTGTGCTGAGATCTAGTGACTATGATGCGATACAGCGGCAGTGCATGTATAACAACAAACGCGAGCGGTTTCTGTGAGGCAGAGTTACCGAAGACTAAATAGTGTCGGCGTTGTGCTTTCATCTAGTTACCAAAAGCTCAAACAGTGAAGAAGTAGAAGTTGACTTCCGCAAAACGGAATTATGGTAGCGTTAAATGAACAAAATACTGATTCGAATAATAGGTTTTATTTATTCAGATGACGAAATTTCACACCACACAAAATTTGGGAATCCACGTATTATTGTATTTAAACAATTTCATTGTTTTTTTTTTATCACAGCAGGCTTGTCATAAGGGGTTTTGCACAGATAAATTTCGGGGACCGCAATGTGTACCACCTGAAAAGGCTCCGCGTACCGTACCACAGTCTGGAAACCACTGTTCTATAGTATTCTGCACCACGATGTTAGCAGCAGATCCTTTATGTGCTGTAAAATGCAAGGTGGGGCCTCCATGTACTAGACTTGTTTTTCCAGCACATCCTGCAGATGCTCGTCTTGGAGGCCAACTCAACACCTTGAACTTTTTGTCATGCTCCTCAAATCATTCCTGAGCAATTCTTGCTGTGTATCCTGCTGAAAGAGTCCACTGCCATCAGGGAATACCGATGCCATGTAGGTATCTGCATGGTCTTCAACAATCTTTAGATAGGTGATCTATGTCAAAATACCATCCACATGAACAGAAGAACCCAAGGATTCCCAGAAGAACATTTGCTTTCCACAGCACACCCTGCTGCAATCTCTTTCCAATGTAAGCAACACATACACAACCCTAGCCATTCACATGCTGTAAGAGAAAACTTGATTTATAAGACCAGGCCACCTTCTTCCATTGTTCAAAAGCCCAGCACTGATGCTGACATACTCATTGCAGGTAGTTTCGGTAGTGGACAGGGGTCATTATAGGTACTCAAACCAGTATATGAATATGCAGCCTCTTGAAGGTGTTTTTACACCTTTGTTTCATGGAAGCATTAAGTTATTCTGCTATTTGTGCTGCAGGATCAGATCAGGTGGACTAGCCTTCACTCCACACATGCATCAATCATGTCTTGGGCACCCACGACCGTGTTTCTGGTTCGCAGGTTGCCCTTATTTGGACCACTTTTGGTAGATACTAACTACTGCATACCAGGAACACCCCACAAGACCTGCTATTTTGGAGATGTTCTGACCCAGTTTTATAGCCATCACAATTTGGCCCTTGTCAGAGTCACTCAGATTTTTGCAGAAACATTTTCTTTGGAGTAATAAATCATGTTATACTATCTGGCAGCCTATAGGGGAGTTGAGGCTTGGCAGATAATAGGAGAGCCCTACCTTCTGTTCTGTATAGTTCCTACTGTAAAATTTGGTGGAGAAGGAAAATGGTAGTTTTGGGCTTTGCCCCTTGGATTCAAGGAATGATACTATTAATGCAAAGACGTTTTAGGCAATTATATGTTTTCAGCTTTGTGGGAGGTTTTCTGTTCCAGCCCCTGTGCACAAAGCCAGGTCCACAAAGACATGGAAGAACTCCAGTTGGCCTGCAAAACCTACTAAACTTCATTGATCGCGAGCTAGGTTTTTGCATTCAACATCAGTACTTGACCTCACAAATGCTCTTTTTGGCCAAATGGGCACACAATCCCTCATATATTACAAAATCTTGTGGAAACCATTTCCAAAATAGTGGAAAATGTTATAGCTGCAATTCTGGAGGAGGAGGGGAGAACTTCATATTAATGCCCATGGTTTTGAAGCAGGATAAGCAACAAGCTTATATTGATGTGATGGTTAGCTGTCCACAAAGAAAGAGACAGACTTTTTTCCTTACTTTTTAAGGATCTTGTCCTTCTAACCTCAGTCACACACAGAATTCAGGATTATTACCCTGGAATAAAGTGAGAGTTGTTTGGCCACAATTCATTAACTATCCAGGCCAGTACCATGTGACACTCCCTGATAAACAGATTGGACCCAGGAAGATGTTTCTAATGTGTTTTCAATTAAAGTAGCTTTTGGACAATACATATTTAGACATAAAGAAAAAGTGAAAGTTGGAAATTAGAATGCATCAATGAACCAAAATGTCTACAGCCATTTATTTTCCTTAACCAAACACTTTACGCTATCCATTTCCCTGCAACCATTGCATTACTAAACAGAAACAGCTGTGAAGTAAAGTAGACATGGCTATACCAGGTGGAACTGGGAATTAACTTCTTCCTTCTTCCCCAGCTCAAATAAAAAGTAGCTTCCCTTTTTAAGGATCTTTACATATTTTTCAAATTCTAAATTCTGCAACAGCGTTATCCAGAGTTCAAAGCTAGGGTTGCCCCAATCAATCAGCCAATTTTCACTAAAAGAAGACTCGATTGGGGATTGGTAAAAAGGCCAATAACCAAAACTAATATTTTCAGCCCCTGATATTCTAAGCTTTATGATAATTTAGTTGCTATGCTCCTTTATATGAGGTAATATGGTAGTCCTTTTTTTCTTTTGCAGCAAAGGTCCTGCAGTGAGTGGAGGCTTATTTTATTCAGTGAACAAGAGGTGAATGGCATATTGGCCTTTACATTAAAGAAAGTGGATTAATAAAATGAAAGAAAGCAACCAGAGAAGTCGTCCTGTGCTGATAGACAAACTGCAGGAAAAGCTACCTAGAGGAATTCAGATCTTTATTTTATCCTTTCAATTAACACTGCTTGAATTTGGACAATGAGTTTTTTTTTTTTATTGTACAAGCTTACGCTTGCAATTGGAAAACGAAAAGATAAAGACGAATTTGAAATTGCTGCTTAGTAAACAACGGCTTTTTTTTTTTTTACATTTACAGTACATTTGTACTGTGTTTATTTGTTGGCGTTTGCCATACAGCATACATTTTGGTAAGAAACGACAGAGAGAGAGGTTAGAAGCACGTGCTAATACATAAATAAAATGGTAATCCATATTTTATAAATACACCTCAAGAATTACAAATGTCTAGCTGAAACACTGGAAGAAAGGAAAAAAACACCTCTATAAACATAGAAAATGCACATTTTAACAGCAAAAAGCTGTAGTACAATTAATGATTTCAAAAGATTAAAACCTATAAGTGCATGTATATTTACATTTAAGCAGTGTTTAATTGTCAATATCAATTGACTGTGTGAGAATATATATAATTTTTTGTTTTGTTTTGTTAGAGAAATGGTGTAAAGTACTTTTTTAATTAAGCTTGTCCCAGATAGGTACATTACAGAAGAACTAAAACAATATGACAGCTTGTAATTATGAGAAGCATTTTATTTTCTTTTATGCCATATATAATATGGATATATACTGTAGCTTTGTTTATATTTTCTTAGTTAAAGTATATATTTTAAGTAAAGTTCACTTATTTTAATATTTTATGGTCACTGAACAATAAGTGTAGAAAATTTCCATTTGTTAATATTAACACCAGTAGTCTATAGTTTAAGTATAAAAATACACTTTAATAAATGACATAAGGCTTTTGTGTCTGGTTATGCAGGAGCTTAGTGTGAAAAGTTTTTTTAAAGGGATAAAGGAAAAAAACAAAACAGCTAATCAAGTAACATGGTGATCGGTATTGGCCTTAAACCTGATTGAAGCATTCCTATCAAAATGTGGCTCAAACGCTGTGCATTTGGAGTTTGCACACTTGTCCCATATCTACATGGATTTCTCTTGCAGACATATCAGTTTCCCTTTAAATGCCAAAGAAATGCAGGTTAGGTGAACTGGAAACTTTAATTGATTACATCTGAATGACTGTGGGTATGTCTATGATCAAACCCTGTAATAAACTTGCTTAGGGTTGGCTCCTGCCTTGCACCCAGTACTGCAGAGTTAGGCTCCTGGTAAAACAATGGATGGTTGGAGTGGTATGTGCAGCAGATTACTGGAAGTTATACTATTTTTTTTTATCTGGCAATCTAATTGAACAAGTTTCCAGGAATATCAACTCTGGCATACATCACACATTTCAGGATGACCTGCTATTTTACAGGTAAATTCATGGGATATCCAGCATGTGTGATAGGAACAATTTTTGCTTCCATCACAGTGGGTTTACTTTTGCACTTGTATAAGAGAGATAGATATGAATCTTAAAGCATTTATCTGTCAGTTACTTAAATTCAAACATGAATAAGTGACTTGATGGTTGATATCACTGAACAGAGGTTTTGCTTCCTTAACACTTGTGTGTACCCTGTGGAGTTTGGACTGCTGTTCACTAAAATCACCTGTACATTTTCTAACACATGCCATTTCATTGCAACCACCTGTTTTAGTGATTTCCACTCACATTACAAGTATACATATACAGTACAACAATTACAAGTGGAACATCTGCGCTGATCTAAAAGTAGTGGCACAGCTACTAGGAATGCAGCTCGATGTTTCATTTGCAAACAGGACAAATTACATTAAAAAGAACTGAATACTCAGTAAGTGTTTGGTTTTAGGGCAGAATAAGTGTGGAACGTTACCCACTTGTCAACTCATGAGTTTTGGTCTCCTTATTTTACAAAACTTATTGACGAAAAATTAAATGAAAGTGTGGAAAAGGAAGGAGGAAAATTCTGATATTTGAGATGTTTTCATGAATAACTGATGCCAAGACTGGACTTCTTCCCTGGTAATCTTGGTGTAGTCAGTGATGACAGTATCAGGGCAAGTGGAATCCATCAATGCTGACAAACTGTTGTTGAGACGCTGAAACTAAAAGTATCAGATGCCGAGTACAGACAAAAATCAGCAACAAAACATTTGTATTTAATATTATATTTGTGTTTAGCTTGAAGCTATCTATCGTATCAAAACAGTCTTCAAGAAGCAAAACCTTTAAAACACATGCTGTCCAACTACTGACAACTACAGCCTGGGAATAAAAACAGCTGACTGTAAGAATGTTTAATTTTAACATCTTTCTAATATCTAGTTTTCTTCAGGGTCAAAACCAACTTTCACAAGTGTTAGATTAGATTATTGAGAAGCTAGCTAACTTGTCTTGTCAGGTGGCTTGCCAAAGCAGAACCTGTGCTTTTAACATTTCAAACTCCTGTAATGAAGAAGAGATCAAGAGTGTTCATGGGTAGGATTGAGCTGAACCTGCTTTTCCTGCAAGGTTTAGGGATTGGTGAATAAAATTCAGGTCCGATGCTTCTTTGTTACTTTCACTGTGATGAGAGATTAGCCACCTCTAGAGTCATTTCAATAATTAAATGATCAAAAGAAGGCTGCAGACTTGACAATCATGAGTAAAACTAAAATCATGAAGATAAAATCAAATAAAATCATGAGTAAAACATTTTGCCTTTTAACAAATGTCTGCAATATTCCCATGTACCACTCATCTGCCTAAATTAATTTTGTTTAAATCCCACTATCAGATACCAGTAATCTTCACTGTCTTCAAAAACAAAAACCAAAATAACAGGAGCCAAGATCAATAAGATTCATCTTATTGAATACCTAGTTATCAACAAATACATTGCTGCTACTGGGTAACTTCCCCACTGATCAAGTCATTAACGTTCTATTGTTATGTGAAACCGGGTATTGTAGTGGCAAATATGTTGTGGAGTGCATAGCTGTAATATACCTAATATACCTTGACGTCAGCTACTACAAGATCAGTTAACCACAAAAGACTAATACTTTTGCAACCAAGCTTTTAAATCTGCTCACTTCTACTGTATGTGCCTTAATGTCAAATATCACTGTCTTTGGCGATCTTAACTTGGATACCCCAGAAGCTTACTTGCTCATGATATTGTAAAGCTTGGTCACTGTCCTCCTTTCAACACACTGTTTACCTATTACATAAGAACAATCACATTTGAATCTTGCCATGAGTAAGGACGATAACAAATAATGCTGAACTGATAGCATCTCAAATCACATAATTTGCCCAATTTAATTAATCCAGCCACTTCTACTAGCCAACTCAAATTAACATTTCATTTCACTGAATTTAAAGATTTTAAAATGTTGGTTGCCAGTAGGAATGTAGCTGGAAAAAGACAATTTTAAAGACACATTTTATAGACGATCAGTATACTTACCCTGCTGTCATCTTACTACTACTCTGGTTCATTTAATAGGCAAAAAAGGCATCTAATTTTCCTCAATTAACTACTTATGGTCAGACTGGTGTTTTCGCTGTAGATATCTGTTTCCTTAATCATTTTCAAACAATGATTAGAGAGACCAGGTTTCAGACAAAGTCTGATGTTTCTTTCCAGCACAATTTTGTCCTTGCTTTATCCCCCCTAAAATATTTATTGACTTTTAGTGTGCTTTTTAAATAACTTCACTGTGATCAAATAGAATGAGCTCTTTCACAAACTTGCTAATAAATTCCTCTTCTAAACTATATTCTCCAAAAGTCCTGTACAATAACTTGATTTGATCAGATGGCCAACTCTAGGAAAGTGGTTCCAAAGTTCTTCTGATACACCATAATTGTGGTTACTGTGCTACTTGGAAAACCTAAAGCTTTGGAAGTGGTATTATTTATTCCCTTACCCTGATCTATAATAATTGGTTTTAGTCCTGACATGCAGAATGAATTGCAGGACCTTATATACACAGGTGTGTACCTTTCTAAATAATGTACAATCAATTCAGATTTCCACAGGTGGGCTCCAGTCAAGTTCTGGACACATCTCAAGGAGAATTAAAGCAAACAGGATACCCCTGAACACACGTTGGGAGTGCCACAGCAAAGGGTCTAAATACTTATAGGAAAAAGAGCTTTCAGTTTTTGATTTTTTAAAAATTTGCAAACCTTTCTTAAAAACATTTTCAGTTTGTCAATGTAGGCTATTGAGTGTAGACTGATGAGCAAAATAGAAAATGTATATTTTTCATGTTAAATCTACAATCCAACAAAGTGTGCAGAAAGTGAAGGGATCTGAACACTTTCTGAAACCACTGTGTTTGGGTGTGTGTGTCTCTCTCTCCGAGTATGTATATACATTAGGAGCCACACATCACAGAGTTGCACAAGAGAGGAGGCGAGTCCAGGTTTGCGAAAAACTGAGCTATATTGTTGTGCAGAAAGGGACATTCTCAAAGCATCTATTCAAATGGGAGCTGTCACTTAAATACATGCAGCATGCAAGCAGTGACGATGACATTGTCCTGCATTTGCTCCCTTCTCAGATCAAAAGAACTGATAACCTTACT